>NW_022436980.1:19955997-20036262 GCF_009761245.1 Sapajus apella
AGAAAGAAAGAAAGAAAGAAAGAAAGAAAGAAAGAAAGAAAGAAAGAGAAAGAAAGAAAGAAAGAAATAGAGAAAAGAAAAAAGAAAAACTAGGAGACCTTAGTAACAAATATGTTCCAGGAACTCTTCCTATACCAGATGTCCTCAATTATAAATAATAATTTAAAAAAATTCATTCTGGGTTATGTTAAACTGAGTGTTACTTTTCAAAGATCTTATTACCAAGTTGTAAGTGAAGAAGTTACATTTGTTCCCCTCTAACTTAAAGAGAAGAAAACCTTTGGCTTTCCTTTTCTAAAGCGGCTTAAATATTCAGTAGCTCTGTTACATACCAAAGAGGCAGAACGTTTGGTTCTAAAGCACAGTTGCTGTTCAAAGGTCTCAGAAAATTTCTCAATTTTGGAATGGGATCTTCCTTTTGATTCCAGCGGCTCCTTGAATGATCCATCCTCTGAGTATTTTCTGCAATCCCGCATGTGGCTACGGCATCGAAATTCCTGGTCCTCATGAGAATGCCTTCTAGGGAGACGGTCAGATGATCGGCATCGGAATTCCTGGTCCTCATGAGAATGCCTTCTAGGATGGCGGTCAGATGATGGAATTCTGGGAAGCACAGGAAGCTGAGAATACAGAATGAAAAATTGTATAATATAAAGAGACTATACAATATTAGCATAGAGGCAGAATGTCTATAAACTACTAACTAAATAAATCTCATGTTGAGTTGATATGTTATCTTTGTAAAGGGGAAATAAATCTTGGGACCCGCAAATCACTAAGCTAAATGGAAAAGTCAAGCTGGGAACTCCTTAGGGCCAATATGCCTCCCATTCTTTCAAAGTCACTCCTATGCCCATTTGTTTATCTCATGCATTGAGACAAATGCATATCTGATTACCTCCTTCGGAGAAGCTAAACAGAAACTCAAAAACTCATTTGTCTCTTAACTACCCATGACCTGGAAGCCCTGCCCACTTTGGGTCTTCCCACCTTTGCTTTGAGTTGTCCTGCCTTTCCAAATCGAACCAATGTTCATCTCGCATATGTCGATTGATGTCTCATATCTCCCTAGAATATATAAAACCAAACTGTGCCCTGACTCTCTTGGGCACATGTCATCAGGACCTCCTGAGTCTGTGTCATGGTTATGAATCTTCAGCCGTGGCAAAATAAAATTTTTAAATTAACTGAGACCTATATCAGATTTTGGGGGCTCACATTTTGGCAACCATGAAGGGATTCTGAGTGGAGGTACCCCTGACCTTTGACAAATCTTTTATCGGTGCTTGGCACCAGCATGAGCTAATTTTATGACTCAAACTGAGGAAAGAGACCCAAGCATCTAAGATCAGCTCCCCCTTGACTTCCACACTGCATTTCAATAGAAGAAAAGGCTGGCCAACTGGCACCTCCTTAATTGCCTTCCCATAGATGGCATGCATAGTATGGGGGAATCTTTCTGGAAGGCATTGTTTTTACTTAAACAAGATCAAACCCCCACCCCCCTCCTACTCCATCGACCAAACCCTTTCATGTATAATATCTAGAGTTGTAAGCCTATATAAAGGCAGAGCTTCTTTTTGTTAGATGAGCTTGGCTGTTAGACAACTATGTCACCTTGCTCCTGGCTGAAATAAATTACTTCTTCCTTCCTAGTTCGATGTCCAAACAGTCTGTTTCTTGTGGCCGCTCCTGCTTCAAAACCAATAGGGCAATTTACTGAGGTTTGAGAGCACCTCTTCCAGAGAATCCTTGTTCTCCCAAAATTTGGTCAAGATCTAAAGTTTATTTTTCTGTACCCCTCCTCTTTTTTTTTTTTTTTTTTTTTTTTTGAGTTTTACTTGCTTCCCACAAGGAAGGCAAGATTTCCTGTTTCCATGATGATGGAAGGCAGGTAACTCCTTTATGGAGTTTGCACTCACTTCCAACAGGGAAGATGAGGGTTTTTTTTCCCCTTTTTCTTAGGATGGTAGAGAGCAGTCTATAGCCTGAGACTCATCCCTAAGTAAGTAACTGAATTAGGGTTTATCTTGGCTAAAGTTATGATTAACATCCAGCTGGCATTAATTTCTTTTTGCCCTTAGAGCACCTAGTGACCACATAAGTTGTGCAATCATTTGTTTTGCTTAACAATTTTTATTGTTGATTATTTCTGTTTTTGTTGTTGTTTCAATCTTTTTCCCAATGGGTTTCATCAACTCCACCTGTCTTGATCAAATCCAAAGGAAATTTCCAAAATTATGAAAAAAAAAAAGGAAATATTTTTTCTTTTGACTACTGACGAGGCCTTGTTTACATAACGAGGCCATCTTTTTGCTAGCCAAGCCAAACTGAAAGCAACTGAAAGCTGTTACCCCACGTTGCAGTTTGATAGCTAAGGTCCTGCCTTCTTTTTTCCACCATGACAGCCTGGCTTTTGGTTCTGAAATAAAGCCCTTTCTGGTTTGATACTTGGTACTTCTGTAATAACCACAATTTGTCCTAGCTAAAATATGGTAATAAAATTTTAAAAGATTTTTTTTAAGGATCTCAATGATTAAAAAAGCTTACATCCAAGATGTGTGTATATATATGCATATGTGTGTATGTTTGTGTTTAAAAGGCCTTCATGTTTTGTTTCATTTCTGTCTCTTAGGACCTTGTCCTTTTTTAAGCAAAAGTTTTTTTCTTCTCAGTTGACTAAATCCTGCTTTATTCATTTACTTCTGCTGTCTCTCCTTTCTCTTACACCCTCTGCTGCATGAGGGACCTAAAATAGTTTATAATAGCCCAGGGTTCTTTAACAAAAACAGAGAAGGTGCTAGCCTCCCTTTGGGGAGAAACCTGTTTTTCCTTATGGAACCACAAGAGTGTAAACAGACAAGTTCATCTCAGCTTTTAAACTGCTTTTGTATTGTGTCACCTGATTTATTGATTAAAATAGTTACTGCAACAGAGGCTACTTGGGTTTGTAAAGAAGAGTGTAATGTCTTTGTTTTTTAAAAAAATTTGTTTTAAATAAACATCACATGATCTAGCCTCCAAAAATTCTCCATTTTTGGAAACCCAGGACTCAGTGTGGGCTCTGCCCAAAGCTCAGACATCCAGTTAAGACAGGCAGTCCCTATGTAAATAAAATTAGTCTCCTTATACAATCCTATGATAGATTTGTATAATTTTATGTTTTATTTGGCATTTACCTTTAATCTCCCTCTAGCACACAAGACTTTTTCTCTCCATACCTTATAATGTAGTTTTTGCTATTACATTTTTCACCTGAGTTGTTTTCTTTAATATGCAAATTTAAGGCTATTTAACTGACAACTGCCTAGGGTTGTGAAACAGGTTATCAAGAATCTGAAGTCTAAGATAGGAGAAAAAAAAGATTTTTGTGAATCTATAAGATGTACTTCTATCAGCATGCCTAACACCTCTTTGTATTTATGTGTTGTATACACAATGTTTTACTACTGAAAATATATAAAAGAGCTCTAATTAATTTGCTTAAAGAAAAATAAAAGCACTTGAATCAAATACTTTATCAGGAAAAAAGAAAAGACTAGTCAAATGCTTTTTCAACTTTATGTAACTTAAGTAAAATCTTAAGCTAACCTTAAAATTATTGGTAAAGTAATATCAGAAATGTTTTAAGAACTGCCAGCATACATTTTCATTTGAATTTATTAATCAAGTAATTTCATGCCTGTCCCTGCCAAATACTAAAAGGTGACAAAATTTGACACAGGGTTTACAAAACTATTATCCTAGCCAAAAACAGAATGATCTTTACTTGTGTAATCTTTAATAAATAAGACATTGATATTGGTTTAATAAAAATAGCTACGTCTTGACTTTAGTAAGATTACCATAACTTGTAATCTCTGGCTGTAGGCAGTCTAGTCCACAGGCAATGAGGCTTGTTTTGGGAAACGACTGTTATTGTTTTTGTTTCAAAGTTACATTATAAACTAAGTTCCTCCCAAAGTGAGTTCAGCCTATGCCCAGGAATAAACAAGGACATGGAGTCAGTAAGGTCAAATATTTTTCACTGTCTCAGTTATAATTTTGCAATGGTGGTTCCATAACTTTAAATGATGACTATCACAGTTTTCACAAATAATCGAGGTAAACAATTAAAATAATTAGGTAAATGTAATGGGATAAATACTTGTAGACAAATTTGCCATAATTTAGAATCCAAAGTTAAATTAAATAATAGATATTTCATTATTTGGGTATTTTCTAATAAAAATATATTTGTAGGAAAATATTCTTTCTTAAAGAAAAGGTATGGCATTTCAAAAAAAGAAGAACAATTTTTGTCTAATTCAAAGCTTATTTAAAGATCATGTATAAAACAAGGTAACAGGAACCAGGAAATAGGAGGGATATAAGAAAAAGTTATAAAAATAATGAGGGTTTTTTGTTTTTTTTGGTAAGAAAGATTAAAGAGAAATAATTTCATAGGAGGAAGAGTCTTGTATAGTAAATTTAGTCCTAGAGAAAAATGACTGGTTGTGTAAGAAAGAGGGATGCTCAGGACAAACTGGAAAATCCAAGCATGTCATGAATGATCTGTGTAAGTCATTATAAGAGGATTTGTTTTTTTAAAAACCAAAAACTTTTATATGATCAAGTTGTCATAATATTATTAGGTTTTGGTTTGCTTTAAAAAACTGAAATTTTAAAAATTTTTAATTAAAGTTATTAAATCGTGTATCTCTCTGCATGCACTTTTAAAGTACTTGTAACACTGAATTACAGGCTTTGACTCCTGGACTTAAAAAGAAAACCAAGTCCTGATAGCAATTAAAGCCCCATCTTTAGGCCCTGTAGAAAATGTCAATCAAAATAAACTGCATTCCTGAGACACAAGGCCAGAAATTTGAGCTATTCAACTCCTTAAGGCCTGGGGACTATCAAGGAAGATGTGGGTGTGCAAGATTGTAAGGGCCAATTTTGAGAGATAAAATAAGTTCAGTTTCTCCATAATTTTTTTAGAGGAAGTCTCACTCTGTCACCCAGGCTGGAGTATAGTGCTGCAATCTCAACTCATTGCAACCTCTGGCACCTGGGTTCAAGTGATTCTCCTGCCTCAGCCTCCCAAGTAGCTGAGGTTACAGGTGCCTACCACCAAGCCTGGCTAATTTTTGTGTTTTAGTAGAGATGGGGTTTCACCATGTTGGTCAGCCTGGTCTGAAACTCCTGACCGCAAATGATCTGCCTGCCTTGGCCTCCCAAAGTGCTGGGATTACAGGCATGATCCACTGCACCTGGCCAGTTTCTCTATAAATAAATCATCAATGTCAAAGGCACATTGATGCGAGACCAGCATATGGGCCCCTATGTCAAAGTAACAAGGTTTTCTTGAAGCATTAGCCAACTTCTTAATAAAGTTTATAAAAGGCTTATGGAAGTTACCTTATGGTCAAGATTAAAAATTTTATAGATTGCTTATAAAATTTTAAAAAACAAATTTAATTGGCTTCTTGCTGTTTTTATTAGGGCTTATTGTTTGGAAAATAAGTCTCCTATCTCAAAGAATGAAGATTTCACCTTTTAAAAAAAATCCTTTGGGTTATCACTTTGGTTAAACAAAATGACTTATTTTTCAGTGACCTGTGATCCTATTTTGTGATATCAAGTGTTTTAAATTTTTGATATTTAATAAACATTCCAAATCAAATAATAAATTACATATTTTTCTGACCTAATTAGTTCTTTAAGATATCAGGTTCCCTAAAGTCCAGAAATGGCATATTTGGCTTAGTTGGTATAACAATTATAAAGAAAGCATTGTCAGATATAAAATGGTGTTTGGTTTTCTTAGGGGTGTATTTGTATAAATATGTTATTGGCATGTGTTCCAAAATGATGGGAAACTCCTATAATTCTGAGATGACTTAATGTACATTGTCAGTAATAATTATAATTGTTAGGTTAAATTATCATGTGCCACAGAAGTAACAAATTTATTTGTCAATTGTCTTTAACTATGGCTGCCCTAAAACATTTTTGTCATCCATGGACAAATGTTGTCTTGTTTTGGTCCTCTTTAGAAGGTGGTTTTATAATCAGCTATAAAACTCTAACAGAGAGGCTGGACATGGTGGCTCAAGACTGTAAGACTAGCACATTGGGAGACCAAGTCAGGTGTATCATGAGGTCATGAGTTCAAGACTAGTCTGGCCAACATAGTGAAACCCTGTCTCTACTAAAAATACAAAAAATTAGCCAGGTGTGGTGGTGGGTGCCTGTAATCCCAGCTATTCAAGAGGCTGAGTCAGGAGAATAGCTTGAACTTGGGAGGCGGAGGTTGCAGTGAGCTGAGATCATGCCACTGCACTCTAGCCCAGGCAACAGTGCGAGACTCCAACTCAAAAAAAAAGAAAGAAATTCTAACAGGTGCTCTTGAATGCAGGATTCCAATAACTTTGGAAATTGTGACATCAGAATAGAAGAAAAACTTCAGAACTCATAGAGAGCTGAAATGTTCATGACTATCAAGCAGAACAGGAATTAACTGCATCAACTAAACTAATAGAAGTCTGAAGTAATCTTTTTAACTTTTTGCTTAAAACATTGCTGATCCTTTGTTTTGTTTTTCAGAGTCAAGAAAACTTTTAAGCTATTTATAACAGTTTCTAAAAACTGAGCAAAGTATAGTCCTATGAACAAAATCTGGAGCATATTTGTTTTCTCTTTACCTGATTTCTCTAGAATTCGGAAACTATTTGTGAGGATTCCTAACTTATGGCAATGCAGTTATTTGCCTAAGTGCCATAAAAATCTGTTTTCATTTATAACAGGACATAATCGAAGAAACTTTTTATTTTACCAAGGCTTTGACTGGAATGGTGTGCTTTCCTTTACGGAATCAAACTTGACTTACAAAGCCAATAAAAATCCCTGGGGAAAACTGGCCTCAAACTTGTCTACACAATCCCTGTACAGGGTTCCTGACCTGTCATAAGTAAAGAATGTCACTTTCCTGCAGGCCTAGGAGCCCCAGGTTTTATCTTAGAACCTCAAAAGGAGAGGATCACCCAACTCAGTGCAGCTTTTAAAAAAGTCTTATCTGGCCGGGCGCGGTGGCTCAAGCCTGTAATCCCAGCACTTTGGGAGGCCGAGGCGGGTGGATCACGAGGTCAAGAGATCGAGACCATCCTGGTCAACATGGTGAAACCCCGTCTCTACTAAAACTACAAAAAATTAGCTGGGCATGGTGGCGCGTGCCTGTAGTCCCAGCTACTCAGGAGGCTGAGGCAGGAGAATTGCCTGAACCCAGGAGGCGGAGGTTGCGGTGAGCCGAGATCGTGCCATTGCACTCCCACCCGGGAAAAAAGAAGGAAACCCCGGTCTCAAAAAAAAAAAAAAAAAAAAAGTCTTATCTGAGATTCCTTCTATGGAACGAAGTTCCATCAAAGCAATTTAAAAGCCTATGTAAAAAGTAATGATTCTTGTTACAAATGATTAGGCCAAGTATAATAGAGCAAAAAAAAAAAAAATACCATGATTTGTCTTTCATAAAAATGGGAAACTGGAGAGAGAAAAATTGTTTCAAAAACTATAGCACTCCTGTTGTTAGAGTCTAGTCTTGTCTAATGTTTTTAAATTTTTATTATTTTCTATAGTTTGGACTGAATTCTAAATTTTCTTGGCTACAAGTCTTCAAAATAATGTTTTCCATTTTTTTTCCTTCTTTTTTTCACCATGTTTTTCTAATTTGGAGTCACCAAAAACCAGGCTGTGCTTTCATAAAGCCCTTCAAACTGAAGCTAGGCAACTTAAACTTCAGAAGAAAATAACAACGACCTACTTACATACATAAGCCACTTTCATGCCTGCCTATTCATGTATGGACTTCAGAGTAATGTGGCCTATATTGATTTTCCAGAATTGCTCTTTTGTTTGTTGTTTTTCTTCCTTTCTCCCTCTGTTTTCTCTTCAAAAGACATGTGACTTCACAACTTGCTAAAAAATGAGCCTGCCTAATGACTCAAGACCTACCTGTCTAGGAATAAACCATGAGAGATCAGATGAAACCTGAGATCACTCATTTTCTTCTAAAATACCTATTCCAAAAGATTTTTAAAAGCAAAGAATGAAAATGTGAAAGAAAAATAAATCTCGGGGTCCCCAAATCACTAAGCTAAAGGGAAAAGTCAGGCTGGGAACAGCTTAGGGCAAACCTGCCTCCCATTCTTTCTAAGTCACCCCTCTGCTCACTGAGATAAACACATATCTGATTGCCTCCTTTGGAGAGGCCAATCAAAAACTCAAAAGAATGCAACCATTTGTCTCTTATCTATCCATAACCTGGAAGTCCCCTCCCTGCTTTTAGTCTTCCTGCCTTTACTTTGAGTTGTCCTGTCTTTCCAAATCGAACCAATATTCATCTTGTATATGTTGATTGATGTCTCATGTCTCCCTAGAATGTATAAAACCAAACTGTGCTCTGACCACCTTGGGCACTTGTCATCAGGACCTTCTGAGGCCATGTCACAGGGGTGCATCCTCCATCTTGGCAAAATTAACTTTCTAAATTAACTGAGACCTGTCTCAGATTTTCAGGGTTCACATCTTGATCAGTAAGACTTTTCTCCTATAGTGAGGCAGCAGAGTCAACTGGTTAAAACACTAAGTAGAACATCCTTAGTCTAGCTTTGTTGTTTACTAGTCTGCCATTAGAACACTAAAACAAAAGATGCCAAGCCTTCAGCTGATATGTAAAAATAAATTCCAAAATGATTTTTAAATTTTTTTAATGGAGCCATAAATGTTTAAGAAATATAAAGGTAAGTATTCATGTAATTTTTGTATGGAGAAAAAAATTCTAAGCAAAAGAGCAATGGAAGAAGTCATAAGGAAAAAATCAACTTCACTATATAAAAATATAAAGCTAGGCCAGGCATGGTGGCTCACGCCTGTAATCCCAGCACTTTGGGAGGCCAAGGGTAGTGAATCACCTGATGTCAGGGGTTTGAAACCAGCCGGGCCAGCATGATGTAACCCTGTCTCTATTAAAAATACAAAAAAAAAAATTAGCTGGGTGTGGTGGTGGGCACCTGTAATCCCAGCAACTTGGGAGACTGAGGCACGAGAATCACTTGAACCCAGGAGGCAAAGCTTGCAGTGAGCTGAGATCACACCACTGCACTCCAGTCCGGGCAACAAAGTGAGACTCCATCACCAAAATAAAAATAAAAAATATATATGTAAAGCTAATGCGTATCAAAAGCAACATAAACAAATTTAAACTATAGGTTAAGTACATCTCACACACATAAAAAGAGGTCATCTAATACAATGACATCAATCATTAACATCACAATTGGAAAATGGGCAAAGAACAGACAGTTTAGAGAAGCCAAACTTTTTGAAATAATTATGACACTTGCTTTCTCAATTTCTCTGACTCCCCAACTCGCTCCAGTCCAGCTTTCTCACCCACAGCTAATTTTGATCAGGATATTGGTCTTCATGTTGCCAAATTCTGTGCATTTTTTGGTCATCTTAGTCACTCTGTAGCATTCAACTCATCCCCAGGACCCTTTGAAAACACGGTTTCCTTGCTTGCTACCACCGCACCCTCCTGCTTTCCCTTTGATCTTCTTGCCACTGTGACTTAGACAGTCCCTCACTTCTTCCTTCTATCAGCTCATAACTGTTGGGGATACCCAAAGTTCTAGACCAGTCTTTCTTTTCTACCTTTCCTTTCTCACTTTACACCATCTCCCCAAATAGCTTATCCTTGAGCTTCCATTTCTAACTAGTCTGATTTCCTAATTTATGTCAGTAGCCTAGCCTTCTCTGAGCTTCTGCCCATTTGGCTTCTCTTGGTGTCCCACAGGTACCCAATCTGACTTGACACAATCTGAATTCATCATCTCTCTCCCCAACCTGCTCCTCCAGTGCCCACTAACTTAGCAGAGAGTACCACAATTCACCTGCTTACTCAGGTCAGTAACTCAGAAGCAACCCTCCACATCCAACTGCCAAGTCAGCAGATTCCACCTCTCAAGTACCTCTCAAAACCATCCACGTCTTTCTAGAGCCAGTATTACGACCCTAGTCCAAGTCACCGTTATCTTTTACCCAGATTACAGCTCTAGCCTCCTAATAGTAAATATCCTGTGTCCACTCCCAATTCCTTTATTTCATTGTTCCCACAATGGCCAGATGGTTAAAATAACAGCAAACTCATACCTGCTCCCCTTCTCATATTGCCCCTCACCTTGCACCACCTCCTCCCTTCGGTGACATAGCCTCATTGGTCTTTGATTTCTTCCTCCAGCTCTCCTGCTCCCGTGTAGTGCAGGCACTGGCACGGGCTCCTCCCTGCCAGTGACTTCATCCATGACCCTACGCCCTCATCTTTCTAATCATCCTTCAGTGATGGCAAAAACTGCATTTCCCCAGAAAGCCTTTTCTACCTCTCTGATTCGTTCAGGTTCCTCCAGATGCTCTCCTGGAATCGAATACTTCTCCTTTGGGATACTTATCACAACTGTAATCAGTAATTTGGGTAATTTTGCTCAGTGCCTCTCCTCCCACCAGATTATGTGCTGCATCATATCAAGGGCCATGTTTTACTCTCTACTAATAGCCAGCACCTTGCCTTGTTCATGGCATAGGTTCATTAAATATATATTGAATGTGCAATATAAAGAACTAAAAAAAAAAGAAAATACCAAATGGTTATGACTGTTAATAATTAGCAGTCAAAGATTACATAAAATAACAATATTTTACCTTTCAGGTTAGGGGAAAAAATGTGTTTTAATAATACCAACACTGACAAGAGTACAGGGAGACAGGAACTATTATACCTTACTGATGGGATTATAAGTGTGTGCAGCCATCTTAGAAAACCTTGGGAAATATGTGTTAAGAAGCTTAAAATATCAGTATCCACCAGTTAGAATGGCGATCATTAAAAAATCTGGAGACAACAGATGCTGGAGAGGATGTGGAGAAATAGGAACACTTTTACACTGTTGGTGGGAGTGTAAATTAGTTCAACCATTGTGGAAGATAGTGTGGCGATTCCTCAAGGACCTAGAAATAGAAATTCCATTTGACCCAGCAATCCCATTACTGGGTATATACCCAAAGGACTATAAATTGTTCTACTCTAAGGACACATGCACACGAATGTTCATTGCAGCACTGTTTACAATAGCAAAGACCTGGAACCAACCCAAATGCCCATCGATGATAGACTGGACAGGGAAAATGTGGCACATATACACCATGGAATATTACACAGCCAACAAAAACGATGAGTTCGTGTCCTTTGTAGGGACATGGATGAACCTGGAAACCATCATTCTCAGCAAACTGACACAAGAGCAGAAGATCAAACACCGCATGTTCTCACTCATAGGCGGGTGTTGAATAATGAGAACACATGGACACAGGGAGGGGAGCACTACACACTGGGTTCTGTTGGGAGGAAATAGGGGAGGGATGGTAGGGGGTGGGGAGTTAGGGAGAGATAGCATGGGGAGAAATGTCAGATACAGGTGAAGGGGAGGAAGGCAGCAAATCACACTGCCACGTGCACACTGCCAAACATGCAACAATCTTGCATGTTCTTCACATGTACCCCAAAACCTAAAATGCAATTAAAAAAAAAGAAAAAAAAGAAAACTTGCAGACTTAGGCGCTGAACCCAATATCAATAAATAACTTCAAAATCAATATATATATCAGTATCCAAGAAGATGTAAAAAAGAAAAAAAAAACAAGCTTAAAACATTCCCCTCCTTAGATCCAGTCATTGTGTGTTGTTATGGGCTGAACTATGTCCCCCTAAAAATTGTAGGTTGAAACCCTAACCCCCGGCAGCTCTGAATGTCACCGCATTTAGCTACGGGGCTTTAAAGAGGTGATTAAGTTAAAATGAGGCCATTAGAGTGAGCCCTAATCCAATCTGGCTGGTGTCTTATAAGAAGAGGAAATTTGAACACGTAGAGAGACAGCAGAGTTACCCACTTACAGAAGAAAGAACATGGAAAATCACAGTGAGAAAGCAGCCATCTGCAATCAAAAGAGAGGCCTCCGAAGAAGCCTTACTCTTGGACTTCCCAGCCTCCAGAACTGTAAGAAAATAAATTTCTCTTGTTTAAGCCACCTGGTCTGTGGTATTTTGTTATGGCAGCACTGGCAAACATATGCGTATCTTTCTAGATATCCATACCTAGAAACTTACTCTCAAACAATAATCAGAAATACAGTTAAAGATGTGTAAAGCTGCCAGAATACCTAAGGTAAATCTGTATATATTAGTTCATTTACTAAAGAGCAGTCATGGTAGTAGGTGCTGTGGATAGGATGGGGAGCAAAACAGACTCTTAGAACTTGCATCTACATAGGAGATAAATGTTAAACAATAGGGCATGTGCCTACATCCTTGGCTAAGTGCTATAAGGGGAAGTTCAAGGTGCAATGAAAGGGTAGAACAGGATATAACTACATATATTGGGATGGGTGTTAGGGGGTCAGGGGAGAAGGATCCAGAGAGAATTCTGTGAATGTGTGATGATTGAGCTACAAGCTGAAGGAAGGGCAAGGGTTAGAGGACAGGGACTGCTTTCTGCCTGGAGATGAGCACCACATGGGCAGAGCCACTGCCATGGAAGAAGCTTGCTGGCGTGGCAGTGCTGGGGAGCACAGAGGACCAAGAGAGCTGGAATGAGACATTGAGGGATTTCAAGTAGGGCAATATCCCAAGATTGGTAATGTTAAAATATATCAAACTCTTACCAAAGGTTTTTCTCTGTAATGTGCTATTGTTTTCTTCCTTTTCCTTTTTTTTTTTTTTTTTTTAATTTATGGGGAATATGTATTATATTGTCAGGAAAACAAAATAATAATGCATTAAAGTTTTGAGACTGAGAGTGAAATGGATGTTTGTACAAATGTTCTTTTTCATTAAGGAGCCTAAAAAGAATGACAAGAGTTTGATCACAACATAAAGTGTGTACTCAAAACCCCTTACATCAGATAGATTTCCCAGTTCATCTCTTTGTTGTGACTTTGTGGAAAATGGGCTTAAAAGAACTGTAATTGGTGACAGGGAGAAGCTCCTCCTCTTAAAAAATGTTTACTTGCTATGTGAGCACTCTTCCTGAAATTCTGTATGCCTTCCTAAGGTAATTTTCCTCAATAAGATCTAAAACAATGTCCCAAATGGCTTAAAATAGCCTCACCCATCTGTCCCCTACTTTGTGACTCACGCTGCAGCACCTGGGTTGACATCTTCTCACACTCTGAACTCGCCCTGGGATCCTGGTCTACAGCGTTGCAGCAGGCACTGACTGTGAGGCAAACGACTGCCTGTACACCGACGCTCCTGGTTAGAGTGCTCCAACCAGCGTGAGTCCTTCCCTTACGGTCCCAGAGCAACAAACTCCATCAAAGAAAATCCCGTGCATTCTCTGCCCCCAAGTTATTCGTTCTCATTTTAAAAGAAATTGGTTTTAAGACAGTGAAACAAGTCTGTATGTCACTATAATGGTAGATGCATGCCATTATACATTTGTACAAACCCATAAAATGTATAACAGCAAGAGTGAACCCTAATGTGTCAAATATGGACTCTGTGTGACAATGATGTGTCAATGTGGGTTCATGAATTGTAACAAATGTACTCCTCTAGTCAGGAAGGTTAATCATGGGAGAGGTATGCATATCTGGGAGTATGGGGGCTATGGGAAATCTCTGTACCTGCCACTCAATATTGCTTTGAACCTAAAACAGATCTAAAAAAGAAAGTCTTTTTTTTTAAGTGCCAATGAACTTAGAAGGGAAGGTGGGGAGGGGGCGATTGGTTATATAATATCTTCACCTCAAGAGCTTACCTACTTGATGTTCTTTATTTTGGCTTAATTGCAATCAACCTTCAGTTGTATCCCTCCCACCCTGTAGTCAATGGTTAACAGCAAGATGAGACACAATGAGGAGAAAGATCCAGGTGCTGTGATAACAAGGCCCATATTGAGTCCTAGTGCACAGTATATACCAGGCACTCTGGGGCCATGTCCTAGATAGTTAACTTCAGAATAAAGTCTACAAGGGCATCTTCCCCTTTTACAGGTGAGGAAATGGAATCTTAGTGAGGCTAAGTCTTGCCTAAGACTATGTGACTAGTGACTTTATTAGAGAGATAAAGTGACATGCCTAAGCTTGTGACATCTGGTTCTGGATTAGCAGTACTAAATCCTTTATCTTCAACAGCGGCAACAACTTTATTCTATTTACATGTGAAACTGCCTGCAAACGTGCCTTTTAACCGTGTGCCAATTTGAACAGAATTCTATTATAAAGGCATTAATAATAATCTATAGGTCTTCAGGAATTCATCTGAAAGAACTTTACATGAGGAGTATTTTACAATGTAGTGTAATGCTATCATCAGAACCAAGAGGACTACAAATGGGTAGGAAACACTTTCAGGGAAAACATTCAAAGGTTCAGCTGGTAAAATGATAGTTCTTTTAGAAATAATAAAGATATGCCTAGTAACCATGCACTATACATCCTTTTGGGAAGCCAAACAATGTTTTAAACCAATCAGTCCAATAACTTTTTTTAATTGGGAAAATGAACAGACCCTGCTTGGTCACACTGTTACACACGAAATCAATGCAATAGCATCACCAACAACCTATCATAAGTTATATAGTGGCTACAGAGGAAAGATATAAGAAGAAGCTGCTGTGAGCTTATAACACTTCACACCTCAGGCACTTGGAATCTTTCCTTAGAGCAAAATTCAAGGACTGTCTCACTCATCCTGAAACTGCAGCAGCCACACTAAGCCCATCTGAACCATATGCCACTGAGATCATCACCCAAAATGACATTAAATTAAGTTGTGTATAATAATGTTTTTTCTGCTACCTCTCCACTCTCTGGTGATGATGCTTATTATGAAAATGTGTTAGTCGGCTTGGGCTGCTATAACAAAATACCATAGGCTGAGTAGCTTAAACAACAGAAATTTGCACAGTTCTGGAGGCTGGGAAGTCCCAGATCTAGGTTCTAGCTAATTCAGTTCCTGGTGAGGGCTCTCTTCCTGGCTTGCAGATGGCGGCCTTCTCACTGTGCCCTCACATGACTTCTTTATGCATATGTGGTGAGAGAGAGAGAAAGAACAAGCTCTCTGATGTCCCTTCTTATAAGGGTATTAATCCCATGAGGCCAGGAACCCACCCTCATGAACTCATCTAACCCTAATTACCTCCCAAAGGCTCCATCTCCAAATACCATCACATTGGAAATTAGGGCTTCAACATATGAATGGGGGAAATGGGAGCACAAACATTCACTCCATAACAGAACATATGCTACCTGCCAATGTTCAATATAAAATCACCAATGATCTTTCCATTGCAATATAAAAGAGAAACATAAAAGACAATGAAGTAAAGGGAAAATTAAAAACTCTCGAATTTTGTGCAGTAATTAACTAAGGGCATCCGGAAAAAAAATTTCCCAGTGTCAATGTCTGACAGAGGAGGAGGAGGAGGTGCAGAGGGAGGAGATGGGGAGGGGGAGGAGAAAAGGGAGAGGGAAAGCATCTTATTAGGTATGTAAACTAAAAATAAAATCCTAAGCACGCCATCAACTGAACAGACCCCCTCTTGGCCAAGGGAATTCCATCAAAACCTTAAAAACTTAGTTCCCAGCCATGATGAGACGGGAGGTCAGATGCACCTCACTGTACTCCCTATCATTAATGGTTTAGACACAACAACTGACCAGCATTAATGTTAGAATAGAGATCATAAAACTGACAGAACAAACTCTTTGTGGCAATAAGATACCTAATTATAAACAGGACCTACGCCCACGCCAGGAAAGGGTGAAGTCGGGCACTACCACCACCACTCCCCACCCCGACAATCACACACACACTTAAAGAATACACTAGGCTCTGACTGCCATAGGTTTTTCTTTTCCTCTAGCAGCTAAACAAGCACCGGCCCTGATGTAAACAGTATTAAAACAATTTGCAGCCCCATCAGATGCTGACCAGCTGATTCTCCTGTTCCACCAGCCATTACTACATTTTTGATTGGACAAGAGATTGATTTCAATAACTTTCTCCTGATAAGACCACCAACCATGGACTGGTTCTAGCTGGTTTATGGAGGCTGCACACTCATTCATCTTCCTGTCCTAAGAAGACCTTTATACGAATAGGGCCTAATTGTAATATATTTAAATGTTAAGTCTCCATCCCAAAATGAACGTGGGTCATACATGCTACACCCATGTTTGTTCAAAATGCCTGTGTCTGGACCACCTTCATGAATATTCATAGCTCCTCCTATAACCTGTTGCATATGTATGTTTAGCCAACCTGTTTTGAAGTGCTTGACAGTGTCTCTGGAGGCTACGCTTCCCAGGCTGTGGGATGATCACCTTGCAGGTTGTAAGCTTTACAAGAAATAAAGTCCTCTCTCCTGTTCTAAATGTAAACATTGTAGGGTTTTTTTTTTAAACAAATTAATAGGTACCAGGCACTGTCCAAAACACTATATGTGCATTACTTATTGAATATTCATGGTACTTTTATGAGGCCCGTACTATGATCATCAATCCCATTTACATGTGGGGAACTGGAGGCAAACAGAGCTCAAGCAGCTTGCTCAGAGTTATGCTGCTAGGAAATGAAGGATATGGGAGGCCACTCCAGAGCACTGGCTCCTGACCACCTCTCTCTGCTGCCTTTCTAGCAACTCCTCCACCTTAGCACATAGTAGAAGAGAGAAAATTCCACAGAACATTATGCTAAGAGCTTCCCTATAGAGTTGTCACTGGTACCTGAAATTCTATCATTAGTTTCATTTCCTTGGATTAAGGAATTTACTCCTATTAAAATTAAATTCAAATATCTGAAATACAAGAGGCTACTGCCAATCATGACACTTGATAATTTGTATTCTCTCCCAGGTTTGTGAGAACTCCCCTAAGAGAGCCATGCCCCACCTGCCCTGTAGTGAGATACTATAAGAATGAGAGTGTAGCCATCTGTAAGTAGATCAATGATAAAAAAATAAAATTACAAATATCATTCATCACTTTAAAGTGAGAACATGGAGGGAAAATATACAATGGAGAAAGGTAATTTTATTTTATTTTTTAAAAAAAGAGGGCCAGGCGCAGTGGCCCATGTCGTAATCACAGCAGTTTGGGAGGCCAAGGCAGGCAGATCTCCTGAGGTCAGGAGTTTGAGACCAGCCTGGTCAACATGGTGAAACCCTGTCTCTACTAAAAATACAAAAATCAGCCAGGTGCGGTGGTGCGTGCCTGAAATTTTGACTACTCAGGAGGCTGAGGCAGGAGAGTCACTTGAATCTAGGAGGGGAAGGTTGCAGTGAGCTGAGATCTCATCATCACACTCCAGCCTGGGCAATAGAATGAGAAGAAAGAAAGACAGAAAGAGAGAGAGAGAAAGAAAGAAAAAAAGGAGGCATCAAAAGAAAGGAAGAGAAAAAGAGAATGAAAGAAAAAAAAAAAAAAGGCATCATCTTACCTGACTTCGAACTATACTACAAAGCTAGAGTAACCAAAACAGCCTGGTACAGGTACCAAAACAGACATATAGACCAATAGAATAGAGACCTCAGCAATAAGACCACACATCTACAACCATCCGATCTTTGGCAAGTCCCACAGAAACAAGCAATGCGAATGGATTCCCTACGTAATAAATGGTTCTGGGAAAACTGGAGAGCCATATGCAGAAAACTGAAACTGGACCCCTTCCTTACACCTTATCCAAAAATTAACTCATGGTGGACTAAGGACTTAAATGTAAAACCCAAAACCATAACAACCCTAGAAGAAAACCTAGGCAGTACCATTAAGGACATAGGTAAGGGCAAAGACTTCATGATGAAAACACCAAAAGCAATTACAACAAAAGCCAAAATTGACAAATTGAATCTAATTAAACTAAAGAGCTTCTGCACAGCAAAAGAAACTAGCATCAGAGTGAACAGGCAACATACAGAATGGGAGGAAATGTTTGCAATCTACCCATCTGACAAAAGTCTAGTATCTAGAATCTGCAATGAACTTAAACAAATTTACAAGAAAAAAACAAAACAATGCCATCAAAAAGTGGGCAAATGATATGAACAGACACTTCTCAAAAGACGTTTATGCTGCCAAACAAACATACGGAAAAAAGCTCAACATTGCTGATTAGAGAAATGCAAATCAAACCACAATGAGATACCATCTCACGCCAGTTAGAATGATGATCATTAAAAAGTCAGGAAACAGGCCGGGCGTGGTGGCTCACGCCTGTAATCCCAGTACTTTAGGAGGCCGAGGCGGGTGGATCACGAGGTCAAGAGATCGAGACCATCCTGGTCAACACGGTGAAACCCCGTCTCTACTAAAAATACAAAAAATCAGCTGGGCATGGTGGCGCATGCCTATAATCCCAGCTACTCAGGAGGCTGAGGCAGGAGAATTGCCTGAACCCAGGACGCGGAGGTTGCGGTGAGCCGAGATTGCGCCATTGCACTCCAGCCTGGGTAACAAGAGTGAAACTCCGTCTCAAAAAAAAAAAAAAAGTCAGGAAACAACAGATGCTGGAGAGGATGTGGAGAAATAGGAACTCTTTTACACTGTTGGTGGGAATGTAAATTAAATGTTCAGCCATTGTGGAAGACAGTCTGGCAATTCCTCAAGGATTTAGAACCAGAAATACCATTTGACCAAACAATCCCATGAGCAGGTATATACCCCCCAAAATATAAATCATTCCACTATAAAGACGCATGCACACGTATGTTTATTGCAGCACTATTTACAATGGCAAAGAAATGGGACCAACCCAAATGCCCATCAGTGATAGACTGGATAAAGAAAATGTGGCACATCTACACCATGGAATACTATGCAGCCATAAAAAAGAATGAGATCATGTCCTTTGCAGGGACATGGATGAAGCTGGAAGCCATCATTCTCAGCAAACTAACACAAGAATAGAAAACCAAACACCACATGTTCTCACTCACAAGTGGGAGTTGAACATTGATAACACATAGACACAGGGAGGGGAACATCACACACTGGGGCCTATTGGAGGATGGGGGACAAGGGGAGGGACAGCATTAGGACAAATGCCTAATGCATGAAAGGCTTAAAACCTAAATGACAGGTTGATGGCTGCAGCAAACCACAGTGGTACATGTATACCTATGTAATGAACCTGCACATTCTACACATGTATCCCAGAACTTTAAAAAAAAAAAAAAAGAAAGAAAAAATATTGGTGTACACTGGTAGAGACTTATTCTATATCCCTCAAATTATATCATGTAGGCAGTATATATGGTGTCTGCCCTGGAGCATAGAAGAAACCCTGTGAGTCCATCTGAAGTTATAAAAGCCCTTGGCCAATAAACTCAGTTTCTCCTCCAAAAGATCTTTCATTTAGTGCAATCTTTCCCTCCACGAGGCCCAGATGACATAGAACAATGTTAAGAGAACCATGTTAAGCTGAAGGAGATGATGACTAGAAAACAAAACAGACTGAAAATATTAAAAATGCACTTCCACAGAATAAATAAATGACAGGGAAACTGTTTTACTTCAGTTTTGTATTCATACGATGTTGGCGAGAGAAGGCAAATCAGTTCAATTAAAAGAGAGATTTCATATTACTTTTTTTCCACCAAGGACAACAGAAAAATAATGTCAGATTTCTTTATTCACTTTAATTCAGCAATCACAGGTTCTTGTGAGTCTGGGGAAAAAGCGTGCTCTAGAAAAAGGCCTAAGCTTTACCCTTTCTTATACCTCGTTCTTTCTGCCAAATTCGTGTTCTCTACTAGACTGACAGTTCCACAGTTGTGGGGACTGGACACGTCTTCCTTCACCCTGTGAGCCTGGGACAATGCTTGGCTCACAGTAGGTGTTCAATAAATACGTTAAATAAATTCATGTTCCAGCACTGAGGTTTTGTGTGAATCATTGTGTGTGACTGATGAAGATGTATTAGAACCTACATTCAAGGAGAAGTGGGGAAAAAAAGAAAGTACATTCAAAGTAGGCAAAGGGGGGGATGCTCTTCTCTTCCTATGTGTATAGTACTGAATGTCATATTGATGGATATAGATGATTAAAAGGTTGACGGAGGGAAGGGCCTTAGATTAGAGCAGTCGGGAGAGAAGAAAAAAGTAAGGATAAAAGTAAGCTTTTCTTTTTAAGGTATTTTCATTAGCTCAAAGCAGACACAAAATTGAAAACCAAATTGTTCCTTAAAGTAAGAATATATATATATATATATATATATTTTTTTTTTTTTTTTTTTTAGACAAGGTCTCATTCTGTCACCCGGTTG
This sequence comes from Sapajus apella, assembly GCF_009761245.1. Lineage (NCBI taxonomy): Eukaryota > Metazoa > Chordata > Mammalia > Primates > Cebidae > Sapajus > Sapajus apella. Next base: position 19,976,354 of record NW_022436980.1, read on the forward strand.
GAGAGCGGTGGCTTAATCACAGTTCACTGCAGCCTTAACCTCTTGGGCTCAAGCGATCTTCTCACCTCAGCCTTCCAAGTAGCTGGCACTATGGGAGCGCCACCACACCCTGCTATTTTGTGTGTGTATGTATGTATTTATTTATAGAGATAGAGTCTCACTATGTTGCCCAGGCTGGTCTCAAACTCCTTAGTTCAAGTGATCTTCCCGCCTTGGCCCCCCCAGTGCTGGGATTCCAGGTGTGAACCTCAGCACCAGGCTGAAAGTCAGAATATTTGAGTACATTTTAGAGACAGAAAGCAGGTTAATTCAGGCAAATGCCTGAAGCAGGGATGAGCAGATAAAGATGACAGAAGAACACAATTTACAAGTGTTATACGCAATAGATGCTGTGATTCCATCATAGATTAAGGCAAACAACATCGCAACTAAAAGTGAATTCTGTAAATAGCGTAACTATCTCTGTTTTAAAAGCCACATAGATGCCAAAGTTTATTCAAGGAACTAGTAAACTGCGTTTGTTTCTTTGTTTTTGTATTTCCTGTGGCTCTAAGAAGCCAATGTAATAAATAGTAAATCGCGGTGTTCGTTTTTGTTTATCCCTGTTCTGACATCTGGAAACTGGAAACCAATCATACTCCTGGTTCACACAGCCTGGATATGTCGCTCGATGTGGAACATAGATTAAAATGAGAGGCGATAAGCAGGTGCTTACCTTATCACAGGCATGGAAAGTTAGAGGTAGAAGGATTCTTAGAGATCACTCAGTCCAACACCCCCGTCTTTTTCACTTAAGGAACCTGAAGCTGAAAGAAGTGTTGACGATTGCCCTTTGTCCCTGAGTAGGCATTTGGCAAGGGATCTATTCTGACATATTTGTGTCTCAAAGAATTCTGATTCCTCAAACTTGCTGATCACCAGGAGTCATAGAGGTTGCCTTACACGCTTTTATATATCTTACAGACATGATGTGTCTTCGAAGCATGGAGTTAAAAATAAAATAATGTTACCCCAAAACTTACTTGGTTCTGGGGTTGACAACAGCAGGGGATTGGGAAAGTATCACCTGGTAGCTGGCATTTAATGTGACTTATAAAAAAGAAAAGCTGTATTATTGCTGTGTAACTGTGAAGCAGAGGACATATGTGGAGTCTTCCAGCATCACAGTAGAACAGAGAGAATAGCTGCCTGGACCTGTCACTGAGTCCGCAGCTGGTCAAGCCCAACCATTCCCCTCTTGGGGGCTTGCCTGCTAGTATCTTGTTCCCCAGCTCTCAGGCGCTCTGCCTAGCCATAAAAGAGTGCTGAGGGCAGGAGAATTTTAGCTCCCTCTCCCATCAGGAAAGCAAATGGGCTCCCTGAGAGGAAAAGAAGTATGTCAGATTTATCAAAGGTAGTGACTTGTTATAGGGATCCCCAGTTCCTTAGAGGTCTGCCAAAGAGGGGAACAATTTTCAGTATTGCAAATGGAAATCACACGTTGAGCCACAAGGCTACACAGACTAAGTATAGCATCAAGTGTCTTTCCTTTGGCTTAAATTCTGTCACTCCATGGGATTATCTCTGGCTTCTCAGGAGCTCTGGAGAGTGGTTAGAGGTATCTTAGATAACTAAAAATGAAGAAATTATTACCCATTAGATGAAAATCAGGTCCCTTGAAAGACAAGATGAAATAATAAGAGGGATTTCTGTGGGTATGAGAAAGATTTGGAAGTACTGGTTTTAAACCAAAGAAAACTTTATATCCACATTTCTCAAAAAAAATTATCTAAGAGAAACCCCATCCCCTGCTCCAGCTCTCCCCTCTGGTCCATGACGATCACTCACTGGGCAGGGCAGGGAGGTTTTCCTGTGACTGGTGGCTTGCGGTCGGTGGCGTTCCCGGAGTCCTCTCTGATCCTCTTCTCTCCAGCTGTGGCCCCAGAAGCTGCTCATCCATTTGGCAAAAGAGACATCATCATCATCATCATCTTTGTGCTCCATGTAAAGGTGATGCCAAATATTGAAGGCCTGTTCCTAAATCTGACAGAAGGAAATATCACCCAACAGGGCTGGCAGTGAACCCTAGGATCTCCCCCAAAAGGCAAAATGAAACTGGTATTTTAAAATGGTCTCCGATGCTGGCATCCTTAAAGGAGAAAGATTTACTAAACAACCACTTCATCATCAGGCAGCCTTGGGCAATGTCTATTTATAAATTGTGCAGCCCACATTCCCCTCCCCCTTGTCTTTTTAAATTGAGAGGCTTTCTAATCCTTCCATTGCTGGGGCTTGTGCCTCGCAGCCTAAGGGTGGGAAGCAGAGTCCACTGCCTGGTTTTCCCTGTGCTTTGCTGCCAATGGCATGTGATGGCATCTCCAGCTGTCAATGATGATGGAGCATGACCCTCACAGTATGCCTGTCAGCTCCAGGCAAGCTCTGAAATGGGGCCACATACAAGGAACAGACTGACCACAGCTTGGAAGGTAGCCAGCTGCTGCCAAGTCTTATCTAGACCTAGATACTCTCCTAATAAAATGATACTGATATAAAATCCAGCTCCTGGATCAAAAAGAGTTGTTTTTTAAATTGAGGTATTACTTATACATGTACAAATGTAAATAATATACAAGTACATGTAAAAGATACAAACCGTGAGTGCACAGCTTGATGAATTTTTACGTATGTACCACAGGGTAGTAACCCCTGAGTTACCAGCACCATGCAGGTAAAGACATAGACCATTTCCAGCACCCCAACTGGCTCCGTGTATCCCTCTTCCAATCCATACTCCCTTCAAAAGGTTACCATTAATGATCTCTGTCACCATAGATCCATTTGCCTGTTTCTGAACTGACTTTCAGTGGCATTATACAGTATGCATTATCCTGTGTTATTCAACATTATGTCAGTGAGATAGAGTCACGTTTTTGCAGTAACAGTAGTCGATGCTGTGTGTAGTATTGCATTGCATCAACATGCCAAAATTTTTTTAAAATTCAGTCTATGAAGTGACGGTCATTTTAGGCTGTCGTTTAGGCTATTTCCAGTTGGGGCTTTTATAAATAAAGTTTCTGTGAACTTTATAGTCCCTGTCTTTTAGTGGGCATTTTTTCCAAGGTAAAGAGAATATTACATTATGGAACTCCTACTTTGCATCAGGTATGGAGCCAAATATTTCATATATGCTAATTTTCTTATAACAACCCTGAGACTGGGAGATTTGTATGACATTTTATTGATAAGGGAGTTGAGATGCAAATAGATCACCCCTTGCCAAAGTGAAATTAGAACTAAGCGGCAAAGCCAAGTTTGAAGCAGGGAATAGAAACACAAAGCCCAGGCTCTTTCCACTATTCTGCCAGTATTCCAAGAGAGCTCGGAGAAGTCTTGCATTTTCAAACAGGAATTCTTGGTCATTTGCCTTATGAAAATCCTTCCTTGAGCTGCAAAAAGACAGGCTTGATAACTGTGACCAATATTTGCAGAGCAGGGTATCACAATTTTTATGTTACTAAGGAAACATGGCCAAAGGTTAACATGTCTTATAACATTTTTATTTTTTGCAAACGTCCATGACTTCCTGTGTTATGACAACTCATTGCTGGAGGAATTAAGCACATCCTGTGGGACTTCACTGGAACAGGACATTTTGGAAGAGTGTGCCTAATTTCCTCCAGACTGCACCCCATATGCCTTTTCCATTTTCCTTCTCAGTTTTACTTTGCAGCCTTTCAACATAATAAATCTTATCCATGAGTACAACTATATGCTGAGTTCTAGCAAATCTCCAAACTGGGGATGACAGCTGCTATCAGAAGTGGGATTTGCTAAAACAACCCAAATCACTGAAATATGGCTAAAGCAGGGTTTGGGAAAAGGAAGGATGAAGAAGACATGATGGTGAATCTTCAATGCCCAGTCGCTACCTAGCCGTCTGTAGTGTGAATTAGCTGCTGAGATGATGTCTGTTGTGAGAGGTAAAAGTTACCTGTAGAATTCGAAATGATGGATCCAACCCCAGGACAATTGGTTTGTTAGATTCCCTGGCTGCTTTCAGCCATGGGTAGCTACAATGAAAGGATTAAAAAATGCAGCCTGGCTGATGCCTTTGAGTTTTGTTCTCTCCTCTAGCTGAGAAGAGAAAGTGCCCGAACATTCCCAAAACACATTTTGCATGGGCCAAAAATGTTAAAAGTTTGCATTGCTTTCTCCTCCAAGCAGGAAGGAAGAGAAAGCAATGCAAACTTTTAATATTTTTGTTAAAGTCAGTTCCAAGAGCTGGAACAAGGCTTTAGATAAACCAGTAAGAACAGGGACGGAGGAAATATTACTCCATCACCTAGTACAGCAGTCCCTTGCACTCCAGCTGGGAATCTCCCAGCAGCTATCATCTAAATCATATGTGCTGAATTTAGGACTTTACTACTAGGAGTTTGAGTAAAGCTGCAACGAAAAAAAAAGAGAGAATTTTAAAATGGCTTTTATTTTTTGGCTATTGCACTTGAATAGATGATGAAAAACTGATATAAAATATTATATGCTTATAATTTTATAAATGCTTGAGGGATTGCCCCGGTTAGGGAAAGCTACTCCATAAGAAGTGTTAGGAGGATATGCACCTCCTGAGTTTTGTTGCTAGTAGATAAATTACAATGTGAACTCGGAGTATTTAAATTCTGAAATCTCCGTAACTGATGATTTTTGCTGTAATTTTTGCCTGTTGGAACCTATGGGAAAAGGTAGACAACATAGAAGGATAGTTCATCTCCACTGGAAAAAAAAAAAACCCTTTTGAGTTTTGAAAAGCAGCTTTTAGTTTGCTAATAACTTCTTATAAAATCAGGTGTCTGTCTGACTGTTGGAGGCTAATGATTTTCCAGCTTCATGTGCATATTTCGGCGTGTGTCAATTGGACTCTAAACCTGACAATATAAAAAGGGCTTAGAAACCATTTCTTGTCACTTGGACTTGGAAAACAGTTGTCTGGTCCTGTATCTTCTCGGCTTTGCTGCTGCTAAAGAAAAGTTGCTAGCTAGTTTGGAATCCTGAATTCATAGATCCTAACTGCCTGGAGCTTATGCTAAGCTAAAACTTGATACTGTCTGTGTGGGACTGTTTCACTCTCTGAAGACAGGCATAGGCTCAGGGAACAGAACTCAGCCTCTGGGACTACTGCAGGTTTGCTTACAACATTCCTCTGGGGGGTCATAAACTATAAAAACATTCTGGTTGCTATCTGGATCACTTGGGTCAACTGCCTATGGGAAAGGGCTTGCTCTTTGATAGGACCATTTGAAACGGAACTAGTTGCACTAGAAATGATTGATCTCAAGAACCCTCCTGGGGGAGAGCACATCACAGGGAGTGGGACCTCTCCATCCGCTCCTAATAGAGCTCTTGACTCCTTCTGGGGATATCTCACTGCTATTCACTTATGTTCAGCTTGCCAGAGTATTTTGAAATTTGCAGTGATGGATTGATAGTCTGACTCTTCTTTGCTCACCTCTCTTCTTAGTTAGGCAGCTTGATTGCCAAACGCAGCTGTTCCTAGACAGAAATTGATCTTTTCGAGGCTGCTTCCTGAATAAATGATCAGACAAAAGGGATGGGGTAATGTAAACACAGTCTGAAAAAATTTGAAAACTCAGGATTTTGTCCTAGCCCATCTGGAACATGATGTGTTTTTTCTGCTTGTTTCATGAAACAGTGATTTTCTCTGTAAATTCTTTTGTCCCTCTTACACTCAACCCTTCCTGCCCTTCCTCATAAAAGGTCTAGATAAGAATAAAAAATTGCTGGGGAAAATGTAATGTTATGATTTCTGAATGAATCACACTGTTGCGTAATAGCAAAGAAGAAAAAAAAAAAACCCGGCACCTAGGGAGATGCAAGAGAACGAGGGCATTAATGATCTCTTTTTCAGAACTGCTCCTGAACAACAGTGTTGCCTTTCCAGGATGCTGTGAATTCAAACTGACTTCTGAGGCTGTGATCACACCCAACAGCACTGACTATGAGATACCAGCGAGTGGCCCCAGCTTCTGCAGTTTCCAAGAACACCTCCAGATATTGTCCACATTTATGAGCCAGGCTGACAGAAAGAAGCTGCCGTCAGGCAGACCTTCTAAAACAAAGAACTTAGCTGAATTATTTAGGCTGGACAGGGAACCTGAGGGCCGAAGTTCCTGCAGTGGGAAGCCACACTGGGGCTCTGCTAACCTGGGCTACCCGACGAATGCATGTTTTTGTTGGGGTAACTGAACTTGAATTCTTTGTTTCTAAGAATGCTCTCTGGGATTGTACTTCCTGGGTACCAATCTGGACTATCATGGACTGCCTCCGCCCAAGAAGGCATGCAGGTCAGCTTCAATTTATTAGCCAGAGATGTGCTGTGCTTCAGGTGATGCCTCGGGCTAGGTTAAAAAAGAAAAAGATTAACACAAAAACTTAAGGAGAAAGACACCTGGCTTCCTAAGATTAACCTTTACAGCTAACGGGATTTGTTTTAATTGGCTAAATCCAGGACCTCTGGATTTTAAGTAAAGTCAGTACTCAGGTTAGTTTCACACTGCGTCATGACACTACTGATAACAATTTTGCTATAAAATGCCTTGACCAAGGAGATCAGCTATACAGAAAGTGGTTGATATAGCAGGCCTGAAACTGCCGATTCATAGAAAGTCCTGCTTGCAAGGTTGGCCCTGAGTTGGCATCTGGAACTTGGCTGGTAAATCGTTCCTGCAGTGATATAAAATTTTTCTTAAATTATAGGAGTGGTCTAAACTGTTTGCATGACCAACGTGGTTTATGCTGAACAACTGACGTTCTTCTGCAAATTCAGAATTTGGGTATGTGGCAGGCAGAGTGTGCCTACCTGACCAGCACCCAGTAAATATCTGGGGTACTGAGTATCTATTGAGCCGCCATAATAAACATTTGCCTTGCACATGTGTTACAACTCACTGCTGGAGGAATTAGGCAGGTACTTTGTAACTCCACTGGGAGAGGACTCTTAGAAGCTTGAGCCGGTTTCCTCCAGACTTTTCTCTTTGTTTTGCTTTGTATCCTTGCACTATAATAAATCATAGCCATGAGCACAACTATATGCTAAGCCTGTGAGTCCTTTTTAACCTAAGGGTGATCCTGGGGTACCTCCTAATACTGAAAGGAAAGGGAGCTGCTCAAATCTTTGACTAAAAATTCTCCCAAAACAATAAGATGTAAATATACCCCAGAAAGAAAAAGGATTTGGACTAAATTATAGAAAATGAGACTTCCAACCCATTTTTCCCCTAGTTAAGCCTACTTCTTCTTTTAAAATATGAGGAAAAGATAGCTCCCTACTCTCCCTGTGCTAAGGTTCTTATAACAAGCATAGGGGGCAGCAAAAAAGCAGCAGCAGAAAGTGTTGTCTCTCAGCATTGGGAGAAATGCTCTTCTGGGCTGTCTTGGGAGCCCTGGCCTGAGAGGAGTCCCCAGCCCACTTTTGAAGGCCAGCCACCTGCTTTCCGTGGCAGGGCCCCTGGGCCCCTGCCTTGAGGAGATGCTGCTGGGGACACATGCTGAAGGGAGCTGCACCTTTTTGAGCCTGCAGCAAAAGCTGCCAAGAGAGACTGCGACAGGTGCAGTTTCTGAGCTGAGACTTTGAGTAGGCATTTTCTTATCATGCTGAATGTGAAAGAAATAACTTCTCTTAGAGAATAGGAAGCTTGTGCTGTGTGTATTCTCATAAAGTGACCGGACGTCAAGGATGCCCAGGTAATCAGTGAAAATGATCGCTGGGCTGTCAAGTGGCTTCTCAGTGCCCTCTCTCTTAGGAGATTATGTAATGATGAGAAAATGATTTTCCCTTTATTTATTTTATTAATTTACTTTTATAGAGACAAGGTCTTACTATGTTGCCCAGGCTGGTCTCGAACTCTTGAGCTTAAGCAATCCTTCAACCTTGGCCTCCCAAAGCGTTGGGATTATAGGCATGAGCCACCATGCCCACTGAATTTTTTCTTTATTTATTTCATTCTCCCAGTACCATGTCCCTTTGCAGTAGTAACTTATTTTTTTTTTCTGTTTTTTTTTTTTCCTTAACAGTTAAGGGGAAGCATCATTCCTCATCCTGATTTCAAGCTTGATTGAACCCATAAAAAAAAATGCTATGTCCAGAAGAGCTAAGCTGCTACATCATTTTTTTAACAGTCAAAGTACATCAATGGTTTTGAGTCAGTTTCTACTTCCCAGAAAGCAGTACTTAAATATGTGAAACTGTGTGCTACGTTCTACTGAATGACCCGATTGTCAGACTTTTTTTAGTGGCAACATGTCATAGTATAATCATCCACTTTCATGTATGTTATCAAGTTATATTGTGAAGTTTGCCACTCTTTTGAGGTGGTCATCAAAGACACATCTTTTTTAACCAAGCGTCCTAGAGCATGTCTCTGAGGGTATATCATTATTTTTTTATTCTAAAAAGCCATGAAGCATGTATTATGAGAACTGTTTTTAAAATATACCACTATTGGTGTAAAAAAAAAAAAAAAAAAGGAAACAAAGAAAGGTATGTTTTCAGAGGTTTGCCTACAAAATATTGGTTATATAAATATCCAGTTACCTTGGCATTAAGCATCATTAAATTCTTCAGAATTGGGGTAATATTAGGTGGGCTTCATAATAGTTGTTAGACATTGGAAGAGGTTCTGAAGAGCCAATATATCATCTCTTCCACAAGAAACCTTCAAACATAGCCCTGATTCTCATCTGCCAAAGATGAACTCTGTGCAGCTTTGTTTCCAGAAGTGTTATTAATTGGCTGACCTTCAAAGTCTCTTTAATCCCTAGGCACCAATTATTCTAAAACAGATGAGCTACTACTGCTAAAATTTATTGCTATGTAAAAAACTTTATCAGTCCAGTTCATCAGTGTGCTATACTTCAGAAAAGGCTTCCTTTCAGTTATTAACTGCAATGTCACAGAATCTAAAGGTAATGCCTTAGCACTTCTGTTGAGTCTACAAGCCTCTCCATAAGAAGTGATCCAAACAAGAACTGGGGGAATTGAGAGTCCTGAGTGCCTCATATTTGAAAGGGACAAAATGTTGCAATTTACAATAAAGGAGTGGATAATGATACACATAAACAAAACTGACACAATACAACATTGAGGAAAATAAATTGCAAAGACTAAGTTTGAGTCAAAAATATTGTGAAGTTTTCAGACTATTAAAACAAAAAAACTTTAATGAAACTCCACAGCAATCTTTTCTGAGGATCAGATGTCACATGTTATTAGTGGGAACAAGGTCTTTATAGAAAGACATATGGCAAGATACATTTAAAAGCTTTAAAAAATTTTTGCAGCCGGGCACAGTGGCTCACGTCTGTAATCCCAGCACTTTGGGAGGCTGAGGAAGGTGGATCACCTGAGGTCAGAAGTTCGAGACCAGCCTGACCAACATGGAGAAAACCAGTCTCTACTAAAAATACAAAATTAGTGGGGCATGGTGGCACATGCCTATAATCGCAGCTACTCGGGAGGCTGAGGCTGGAGAATAGCTTGAATCCAGAGGCAGAGATTATAATGAGCCAAGATCGTGCCATTGCATTCCAGCCAACAAGAATGAAACTCCATCTCAAAAAAAAAAAAAAAATTTGCATTCTTTGACCCAGAAATTTCTCTTCTATTTCTTACATAGATAATAAGAGGTACATACAAGAATGTTTGTTCTTATAACATTATTTAAAATAGCAAAAACTTGTAAGATGTGGAAACATCTTAAAAGTACAACTGGAGATCAAACTAATACATTATGACATACAATAGAATTCTATGCAATCATCAAAAATCATACGATTTAATGACAAATGAAACTTCTCAAAATAAAATAGGTGACAAAATAAAATACAATACAGGGTGTTAATTAATTTTATGTGTCAACTTGGCTGGGCCATGGTGCCCAGATATTTGGTCCAACGTTAATTCTGGATATTTCTATGAGGGTGTTTTTGATGAGATTTACATTTAAATAGGTGGAATTTGAGTAAAGCAGATTTCCCACCATACTGTGCAAGACAAGCCTGACCAACATGGTGAAACCCCATCTCTACTGAAAATATAAAAATTAGCCAGGCGTGGTGGTAGGAGCCTGTAATCCCAGCTACTCAGGAGGCTGAGGCAGGAAAGTTGGTTGAACCCAGGAGACAGAGGTTGCAATGAGCCGAGACTGTGCCACTGCACTCCAGCCTAGGCAATAGAGCAAGACTTCATCTCAAAAACAATAAAAAATAAAAAAGGGACATTACACAAAAATGAACTCAAAATGAATCACAGACTTAAATATAAATTGTAAACCATAAAACTTTTAGAAAAAAAAAGCATAGAAGAAAATCTTTGAGATCAAGAGCTAGGGAAGAGTTCTTAGATGACACCAAAAGCATAATCTATAAAACATAAAAATTGATAAATTATACATCACCAAATTAAAAACTTTAGCTCTATGAATGATCCTGTTAAGAGGATGAATAAGTAAGATAAAGACTGGGAGAAAATGTTCACAAATCATGTATCCAACATAGGACTAGTAACTAGAATACATATTTTTAAAAACTCTCAAAATTCAACATTCAAAGAACAGACAATCCAATTAGAAAACAAAGGCCAACTATGGTGGCTCGCACCTGTAATCCCAGCACTTTGGGAGGCCAAGATGAGAGGATCGCGTGGGCCCAGGAGTTTGAGATAAGCCTAGGCAATATAGGAAGACCCTGTCTCTACAAATGTTTTTTAAAAATACTAGCCAGGCATGGTAGCATGCAGCTGTAGTCCCAGCCACTCAGGAGGCTGAGGCAGGAGGATCGCTTGTGCTCACGAGGTTGAGGCTACAGTGAACTGTGATCATGCCAATTTATTCCAGCCTGAGTGATAGTAAAGACCCCATCTCAAAAAAAAAAAAAGAAAGAAAGAAAAAGAATCCTCTAGGACCTAGAAATAGAAATTCCATTTGACCCAGCAATCCCATTACTGGGTATATATCCAAAGGATTACAAATCGTTCTACTATAAGGACACGTGCACACGAATGTTCATTGCAGCACTGTTTACAATAGCAAAGACCTGGAGCCAACCCAAATGCCCATTGACGATAGACTGGATAGGGAAAATGTGGCACATATACACCATGGAATATTATGCAGCCATCAAAAACGATGAGTTTGGGTCCTTTGTAAGGACATGGATGAACCTGTAAACCATCATTCTCAGCAAACTGACAGAAAAGCAGAAGATCAAACACCGCATGTTCTCACTCATAGGTGGGTGTTGAACAATGAGAACACATGGACACAGGGAGGGGAGCACTACACACTGGGGTCAGTTGTAGGGAAATAGGGGAGGGACAGTGTGGGGTGGGGAGCTGGGGAGAGATAGCAAGGGGAGAAATGCCAGATGTACGTGATGGGGAGGAAGGCAGCAAATCACACTGCCACGTGTGTACCTATGCAACAATTTTGCATGTTCTTCACATGTACCCCAAAACCTAAAATGCAATAAAATAAATAAATGGGGGGAAAAAAAGAAAGAAAAAGAAATAAAGCAAAGCAAAAAAAAAAGAAACAAGAAATTACATAAAAGACATTTCACTGAGAAGGATATACAAACAATGTGTGTGGCCGTAATGCCCTGAACATACCCAACCTCATCTGATCTCAGAAGATATACAAATGGCAAATAAGTACCTGAAAAGATGTTCAACATCATTAGCCATTAGGTAAAGACAAAGTAAAGCCACAATGCAGTATTAATACAGATCTACCAGAATGTCTAAAATTTTAAAATAGTATTAACACCAAACGTTGAAGAGGAAGCAGAGAAGCAGGATCATTCATACATTGCTGATGAGAATAAAAAATGGTGCACCCACTTTGAAAAATAGTTTGCCAAATAGTTTTAGAAGAATCTAAAACTAAAAATACATCTACCATATGACCCAGTGATTGCACTCTTGGGCAATTATCCTAGAGAAATTACAACCTATGTTCATTACAAGAGCTTGCACATGAACGTATAGGCGTGATACATACAACTTGACATATTCAAGAGAACTATACTGAGTTTAAAAAGTCCAATCTCAAAAGGAATTTTATAATTATCTAAATAAAAATATAATCTTATATAAATACAAATAATTTTTATATAGCCTTCTTTAAATAACACAGTCATAGAGATGGAGAGCAGATAGTGGTTCCCATGGTTAGAGACTGGGGAAGTGGTTATCAGAGTTTAGTATGAGGGAGATTCTGAATATAGGCCAGTTCTGTACTTTATGACAGTTACACAAAGATATGGATGTGATAAAATTGCACAGAACACACACACACACACACACACACACACACACACAAATGTGTGCATAGCTAGTGAAATTTGCGTAAGTTATATGGTTTGTGCCAATGTCATTTTCCTGGTTTTGACTTTATGCTATAGTTATACAAGTTGTCAACATTAGAAGAGTAAGTGAAGAATGCATGGGACTTCCGTGTACATTTATTTACAACTTCCTGTCATTCTTTCATAATAAAAAGTAAAAAAGAAAATGATTTGTATCAAAAAAAGAAACTTCTCTAAATGAGTAGCTACAGGATCAAAATGCTGTTGAGTTAGAGGCACTCTGGGAAGAATGCAATGATGACAGCATAGGTTTTTAATCTGTTTGAATCCCCGCATGAAAAATAATAGAGCAAAAATAGTGGGAAAAAAACCTATGGACAACTCTACAACAAAACTAAGTGACAAGGTGACCCCCAAGATGTCAAACCACCAACAGCTAGAGACCTGGTATGGCTTTCCATGCAGGAAGAAGAAGAAAGCAACAGGGGATACTCCAGACTGAGAAAAGGAGAACGACAAAATAGCCAATAGTTTGGAAAGCACAGACAACCAATGGGAATAGAGCTGAAACCGGGAGAGATTTGTTTTCTCCAATACTGAACGAATACAAAATGCCTGTGGTAAGAAGGATTGAAAGGGCTGAACTATCCAGCTACCATAAACTCTCAAATCTGACCTTCTAGAACAAAGTCTCACACTGAAGAGAAACTGTGAAGAGTGTAATCAAAACTGAAGTAGTTAGTGACAATGGAGACAGAGTGGGTCTAAAACAAAGTGGGATGGGGAACACAGCCAGCACACCTTAGAAAGCAAGCTGCCATATTTGTAAACACTACACAAACACAACAGAAGAGAAAACTCTTTGGAATTTCAAAAACTTTCCTGTACCTTATGTTATTCTAAGAGTTCCAGAATTTTACATAAAAATGAAGGACAGAAAATATCAAGGTAGAATCTCACACAGCATTTCTGTTTTAAAAACGAGAATACAGACCTATAAACAATGAAAGGATGCAAAAAAAAAAAAAAAGTGCCTACAAAACAAATCAATGTTGTTAGCCGTTATTTCAAAATGAACTAAATGATAGTTACAAAGTGATGTGAGGCCAGGTGCGGTGGCTCACACATGTAATCCTAGAACTTTGGGAGGCAGAGGCAGATGGACCACTTGGGGTCAGGAGTTTGAAACCAGCTTGGCCAACTTCGTGAAACCCTATCTCCACTAAAAATACAAAAAAAACTTAGCTGGGCGTGGTGGCAGGTGCCTGTAATCCCAGCTACTTAGGAGGCTGAGGCAGGAGATTTGCTTGAGCCTGGGAGGCAGAGCTTGCGGTGAGCCGAGATCGCATCACTGCACTCTAGCCAGGGCAACGGAGTGAGATTCCATCTCAAAAAAAAAAAAAAAGTGATATAAGACATAAAAGAACAAAACAGAATTAAAATAACATATAAATGATATGAAAAACCTCATGAAAGGATTAGAAATAAAGAAAAAAATAATGTCAGAAAAGATTAAGCTAGAAGGAATGAGTAAAAAATTCAACCAATAATGTCTTCAAGTAAATAAAAAAAGATTTTTTTAATTAAAAAAAACACTTTCCTGAAAAGAAAAAAAATATTTAAAATTACATATTGAAAAAGCACACTGGCAGGGCATGGTGGCTCACGCCTGTAATCCCAGCATTTTGGGAGGCCAAGGTAGGTGGATCATTTGAGGTCAGGAGTTCAAGACCAGCCTGGCCAACATGGTGAAACCCGTCTTTACTAAAAGTACAAAAAAATTAGCCAGGCAGTAGTGATGCAGGCTTGTAATCCCAGCTACTTGGAAGTCTGAGGCAGGAGAATTGCTTGAGCCTAGGGAGGTGGAGACTGCGGTGAGCTGAGCTTGCACCACTACACTATAGTCCAGGTGTCAGAGTGAAACCCTGTCTCAAAAGAAAAAAAAGAGCCTAAGCCTAACCCTAACCACTAGCCCTAACCTCTAAAAAAAAAGAAAGAAAAGAAAGAAAAAGAAAGAAAGAAAAAGTATACTGCATGTTTGAAAATATCAACCCCATAAAACCAACACCAGGACATATCATATGTTTGCTATATTTTAAGAGAAAGAAAGATTCCTTGAGGGAACCTGGGCAGAAATGGAGAGAGGGAGGTAATAGAGAGCATTAGTTATAAGGAAAAGACAATTAGATTATCATCAGACCTTTTGTCAGCAACGCTTTATGCCAAGGAAAATATATAAACTTACTTAAGATACCAAGGAAACACTGCTTTGGAAGAATGGCTGCCAATAAGCATACTGTCAGCATGGTTAGAATAAAAAATATGCACAGACACAAAAAGATAAACAAAGAAAGAAGATGTGAGCTAGGAATTTTATACCTAGCAAAATCAACTATGGCAGACATGGACTTGAATGGGACATGTCAAGATGAACTCAAGGGAACAACACACACCTGGGCCTGTCACTGGGTTTGGGGCAAGGGGAGGGAGAGCATTAGGACAAATACCTAACGCATGCAGGGCTTAAAACCTAGATGATGGGTTGATAAGTACAACAAACCACCATGGCACATGTATACCTATGTAACAAATGTGCATATTCTGCACATGTATCCCAGTACTTAATGTAAAAAAAAAATCAAAACAAACAAAAAATGTATTTATATATTTAACCAAAATAATTTTTTAAAAAAAAGGACAGACCAAAAATACCACACACACAAAACAAAGATGAACTCAAGGTATTACTTATATCCTGACTCTGTCCATTGAAAAGGCCTAGAAGCAAGGGCCAACCCAAATGCAATGAGCACCTAGATTGTGGTCTTGAAATGCCAATTCTCATTAAACAACAACAGCAGCAGCAGCAACAAAAGATTAAAAAATAAATAAAAACAAAAAACAAACAAACAAAAAACAGGACTTCTTGAAGAAATGGCTGATTCCTGGTCTGTGGCAAGAAATACATACAAAATGACCTTGGAACCTGTTGACATAATAGAGAACGAGGGAGCTATGAATGACAACTAGGGTTTTTCTGTTTGTTTGTTGTTTGTTTTCAAAAAGCACTCAAAGCCACAGATGAAACAGTTTGAATTTCAATTTATAAAAATATTCCAACTAATAAAAGAAAATGAGGGAATAGACTTAGAATATTGCCATTTCGTGATCATCATTGAATTAGTGAGCATTAAGCATAAGTGGCTAGACAGTCAGACATTATTATCCGCCTTCTGCCTTGCAAAGGAATCAAAACTTAGTCTAGTCCAGACTCTAGGTTCATCTACCAATATAGATCAAAAGAGACTTAGAAAACATAACAATTTTTGCTAATGGACAAGACTAACCCACAGCATCTGGGGTTGCACATCTGGGTGACAATACAATTTATTTTTAAAGCAAATAAACTATTGTTGATAATCAAGATAACGGTTACATATAAGTGGTAGAAGAGGATTTGTGATCTGGACAGCAGTCATAGAAGAAGCTTCTAAGGTAGTGGCAAAGTTCTATTTCTTGGCTTGAATGATGGTTACAAGTGTTGCAGGAGCAGCCGCAGGAAACAGATCTCTCGGACACCGAATATTGGAGGAAGGAGTTTATTCGGCCGGGAGACAGGTGGCATATTTGCTTAATATCCAAGCTCACCTAACAAAGGAAGTTTCCTTCTTTACATAGGCTTATACTTTAGATGTTACACGTGGAAGAATCTTAGGTTTATAGCTTAACATATGAAAAGGGTCTCAGTTTACAGTCTTAGGAATTACATATGAAAAGGGTTTCGGTTTACAGTCTTAGGAATTACGTATGAAAAGGGTTTCAGTTTACAGTCTTAGGAATTACATATGAAAAGGGGAAGTTTACAGTCTTAGGAATGAAAAGGGGAAGTTGATCTGAGATGCCTGGATCTCCCTCTTCATCCCCCCTTTGAGACCCTCACCACTTTAATATTAGTAAGAGGTCTCACTTTCATTCCCACTTTCCAGATTTTCTGAAGAAACAGACTGATAATGTTTCATATAATACACTTGTGATGTCACTTTTTGGCTAACTACAGTGGTGATGAATCCCCTCATCATCTGAAGGAACAGGGGCAGCAGAGAAGGGAGCAGTAAGCAAACACCTATTATTATTATAACACTTATGATGAGGGTTTTGAATCCTCCCAAGGATGAGAACCAACCTCCAAATAAGGACTCAGGGTTAAATCCGTGCCACACCTGTACAGGCACGTGTGCCAGTTTGGTCATGTCTCACACAATATCCTCCACTGCCTGACCCTGGTCACCTATGTGCAGACAGCAGTTGGTTAGACTCAGTTTTCCACAGACTTCCCCTTCGGCTGCTAGCAAATAATCTAGGGCCAGTTGGTTCTGATAAATCGCATTTCTCATCTGAGTTTCTTGTCAGGCCAAGAGAGACAGAGCTTTGCCCGTGTCATTAGTGAGTATTTCCAAAACAGCCTGCAAACGGATGATCTGGTTGAGCATGTAAATAGGGGTCCGGTATCCCCATGAGCCATCCTCGGCCCATGTGGCTGGCCCATAGTACTCAATAATTCTCTCCTGTGGCCACTCATCATCTGTCCAATTCCCTAGTTTTACGTCTCTCTTCTCCCTAGCGGAGTAAACTGAATGCCCTAACAGCTCACCTATCTTAACAGATAATAGGACGAAAGAAGGCTTAATGATGCCTATGACACAGCTACCTGTCCATCTCATGGATTACACACCTTATATTGAGTACCATTATATAAACAGGCTCCCTTCTGTGTCCCCGTACATTTATAAGAACTATAGGACAAAAGAGTAACTTTTACATCCTACCTGGTGTACATACTGAGGGCATTCTTCAAAATCAGTTAATGTCCCTACTGTACAAGTCCAAATATTAAGAACAACAAGTCCCACGATGAATCTCTTCATGCTTCGGCCGTGCGTGGACCAGCCAGCTTCCGGGACGTGGCTGGAGCAGAGCTTGTTGTCCTTTTTAAGGTGATTCTGCAGTCCTTGCCTTGGTCTAAGTCTCAGCTGTTGCTGGTTTTTACACGGCTGTGGTGGATTCAGGCTGGGAGTCCCTCTACCTTCACAGCTGTGGGATTGGTCAGGATCAGGTCTGAGGTCCTTTCCACTGTGGCTTTAGAGGAGCTGTACTCCCGTCCTTTATCCACACATGATTACTTAGTGAGAAAGGGTGAGCTGGGGAGAAAAAGGCTTACAGGACATTTGTTATTTACTCAGGTTGAAGGATCCTAAGCGATTCTCCTTAGAGCTAGTAACTAGCATCCTAACTCAATCTCTCCCCGTTCCCGAGGAGTTCCTAGGAGTGCCCAGAGTAGGGGAGGGGGCCTATGGTATAAGACTTAATAGGGGAATATCCTGTTTTTCCTAAAGGGGGTGCTTCAGTTTTCAATAACACCAAGGGAAGTGCCTGCACCC
This sequence comes from Sapajus apella, assembly GCF_009761245.1. NCBI lineage: Eukaryota > Metazoa > Chordata > Mammalia > Primates > Cebidae > Sapajus > Sapajus apella. Next base: position 19,994,152 of record NW_022436980.1, read on the forward strand.
ACTCTAATCTTGTTTCCTGACACACTTTCCCTAAGCTGTTTTTGATGGTCTGGTTCATTTTTTTCCACTTTTCCAGAACTCTGAGGTCGGTAGGCAGTGTGCAGTTTCCATGTGATACCCAAGGCCATTGCTATTTTCCGGACGAAATCTGCCACAAAAGCTGGTCCACTGTCTGCTCCAATGTGCAGTGGTAGTCCAAACCTAGGGATAAGATCTCAAAGCAGCACACAGGTTACTTCATGAGCTCTTTCAGTCCCACCCAGAGTATGTGCACACCAGGACCAACAAATACTTATGTCCTCCACACTTGGACATTTCAATAAAGTCTACCTGGAGATCTTTAAACAGAGCTGCTCCATAAGCTTGAATTTCAGGGGGAATAGTTGGACCCTGCCTCGAGTTGTGTTGCCGACATGTAATGCATCGCTGTGCCACAGTTCTGGTCAAGGCTGCTAAGTGTGAGATGTAAAAGTACTGGCCCAACATCTTTTCAAGCGACTGTTGACCTAAATGAGTTGTACGGCTTGTACAACTGCTGCCCCCTGCAGCTGTGGTGCTGTTATTTTTCCATCTGGCAGTTGGGTCCATCCTTCTTTAATCAGTTGCCCCCTTCTGTCTGGAGAAAGTCTCTTTCCTCCTTAGAGTAAGTAGGTATTAGATCAGGGATCTGGGGAATCACTGGGGCTGTAACTGTTATTCGGTAGGGGGCAGATGCTGCCCTACCTAGGAGCTGCTGAATCCGCTGGGGAATTTCCCAAGGCCACGGAGGTGTGGGCCCATTGATGTCCTCGGCAATGCATGACCGCCACCCTCCAGGGCTTCCAGACTGCTTCTAACAGCTGCAAGATTTCATGCTGATACTTTATTTCTTTTCCCCCTGAAGTTACCAGGCCTCTCTCTTTGTACAGTGCTCCATGTACTTGGAGAGTCGGGAAGGTGAATCAAGAGTCAAGGCATATCGAGAGTCAGTGTAAATGTTTACAACCTTACCTTTACTCAGCTCTAGGGCTTGAGTTAAAGCAATGAGTTCAGCCTTCTGAGCTGAGGTGCCCTGAGGCAAGGATTTGGCCTCAATTACAGTGTCCAGAGTTACCACAGCATAGCCTGCACATCTTTCCCCTCATGGATTGACAAAGCTGCTCCCATCCACATACAGCTCCCAGTCTGCTACTGTCCATGGCTGATCCTGAAGATCAGGCCTGCTGGAATAGACTGTGTCCAGGACTTCAACACAGTTGTGTTCAACGGGAACCTCTGACATTGGGAGCAAAGTGGCGGGGTTTAAGGTGTTGCAGACTTCAATGGTGATGTGGGGATTTTCACATAGCAGACCCTGGTATTTGGTCAACCTGACATCTGATAACCAGTGGTGCCCTCTAGTATTCATTAGAGTCGCTACTGTGTGAGGTGCCTTGATATTTAGGTTCTGTCCCAGAGTTAGCTTATCTGCTTCTTATGCCAGCAGAGCAGTTGCTGCCAGGGCCTTTAAGCATGGGGGCCATCCTTTGGAAAGTCCATACAGCTGCTTGGAGAGGTAAGCTACAGGCCTGGGTCAAAGTCCTACTGTTTGGACTAGGACCCCAACTGCTACTTTTTCTCTTTCTGCCACATATAATGTGAACGGCTTTGTTAAATCAGGCAGCCCCAAAGCTGGAGCTGACATTAGTTTTGTTTCCAGTTCCTGGTAGGTCTGACGCTGCTGGGATCCCCATTCAAAGGGCTCCTTGTCTCCCCCCTTTGTCACATCATAGAGGGGCTTGGCTAGTATTGTGAAGTTTGGAAATCCACAATTTACAAAACCCACCACTCCCAGGAGCTCTCTCGCCTGCCTTTTACTCTCAGGTTCTGTCATTCTGCAAGCAGCTTGCTTCCTCTCTGCTTCTACGCTGCGTTCCCTCTTCCAGATGGTAAGCCTCAGATACTGTATTTGCTTTTTGGCAAATCAGGGCTTTCCTTTTAGACACTTTATACCCACAGTCCTCCAGGTGCCGAAGTGAGGCATTTGTTTGCGCAAATGCCTCAATGGGGTGTCCCAATAGAAGGTTATCAGCATACGGGGGCAGCATGTAAGCAAGAAGCTTCTGGGGGGGGGGCGGTCACGGGCTGATGCCTCCCCAAGGATAATGAGAGAGTTTTTGAGCCCCTGGGAAGCTGAGTCCACGTGTATTGAGTGGTTACACCTGCTTCTGGATTTCTGCCATTGAAATGCAAATAGTTTTTGATCCTCTGAGGCCAGTCCAATGCTAAGGAGGTATTCTTTAAGTCCAATTAAGTGAACCAACTATCCTCTGCTGGCAATAATCCCAATTGCGTGTATGAGTTGGGTTCAAAGCCACGCAAGCCCTGCATGGGCCTGTGTGATAATATCAGTCTTCTGCTTCCGGCTAAGAAGGCTCCACCCTCCTTCCCAAGGGACAATGAGAGCCTGGATGACCTCTGCCTAAGGCATTTTTAGCTGCAGGGAGTCTCCTTTTTGAATGGGATAATGGCCCTTGATTTACACAACAGGTTTTGCCAGAGAAGCGGGGCAGGGGCAGTCCATTAAGTACAAGAAAGTCTCCTCTTAACACCTTAATGGCTCTAACAATATTGGTTCTGTTTTTTCCATGGGGGGTTACAGGGCTGTCGTCCGGACTGTGGGCTCTTTGGGGGCATATGAGTCCGGCCCACCTCTCTTTTAGTCCAGTGGCCCTTCCATTAGATTGAACAGAGCCCCTTCACTTTTTATCTGGATCCTCGTGCTTAGGATCGCCCTGTTCTCCCATTAACTGGGGGCATTATTTTCCAATGTCCTATTTCTTGGCAAAATGTACACTGATCGCATTGCAGGCGCAGGCGGGCAGGCTGTGGGGCTTTCCAGGAACCCCCCTTTTTCCACGCTCTTGGGGGCGTTCCTCTCATAGCAGCAGCTATCAAGTCAGCCTTCCGTTGAGCCTGACGTTCCCTTTCCCTATGATTTTCCCTCTGGCTTATCGCCTCTTGGTTTACAAACGCCTGGTTAGCTACGTCCAATAACTGAAGTATTCGTACATGCAAATCCTCCCTGTTTCTGCCACTGAATTTGCCTGGACTTGGGAGTCCGCATTTCTCGGCGGTGAGGGGGATGGTGGTTTCTAGCAGTCTATCCCTTAGCTACTAAAACAGTCGCTGCCTGCTCTCTTAGCCACTTTGGAGGGTTTAACACTAACTGCAACCACAAGTCTATGTATGGAAATTGATCAAGGTGTTCTAGCTTGCCGTATATAACCTCATGCCTTACTTCGGAGACAAGGGACCTGTCTAGGGTCCCCTCTGGGGGCCAACCTACCCTAAATGCTGGCCAATCTTCCCTACATAAAACCCTTAATTTCTCTGGTGTCATAGTTACTTTATAATTCCCACTAAATTCCTTCTTGAAATTTTTCAGCATGGTTTCTAAAGGGGTGGGCTTTCTATGGGAGTGACCCATATTAACAATTCAAAGAAACAATTCCCACATTTAGGAGAGTATTAGTTCACTCACAGCAGTTCCCAACTAGCAAGAAGCAGCACAGAGCACTCTCCAATTTACATTCACTTCAATCCTTTTACAATGCCCAGAGGCTTCTTCACTCAGCCTTATGTGGCTGTCTCTAATTCTTACAAATTGCTTGACACATGAGGCCCTTCCTAATGGGCCCAATACCTTTCATGACTGATGAGTCGGGCTGGACATATCTACACACAGACACACAACCACACACAGACACACATCTGAATGCTCTCCTTCCAATTCAACAGAGAGCTACCTTCCAATGTGCCAATCTGGCACCCGTGGGTGATCAGGCCATGCTTCCACCCAAAATGGGGTGGGCTACTTTCCTGGGTACAATCTGACCAAATTTCGTTGTCCAGCCTTCCCCAAATGCTCGTTCCTCCTCAGTGTTCAGCCACTGAATGGATCCAGACTGCAGGGCATCCCTGCTCCGCTCTGGCGAGGCTTTTCCACAGGACAAATACGTGCCCAGGAGCACTCTAAGGATGTGTCACCCCAGGGAGCAGGAGTCCCCCCACAGGGATGCTCCACATGGCTAGGCAAATTACCTAAGAGACTTTTCCCGCCATCTGCTATCCGAGATTCGCTTCCGGGCCAACGCACCAAAATGTTGCAGGAGCGGCCACAGGAAACAGATCTCTTGGACACCGAATATTAGAGGAAGGAGTTTATTCGGCCGGGAGACAGGTGGCATATTTGCCTAATGCCAAGCTCACCTAACAAAGGAAGGTTCCTTCTTTATATAGGCTTATACTTTAGATGTTACACGTGGAAGAATCTTAGGTTTATAGCTTAACATATGAAAAGGGTCTCAGTTTACAGTCTTAGGAATTACATATGAAAAGGGTTTCAGTTTACAGTCTTAGGAATTATATATGAAAAGGGCTTCGGTTTCCAGTTTTAGGAATGAAAAGGGGAAGTTTACAGTCTTAGGAATGAAAAGGGGAAGTTGATCTGAGATGCCTGGGTCTCCCTCTTCACAAGGACGGTATCTTTATAATAATCCATCCATTCTTCTACTGGTCAGCTTTTATGTAATTTCCACTTTTTGCTATTACAAGTAATGTTGCCCTAAACATCACAGGTTTTTTATGTGCAGTGTGTTTTTCTATAGTGTATATCTAGAGGTGAAATTTCTGGATTGGAGGTATCTGAATCTTCCATTTTATTAAACACTAACAGTTGACAAAAGGAACACACAAAAAATATTCATAATAGTTGGCTCTCTACAGTAGTTCCATCAATTTACAATTGCATTTTTTTGGCATCCATGCCTCACTGGTATTGCTGGATTTAAAAATTGTCGCCAATATTGTAGGTGCAAAATGAAATTTGTTGTTTTAATTTGGATTCCCCCAACTTATTGGTGAGATTAAAAATGTTTTCATATGTATATTTTCCATTTGCACTTCTTTTACAAGTAACTTGTTTACATCCTTTGCTCGTTTTTCTTCAGTTGCCTTTTTCTTATTGATCTATAGGAGTTCTACATGTATTCTGTCTATTAACCTTCTGTAAGTTTCAAACATCACAAATACCTTTTCCCAGTATGTCTTATCTTCCTACTTTTTTGTAGTATGTGTTTTCTGTAAGTTAAAATTTTTTAATGTAGCCAAACTGATCTTTTTCTTCATAAGTTTATCCTTTACCCCATCACAAAGTCATCAAGATATTCTCTCATATTTTCTTCTAAAAGTTTTTTGTTTTCTGTATTTAGGTTTTTAATCTATTTGCCATTTTATGTATGATATGAGATAGAATTCTCCTTTAATTCTTGTTATTTAGATAGCTTTCTTAGTTTTCTTTGGCTTTATTTCAAATTATCACCAACTTAGCAGCTCAAAACCATACAAATTTATTATCTTACAGTCTCCAAGACTTAGAAGTCTGAACATAGGTTAGCTGAGTCCTCTATTAAGGACCTCATTAGACTGAAATCAAGGTATTTGAGGCTCATGTGTCTTCCAAGTCCACCTACTACTAAAAGAATTCAGTTTCTTATAGTTGTAGGACATTTTCTTGCTGGCTGTTGGTCAGGGACCACTCTAAGCTCCTAGAGTTCCTTGCTATGAGGCCCCTCCATAGGCAATTTGCTTTTCACAGCCAGCAGGAAAAACGTCTTTCACTTCCAATCTCTCTGACCTCTGTGAAGGGCTCACTTGATTAGATCAAGTATACTCAGGATCATCTGCCCTTTGATTTTTTTTTTTTTTTTTTTTTTTTTGAGACTAAGTCTAGCTCTATTACCCAGGCTGGAGTACAGTGGTGCTATCTCAGCTCACTGCAAACTCTGCCTTTAAGATTCAAGCAATTCTCCTGCCTCAGCCTCCCAAGTAGCTGGGATTACAGGTGCCCGCCACCATGCCCGTCTAATTTTTAGTAGAGACAGGGTTTCACCATCTTGGGCAGGCTGGTCTCAAACTCCTGACCTCAAGTGATCACCGCCTCAGCATCCCAAAGTGCTGGGATTACAGGCATGAGCCACTACACCCGGCCCCTTTTATTAACCTTGATTAAGCCATCTTGAACCCTTCAGATCAACCCATTAATCAGCTGAATAACACAGAGTAATCTCTATTGATATTACCAGAGGAGCCATGTCCAAATTCCTGAGCAACAAAATTATGATACATAATAAAACAATGTTTCAAGACACCAAGTTTTGGGGTAGTTTGTGAAGCAGCAACAGATAGAACGTAGGTACAACAACTATTTTTTTGCGGCTTTGAATGTTTTTCAAAATTTGACAAAACTGGGTCTTTTCTTCATTGTTGAAGTTCTGTTTTCCACTGGTCGGGAAAAATGGCAGAAAGATGGAAAAGCACAGACTAGAGGCTCTCAGGTTCAGTGCTAGAGCAATGCTAAGATCAGCACTGCATAATCAGGGCTACTGGTCTGAGTGCCCCTTATAAGTGAATGCTCTGCTGTAGGCCCATCACTTGGTAATGGACCAGAATTTTTATGCAAATCATAAAAAAAAAGTACCTTTCTCCAGGCAGATTCAGCCTGACATAAGGGCCGAGAAAAGTGCAGGCTGGACCTTAGCCCCCACTTGCCCCAGCATCCTTGTGTAGGGGACAGTGAGCATAATCTGTATGTAATATCTTCATAAATTAAAGTGCAGGACAACAATTCTGCATTCACAAATGACACCAATTCTCGTGGGTGGCAATGAATTAAGTTGAAGATGGAAAGATCTTATAAATTCATGTGAGTGGGTGGAAGGGTGGCAAATGAGTGCATAAAATATACATATGAGCCATCAGTCACAGCTAAGGAGAGGAAGCTAGAGTTACTACAGATTGTTCCCTGAAGATAAATGCGGATGCTCCTTCTGACAGCTAAAAGGGCAGCCACTTGATTGAATCACAAAGTGACATTCCCCCGAGAAGTGAAGCAGTACCACCCACTCAACTGATGCTTTGATGGAAGTTGAATAATGCAGAAACTATCAGGATTGGGGGAAAAAATAACAGCATAGGGCTCAAAAGAAACAGGCTTCTATACATCAAAATGAGAGCTGGGCGCGGTGGCTCAAGCCTGTAATCCCAGCACTTTGGGAGGCCAAGGCAGGTGGATCACGAGGTCAAGAGATCGAGACCATCCTGGTCAACATGGTGAAACCCCGTCTCTACTAAAAATACAAAACATTAGCTGGGCATGGTGGCACGTGCCTGTAATCCTAGCTACTCAGGAGGCTGAGGCAGGAGAATTGCCTGAACCCGGGAGGCGGAGGTTGCGGTGAGCCGAGATCACGCCATTGCACTCCAGCCTGGGTAACATGAGTGAAACTCCGTCTCAAAAAAAAAAAAAAAAAAAAAAATGAGATACAAAGCACAAACAAATCAGGTCTTCCAGGAAGCAGCTTCAATGGTGGAGGTGGTAGCAGTGACCACAGCATGCTAGGGACTGGGATCTAGCTAGCTGCTATGAAGGTGGTTGTGATGGAAGTAGGCTGTTTGTGGTGGTGGCAGCTGCAGCAGCAGTAGCAATTGAATTGGTTTCCCAGCTGACACCAGTGGTGTTGGACAGCAATAGTGGTGCCAGACTGTTAATACTGACAACATCAGTTAGAAACTTGTTCAACAAACACTTCAACTTTCTATTTGGCATTGACCACATTTCAGGTATCGTATTGGGTGGATAAATAAGTTAACAAACACCCATCAAATGCCCAACCCTCTTATAGATACAGGAGTACAAAGATGACTAGAACATGGTCCCTGCCCTTCGGGGACTCAGAATTGAGCATAGGCAGCAGATATGAGAATGAATAATTATGGCAATATAGTAATTGTGGGGAAGAAATAGAAACTGAGGTATGGTCTAATACAAAAAGAGAAAACATATTACTTTTCTCTTACATATAGAATTAGAGAAGGCATTGTAGATTCTGTACAGGATATAAAATAAATCAGACACAGCTTCTGATGTTGAGATACTTATAATCCAGTAGATGAGTTACGACGAGTATAATACTATAAAACAAGGTAGAAAAGTAATATGTTTTGAAAAAGTCCCAGAAAATGCATTTTGGGAGTGTAGAGGAAGCATGTAATAGACAATAAATATATGTTTTTAAGTAAGTACAAATATTACCTATTCCATCCATGCTATTGTTTGGATATGATTTGTTTGTCCCTACCAAAACTCCTGTCGAAATATGATCCCAAATGTGGCAGTTAGGAGGTGAGGCCTAGCCTAGCGGGAGGTGTTTGGGTCAAGGGGATGGATCCCTCATGCTTGGTGCTGTTCTCATGAAGTGAGTTCTTGCTTTCTAGAGACTGGATTAGTTCTCTGGGAACAGATTAGTTCCCAAGAAAGTGGGTTATTACAAAGCAAGTTTTTTCGCTCGGTTTGTCTTCACACATGACCACATCCCCTTTGGCCTTCCTTGCTGTGTTTTGATCTAGCACGTGGCCTCCTCCAGAAGCCAAGCAGATGCCAGTGCCACACTTCTTAAACTGCAGAACCATGAGCTAAACAGTTTTTTCCCTAGACCTGGAATGCAGAGCTAAATAAATTTCTTTAGAAACTACCCAGCCTCAGATATTCTGTTACAGCAACACAAAAAGGGCTAATACAATCTTAAATGACACTTTTCCCTTCTTTGATACCCTTAGCAGAATATTTATTCACTTAAAACAATATTTATTGAGTGCCTATTATATGCTATTATGAACTGAATATTTTTGTGCCCCATGTCCCCCCAAAATCCATATGTTGAAGCCCTAACCCCCAGTGCGATGGTATTTAGAGATGGGACTTTGGGGAAGTAATTTGGGTTACATGAGGTTATGAGGGTGGGGCCTTGGTCTGATGAAATTAGTGCCCTTATAAGAAGAAACACCAGAGAGTTTACTCTCTATCTCTGCATGCATACAAAGAGGTCATGTGAGAAACAGAGAGAAGGTGGCCTACAGTGAGCCAGGAAGAGAACCCTCACAAGAAAACAAACAGACCAGAACTTGATCTGGGACTTTCCAGCCTCCAGAAGTGTGAGAAATAAATTTCTGCTGTTTATGCCACCCAGTCTGTGGTATTTTGTTATGGCAACACTTGTAGACTAATACAGATTTTGGTACCAAGAGTGGGGCATATGGCCTCCAAAATTCATGTCCTTCTTACATATAAAATAACATTCATCATTCATCCCATCATAACGCACTGAAAGTCTTAACTTATTACAACGTCAACTCTAAAGCCTAAGGTCCACTGTCTCATTAAATATCATCTAAATTGGGTATGGGAGAGAACTGAGGTGTGATTCATTCTGAGGCGAAATTCTCTCCAGATATGAACCTGTGAAACCAGACAATTCATGGGCTTCTAAAATATAATGATGAGACAAGGCCTAGGATAGACATTCCCACTGCAAGAGCGAGAAATAGCAAAGAAGGAAGAGGTGGTGGGTATTGCAACAAGTCCAAAACCTAGCAAGGAAAATTCCATTCGATCTTAAAGCTAGGGAATAATCCTCTTTGGTTTAATTCTCTGCCCCCCAGGCCCACTGAGGTGGTAGTATCATTCTCACAGCTGTACAGGGTAGCCTTGCCCCTTTAGCTTAAGGAGTAAGGCCAGTTCACAAGCTCTCTGCCAGGGCAACCCTCAGCCTGATGTAGTAGGCAAGGGGTCCTGACCCACCAAAACTGGAAAGGCAGACCCGCTCTTTGAAAAATGGGAGGAGTCAGACCTACCTCTGGGCCTGTAGTGGGACTGGCAGGACAGCTCTGAGGATTTCTGAATTGCCGATGCAGTCAGTGTTCCCTTTTCTTGAAGGATAAAGTATTTTCAGAGCCAAATAGTTCTATAGTCCCATCCTGTAAAATCCAAGTCTGATAGCTTTCCTTCATCCTGTCTCACTTTTTCTGTCTCCTTTAGTCCTTGGTCTCAGCTGGCAGTGTTTCTGCTGGTAAAATCTCATCTCTATTCTTGGCTTCTGATGAGATGGCTGATTAAGTCCATGAGTTGTACCCATGATCTCTTTAACAAATGAGTGTTCAGCAACACCCTTAGTTTTCTCTTCAAAACAAGTGTTTTGTTTCTCTCTCTCTCTCTCTCTCTTTATTTTTTTCCAATATGGATAGACTGAGAATTTCCCAAATCTCCATGTTCTGGCTCCTTTTTCCTAAACCATTCCTTCTTCAATTCGCCTCTCTCCTTTTACATTTTACTATAAGCAGTAAGGAGGACCCAAGGTGTACCTTTGATACTTTACTTAAGAGATCTCCTCTGCTATGTATCCAATTTAATCACTTGAAAGTGCTACCTTGCACAACACTAGAATGCAATTCAGCTATATTCTTTGCTACTTTATAATAAAGATCACTTTTCAGTGTCCAACTGTCTATTCTTTATTTCTGAGATCTCACCAAAATGGCCCTTAAAATCCACATTTGCACCAATATTCGGTTCATGTATTTATGTATTCTCTAAGAAAATGGAAGCTTTGTTCCTAACTCTTCTCTTTGTTTTCTGAGCCCTCACCAAAATTGCCTTTAACACCCATATTTCAGCCAACACTTTGTTCACAGCAATGTTGACTTTTTCTAGCAGGCACCTCAAAACTCTTCCAGCCTGCACCCATCACCCAGTTCCAAAGCTAATTCCATATTTTTAGGTATTTTTCTGTTATATCAGCACATCATTCCTAATACCAAAATCTGTATTAGGGTTCTTCAGAGAAATAGGACTAATTATAGATAGATGCGATGATAGATAGATAGATAGATAGATAGATCTTACCTATCTACTATAGGTAAGATATGTACACATATATATTTATACCTATACATTTAATTAAATATATACAAATATATATTTAGGCTGGGTGTAGTAGCTCATGCCTGTAATCCCAGCACTTTGGGAGGCTGAGGTGGGTAGATCGCAAGGTCAGGAGTTTGAGACCAACCTGCCCAAGATGGTGTGTGTGTGTGTGTGTGTGTGTGTGTGTGTGTGTGTGATGTGAATTTTGCTCGTCGCCCAGGCCAGAATGCAGTGGCACGATCTCGGCTCACTGCAACCTCCACCTCCCAGGTTCAAGCGATTCTTCTGCCTCAGCCTTCCGAGTAGCTAGGATTGCAAGCACCTGCTACCACACCCAGCTAATTTTTGTATTTTTAGTAGAGACAGGGTTTCACCATCTTGGGCAGGCTGGTCTCAAACTCCTGACCTTCGGTGATCCACCCACCTCAGCCTCCCAAAGTGCTGGGATTACAGGCATGAGCCTATTTATTTATTTACACAATTATGGAAGCTAAGAAGTCCCATGACCTATAGTCAGCAAGCTGGAGACCCAGGAGAGCTGATAGTATATTTTCAGTCTGAAAGTCAGTAGGCTCTATACCTAAGAAGAGCTGATATTTCATTTCAAGTTCAAAGGCAAGGAAAGACTAATATCGCAGCTCAAGGAATTTAGGCAGGAGGAGTTCCCTCTTATTCATTGGAGGGTCAAGTTTTTATACTTTTTGGGCCTTTGACTGATTGAATGTGGCCCAACCACATTAAGGAGGGCAATCTCCTTTACTCAGTCTGCCCACTCAAATATCAATCCCATCCAAAACTAGGGGAAGAGGAAACTCACAGAGGAAAACTAGAGCAAGATGGTGGAATAGGACTCTCTGGCAATTTTTCCCCCAGAGAAACATGAATTTGAACAACTATCCATGTATAAAAATACCTTCACAAGAGCTAAGGAAATCAGGTGAGAGATTACAGCACCTGGTTATAGAAGAAAATACACATTTAAGGGGGTAGGAAGAATAGTTTTACATTACCCATGTCACCCCTCCCCCAAGACCAGGCAGCACAGCATGGGAAAAGATATACTGTCTGCTTGGGAGGAAGAGAGGAAAGTAAACTTAAGACTCTGCCTTGGATCCGATACCAGACCTGTCACAGTAAAACTCAACACTGGGCAGAATCCCCATGGCCCCTGACTTCAGGCCAGTAACTGCAGACTGAGACTAGACCCAATTCCAGCATCAGCTGGGAAACCATAGCCCCTGTGAGACAAACTTGAGTTCCAGTCCACAACACCATCAGCCAACTACAGTGGTCCTGGGCTTCAAATAACCCATAGCAACAGGCAGGCCTCAGTGGCTGCAGGCTTCAGATGTACCCCAGTGCTGGACTAGCCTTAGCAGCTATGGGCTTTGGGTGCACCCAAGTGCTGCACCAGCCTCAGCAGCCATAGGATTACAGCCCAGTGCTAGGTCAGCAGCTTCCATGGCCATGGGATTTCAGCCTGGGACTGTGCTGGCCACAGTGGTCCTAGGCTTTGGGCACTCCCTAGAGCTGCAAGGGCTGCAGTGGTCACAGGCTCAGAGACCACACCAAATGACCTGCCTAGAATCTCCGGACAGGGTTACTGTTAGATGATGTTCCCAGAAAAAGCCAGACTGTGAGGGCTAGAATAAGTAACTGCTTCTTCAATGCACACACCATGATACATGACCACAGGATCAAGAACAATCAGGGAATCATGACTTTACTGAAGAGACAAAATAAGATGCCAGTGACTGACCCTAAAGAGACAGAGATATATGAACTATATGCCAAGGAAATCAAAATGGCTGTTTTAAAGAAGCTCAAAGAATTTCAGAAAATACTGAGAAACAATTCAGCAAAATCAGGAAAGTAATAAATGGTCAAATGAAAAATTTAACAGATAAAATGAAATAATAAAATCAGACAAATTTTAGAGCTGAAAAATACAATGAATGAAAAAATGTAACAGACAGCATCAACAGCAGGATTGATCACTCAGAAGACAGAATCTGTAAACTTGAAGATTTATAGCTTATATGAAAATATACAGTCAGAGGAGAAGAAAGAAAAAAGAATGGAAAGGAATAAAGAAACTATAGGATTTATGGGATAGTATCAAAAGAGCAAATATACAAGTTACCAGCATTCAAAAGGGAGTAGAAAAAGATAAGGTTATAAAAGGCTTCTTTAAAGTAGTAATAGCAGAAAACTTCCCAAACCTGGAGAAAGATACAAGTATCCAAGTACAGGAAGGTCAAAGATTTGCAATCAGATTTGATCCAAATAAGACTACCACAAGACATATTATAATCAAACTATAAAGATCAAAGACAAAGACAGGATCCTAAAAGCAGAAAGAAAAAAGAAACAAGTAACATATAAGGGAGTTCCAATATGCCTAGCAGGAGATTTCTCAGCAGGAACCTTATAGGCCAGGGAAGAGTGCTATGATATAGTCGAAGTGCTAAAGGATAAAAAATACTGTCAATCAAGAATACTACACTCAGCAAAACTGTCATTCAGAAATGAACATGAGATAAAGACTCTCCCAGTCACACAAAATCTAAGAGATTTCATCACCACCAGACCTGTCTTACAAGAAATGCTAAAGGGTGTTCTTCAAGGTGAAAGAAAAGGACACTAATGAAAAACACAAAAGCATCTGAAAGTATAAAACTCACTGGTAAAAATAAGTACAAATTCATAATACTCTGATACTACAATGGTAGTGTTTAAATACTGTAATGGGGGTGTGTAAATCACATATCTTCAGTAGGGCTAAAAGTATTAAAAATAATAACAATAGCAACTTGTTGATGGATATGCAATATAAAAATATGTAAATTCTGAAATTGAAAGCACAAAATGTGGAGGAAAGGAAGTGGAGTTAAAGTGTAGTTTGCGTGTGTGTATATAATCCAAGTTAACTTATCAGTCTAAAATAACCTGTTATATTCATGTTTTTATGAAGCAAAAACCTACAATAGATACACTAAAAATAAAAATCAAGGAATGAAAAACATCACCACAGGTACATTTGTAATGTTTAAACAAGTATCTGGGTATCTCATGGCCCAGTCAAACTGACACATGAAAGTACCCATCACATAACCTATCTTCTGGGCTCTGGCTATACAAAATAGAAAAAGTTTCTGTCCTCATGGACTTTACATCCTATTGAGGGGATCACATAAGTAATTTCTTTTTTCCCCACAACCAAGTGTACACTTGAGAGTTGTTGGTTTTTTGTTTTGTTTTTTTTTGAGATGGAGTCTTACTCTGTCACCCAGGCTTGAGTGCAGTGGCGTGATCACGGCTCACTGTAACCTCTGCCTCCCAAGTTCAGGCAATTCTCCTACCTCAACCTCCCAAGCAGCTGGGATTACAGGTGTGCGCCATGACACCCAGCTAATTTTTGTATTTTTAGTAGAGACAGGGTTTCACTATGTTGGTCAGACTGGTCTTGAACTCCTGACCTGAGGTGATCCTCAAAGTGCTGGGATTACAGGCATGAGCCACCACGCCTGGCCCACATAAGTAATTTCTAATTCTGCTAGGTGCTAATATTGTAGACCAAGGAAAGAGGTGTATGAAGGGAGACATGGGTGGGCAGAAACATTGAACCTTATAGTGAAAGTGAAGAGGACCTAAAGTCTTTGAGCTCAAGAGTGAAATTACAGTTATGCTATAGGAAGAGTAATCTGATATTAAAGTGCAGGGTGACACACAAAAGAGAGGCACTAGAGGCAGAGAAGTTATCTCAGAAGCAAGCAAATATAGAATGTAGGGAACATGAAGGAAATGAATAAAAGAGAAAAAAGAAGGGAGCGTGATAGTATTTGGAGTTGAGGCCTTTGGGAAGTGATTAGATCGTGAGGGTGGAGCCCTTAAAAATGGGATTAGTACCCTCATAAAAGAGACTCCGGAGAACTTCCTTGCCCCTTTCCATTACTTGAGGACCCAAACCAAATTTGTAGTCCTCAACCCAGAAGAGGGCTTTTACAGAACTTGACCATGCTGGCACACTGATCTCAAACTCCCATCCTCAGGAATTGTGAGAAATAAATTTCTACAGTTTATTAGCTGAGTAGTTCTATGGTATTTTTCTCATAGCAGCCTGAACTATGATGGGAAGAAACTATTTATTGAGCATCTGTTATGTGTTATACATACCCTTAATGGTTTTCATATATATGAACTAAGAAGTGTCAGAAGGTGTGAAAAGAAAACTATAAGAAAGATACTACACCAAAGTTGATTTTGTTGAAGACTTTACAGCTGATTTTGTGTTTATGTGTGTATGTGAACACAACCGCCTAATCATCTGTGGTTGGGTAGGTAAGGCTGAAAAAGAGAGAGGTCTAAAAAGACTTATGGTTTCAAATATGAGTAGCTGCTAAGGTAATAATGATATTATGAGGAAAAAAGGATAACACAAAGAGAAAGTATGAGTGGTGTAAGATACTGAGTTATATTTTTGAGAAAAGTCAGGAATCCAAGCAAAACTGCTCATAAGTAGCAGGAGATACAGGGCTAGCGGTAAAAAGAGAAGCTATGCAAGACATTGGTACCTGAAGCAATGAAATTTACTTTGGTTACTAAAGGAGAGACTGAAGATAAAGAAGACATATTCTTATAAATTCCTCACTTGCGGAATTCCATCAATTAGGAAGTAGAGGAGAAAATGAGAGAAAAGAGCAGCATAGGCTAGGGAATGGAAATGAGATATTTATCAAAGTATAAAAGTAACAAGAACAGATTCATTTACTAATGCCAATCTTAAAAATAAAGCCAAACAAAATCAGGCCTTTAGATAAATATTAACCTAAAACACGTTTCAAGAAAATAACACCAATTCCCTTTGGAGAGGGGAACTGCACCCGAGAGCAGTTCCTTTAAGGAAGACTTTTCACAGTAAACTCTAACTTTTGGAATTTAACCATAACAGTGTATTGCTTACTCCAATAAATAAGAAAATTTTAAAAAACAAACTTTAAGTATGTTCTGGTTCCTATCAAGTTTGTCCTTGTTAGCATTCTACAATCCTTCAAGAGGCCAAAGAAAAACTGAAATTTCAGAAAAAAATAAAACCTAACTTCTGTTCTGAAAAAAGGCAGAGATTATATTAAGGGGCAGAAAATTTGCCTTTGGGGATTGGGGATCAGGAGGGGAGAGAAGCCGATTGCCTGCAACGATCAACTCAATTCCATTGCTATTTTTAGCCCATTTTTTTTAGTCTGTTGCTAAGAAACCCTATTGCCTGAAGGCAATTTACTAATAGGAACTTACACGAAGCAGGAGAAACCTGTGATCCTGAAATTCTTTCAAACTAGGCCATTCTATTTTAATCAGTCCCTTTTGGTGCCACTCGATAAAATGTCTCCTTTCAATCTTTATGTAGCACTACTGTGATGTTGTTGCACTTAAAAGCAAAACGATCATTTATTAAATTTTAATGTAAGCCTTCTGCAACCAGTATATCAGAAACGGAGAGCCATAGTTCCGATTTCCCATTAATATTTGTATTTTCTTCACGAAAATACCATGGATTTCAAACGATGCCCTGGCAAGGTGATTTTTAGATTTTAAGAGGTCTGGTGCAGAGCATGGGAAAAACTTGACAGACAAAGCTACTACAGAAACGAAAGCTATTAATTGAATTACGCGTCGGGAATGAGAAGGGAAGAGGGCTGAGGCGGCTATGCAAAACAACTGGCGGGGGCCGGCGGGTGTGCGGACCAGAGCCCGATGTGGGCTGGCGTGCCACGCAGAAACCAGCTCAAGACGCAAACACGGCAAAGAGGCTCGAAGCCGGCGGGAACCCTGAGGCTTGGCATTTCTACCAACTCAGTTTAAGAAACCCCTAACAACGTCGGTGTCATCGCCTTCGTAACTGGTGCCGACGAGGAGCCGCGGCGACCACGCTCAAGCCGTTTCGACTGCAGCCAACCTAGACCTGCCATTTCCTCCCAGTCTTCGGCCCTCGCTGTCTGCCCCATAACCTCGAATTCGGCCAAACTAAAATCTGGCTACGGTAGTGGTAAGAAGTTCAGTGATACAGCAGTCTTCTTCAGCGCCGAGCTCTTTCCTCACACGTCTTTCAAAGTCCTTCCAATCCGTTGGCTCCCCGACACGCGGGCACAAAACCGAGCTAACGGCCACCGAGGAGAAGCGCCAACGCGGCTGCAACTGGAAAACCGGGTCCGAAGTCCACCAGTAACTGGGCGGCTCGGCCTACGCCCCGCCCACCAGCCGTGCCAGCCAATAGCCTTCACAGCTCTTCTGCCACTCCCGCCCATTCCAGTGCGGCGGCGCTGGTTTTTCCTCTGCTCTCAGCTCTTGAGCGCCCCAGCACGCTGTATACGCGCCCCTCCTCCGCTTCACGAAGCGAGAGGCCCGTGTGCCTTTCTCTCCTGAAGGTAAAGGGGACAACACCAGCTACGACGGAACTCCAGAAGTGAATCTCTTGAACAGCAGCGGGGCGAAAAGAAAGGAAAAGGGTTTCGGAGGACTCCCCCTCGCGCCCACACTTTCCCTTGACCCGGAAGTGATTTCTGCTCCTCCGCCCCCGCTACGGTTGAGACTGGGGGAGAAGGACGGCCCGGTCTGGCCCGGCATGCTCTGGGCTTCCGGTGACCTCTGGCCCTTTTCTGTCGTCCGCTCTCTCTTCCTAGCGTGCTCTGTCGCTCATTGCTTTCCTTCGGTTCCTCGGTCTTCCTTCGCACGCTGCTTGGTGATTGTGGCGCCCGCGACAGGCAGGGAGGCGGTGGCGGAGGACACTCGTCATGGCCGCCTCTAAGCCTGTGGAGGCGGCGGTGATCGCAGCAGCTGCACCGAGCTCCGGGAGTGGGGTGGGCGGCGGTGGGACTGCGGGCCCGGGCACCGGGGGGCTGCCGCGATGGCAGCTGGCTCTGGCGGTCGGGGCACCCCTGCTGCTGGGCGCGGGTGCCGTGTACCTGTGGAGTCGGCAGCAACGGGGCCGGGAGGATGGAGGCCGGGGCGACGCCAGCGGCCTGAAGCGCAACAGCGAACGGAAGACCCCGGAAGGCAGGGCCAGTCCGGCCCCGGGCAGCGGACACCCCGAAGGTCCCGGTGCTCACCTGGACATGGTGAGAAGCAGCCCCAGGCCGTAGAGGTGGAAACTGGCGGGTGCAGCTTTTCCTTGGCGGATTGTGCCGGTGAGGGGGCTCCCGTGAGACGGCAGCTGCCAGGCGGCAGCACAACGCCTGGGTTAAGGGAGACTCATTTCTGGCTGCGTGGGGAGGGCACAGAGTAGCCCGATGACAGGTTACTGGCATTCTTTGATAGTTTCCTTTTGGTTTCAGAAAAAATCTTGCTCTTCTCAGTGACACAGCATTTATCCCTAGTGGTGTAGGTGGGAGGGGGGCGTTTGCAAATACGACGCTTGTATTTAGTAAGTGAAGGAAGCGAAATTCCATGAACGATTGGTACATCGTGATACGAATTGTTGTTGTTATTTCCAAAGCTTACAACCTAATCGGTAAGAACCGTTTAATAACGAGCCACTCCCCCTTTTGGAGTGTGTTTTTGCGAAGCGGGGGTGCGTGGGCAACTGCAGTGACGGTTAGTTGACAAAAGCAGAACAATAAAAAAGCCAATTAGATGGCTTTCTACATACAAAAAGGAAGACTAGACAGCTACTAAAGAGTGAAATGGTGTTCAGTGGCATTTGTTTTACAGCCTCTGAACTGTAAGCAGAACTGTCAAGCTCCCAAGCAAGGCTCATCCTCTCTCAGGACCTCCGAAGCCCCTTTGACTGCAAGCAGTCAGCGCCCGTAACCTCCCCTGCCATGCCCCAGCCCCGAGGTGTCCTTTTTACACTCCAGACTCCCTGGCGGCTCTGCATTGCCCTGTCCCCTCTTGTTGCAAAAAAGCAACAGCCACAGCAGTGCTGACCATATTTGGCTGCACACAGCCCCCGGCCCCAGCTCCAGGCCTACACACACACGCACGCACAAAATGGGAGTGACTTCTTAAACGTTTTGATGAAACATCTTAAACTCAGTTTTTCTATTTCACCTGGAAATGTACATGACCAAGCCTAATATGAATGATACAGATTCTCTGATGTTAGGCTGAACATTGGAGTATTTAGTGAACTGCTTTGTATGGTTTTGTTGAACTGAATGTTAAATCCTTTTGGTATCTGACAGCTGTGCAGAGAATTAGCCTGGCTGCATTTGACAATACTGGGATTGGTTGTGGTGGATTTTATCTGGGTCTGGAGTTGTTCAGTGGTAGTACCAGAGTAAGTCGTGGTCAGAGAAACCTTTAGTCAAATATCTCTCAGTTTTATACATATGTATGTACAGTTGGTCAAGTAACTTCTAATTGTATCCAAGTGTATACACTTAAATACTTACACAAGTCACTTCCATCTGACACTATTCAGGTTGAACATATTTTTACTAGGATGTCAAATTAGCTTTAAAGGAAGTTTTGGTGTAGGAGTGAACAAACTACTGTAGTATCTGCAGTGTGTGAGGCATTGTGCTAGGCCATGAGAGAGCCATATGATCTTTCCTATGGGAGAGTGAAGCGTTGCCTATTTTCTTAAGATGGAAAAGATCACTGGATAATAGAGAATCTATGGATTGTGAGAACTAGGATTTGTAACATTTATAGTAGGCTCTCCAGCATTGTTACTTTGGGAGAGTCATTTTATCTCCTTGACCTTAGCATCATCCCTGTAGAATAAGAGGGTTAAAATATTAGATATCTTCTGTTTCTTCCAATACTAAAAATTGATAATTCTGATTATGGTCATCCATAATAGCTACTGCTGCTATTAAAAGCAGTTATCAAGAAGATTCTTTGAATTAATTATCACGCATGTTACATCATTTTCAGATGTCTGAAATTCTCCAGTCATTTTCTATTTCACTTGTTAATTTAGTTTTAATCATGGAAGAGTAGTGGATAAAATGAAAGTACATAAAAGTTCTCAGTTCTATAATCATCAAAAATAAAGATAGTTTCTTTTTTTTTTTTTTTGAGACGGAGTTTCACTCACGTTACCCAGGCTGGAGTGCAATGGCGCGATCTCGGCTCACTGCAACCTCCGCCTCCTGGGTTCAGGCAATTCTCCTGCCTCGGCCTCCTGAGTAGCTGGGATTACAGGCACGCACCACCATGCCCAGCTAATGTTTTGTATTTTTAGTAGAGACGGGGTTTCACCATGTTGAGCAGGATGGTCTCGATCTCTTGACCTCGTGATCCACCCGCCTCGGCCTCCCAAAGTGCTGGGATTATAGGCTTGAGCCACCGTGCCCGGCCAATAAAGATAGTTTTATACCTGAAACTCAATTTTTTTTTTTTTTTTTTTCGAGATGGAGTTTCACTCTCGTTCAGGCTGGAGTATAGTGGCGAGATCTCACCTCACTTCAGTCTCTGCCTCTGGGTTCGAGCAATTTTCCTGCCTCAGTCTCCTGAGTAGCTGGGATTACAGGTGCCCACCACCATGCCCGGCCAATTCTTGCATTTTTGGTAGAGTCGGGGGTTTCACCGTGTTGACCAGGCTGGCCTCGAACCCCTGACCTTACGTGATCCAACCTCCTTAGCCTCCCAAAGTGCTAGGATTACAGGCATGAGCCACCACACCTGGCCAAAACTAGATTTTAACATTTCATTATAGTTTCAACTATCCCACCTCATCCCAGGGGTTCTGTACCTTTGGTATTTGATAAAACTTCGCCAAATCCTTTTCAGATTTTAGGTTTCCTTAATTCCTCTTTTCTGCTTTTCCACATTGTCTGGATCAACACTGATTATTTTTTAATTTCATGATATTTCATAGTTTTTGTTTTACAAATGACGTTTTATTCACCTGACTGCTGTTAAAAACTATGATTTTTTTTTTAGATGGAGTAATGCTCTGTCACCAAGCTATAGTGCAGTGGTGCAATCTTGGCTCTCTGCAACCTCCGTCTCCCAGGTTCAAGAGATTCTCTTGCCTCAGCCTCCCAAGTAGCTGAGACTGCAGGCACATGCGCCACCAGGCCCAGCTAATTTTTGTATTTTTAGTAGAGACGGGGTTTCACCATGTTGGCCAGATGGTCTCCATCTCTTGACCTCGTGATCCACCTGCCTCGGCCTCCCAGAGTGCTGGGATTACAGGCATGAGCCACCTTGCCTGGCCAAAAAATTAGAATTTAAGATTGGATTATTGTGCAACTTGAACTGCTTTGAAATGGTTTGTTTTTGACTGTAAATAAAATAGGGCAAAACACTTGTGCATACCATTGTTCATCTTGTGGAATTTGTAGGCTTACACCTGTAATCTTTGAATTACTGGATTGTTCTTTAGTAAAGCACCAGTAAGAAGATCTTTTTGATTTTGATTTTGATTTTATTCTTTTGAGACGGAGTTTTGCTCTGTTGCCTAGGCTGGAATTCAGTGGCATGATCTTGGCTCACTGTAACCTCCACCTCCCAGGTTCTAGCAATTTCCCCTGCCTTGGCCTCCC
Organism: Sapajus apella; assembly: GCF_009761245.1. NCBI lineage: Eukaryota > Metazoa > Chordata > Mammalia > Primates > Cebidae > Sapajus > Sapajus apella. The sequence goes on from NW_022436980.1 coordinate 20,015,422, forward strand.
AAGTAGCTAGAACTACAGGCATGTACCACCATGCCCAGCTAATTTTTTGTATTTTTATTAGAGACAGGGTTTCACCTTGTTGGCCAGGATGATCTCGATCTCCTGACCTCATGATCTGCCCACCTCAGCCTCCCAAAGTGCTGGGATTACAGGTGTGAGCCATAGCACCTGGCCTCGATTTTTTTAAATGGAAATTTGTATCTTAACTGCTGGTAACCAGTAAATATTGAAAGACTGTTTTTGACTTCTTTTAATAGTCTGGTCCTTAGAGTTATTATTAAACCATCTAAATGTAATTGATCACTAATTGTAATTTCTTATCTGTGGTTGGAGAAATTGCTGTACGTTTGAATAGCACCTCTAAATTGGCAACCTCAGTGGGTTTTACTGATTTCTGGAAGCATTTGCTTTAACTGATGGAAAACCTGGCAGAATCCTGATGACCTATACTGTTCTTTCTCCACCTGAGCAATAGCTACAATTTTTAAGGGAATGAATAAATAGACAAATATTGTTTGTTTAGGGTTTGATATCAGCAAGTAGAATGGAAAATCTGTGTTTTTGTCTTTTGTCACGTTTACCTTAATGCAAAATGATCTAATAGAATTACAGAGCTTCTGTCTATTGGATTTGAGATTTTCCTGTATAATTAGAGTGTACATTTACCTTTTTTCTGGGCTAGCAAAAACTTGCAAAGCAAGTGCAAAGGATATTCATAGTTGTTTTAATTCAGGGGAACATTAGGGTATCACTGAAGAAAAGCATTTAGTCACAGTTGATAGTGCCTAAGACTGAGGCACTTACTTACAATATTAGATTATATTCTATTTTGAACCATTATTATAAAATCTACCATGATGTGCCATTTTGCTTCAGTAATTTTTTTAAAATTGAAGAATTAATTTTTTTAAACTTGAAGAATTAATTTTTTTTTAATTGTAAGACTTTTTTGAAGATCATATCATCCATAGTGCTTCTCAACCTGTGGGCTTTTGAGTCATCACAAGGGACCACTGCATGTATTTTCCAGGCATGATATCCTATTTGTACCAATATCCCAGACACTTCTTTTTCAAACATCCTGTGATTTTTTTTTAAATGCACTTATTTAAAAGCATTATTGACTTCATAGTAATTTTTTATTCAGTTGTTATTTAATCTGATGATAAAAAAATGCATTCATTCTTATATTCACATTTAACATGACACAGAAGTTATCCCATGTGAAATGGTTAGAAACCAATAATCTAAGCCAGCTTACTACAATAGTAGGAAGGGGAAGATGTGCCTACACATTTTAGTAAAGTGTCAAGGACTGCATAATCTGTTGTTATTGGTCATCTTATTTGAAGTGAAATCATTCTTTCCCCCAATTGATCTGTTTTGAGTCATTAAAAAAATAACAAAAACAGTCAGGGTTAACAATGGCATGCCTCTCTAAGTTTACTTAACACCTGTCAATCTTTATCTTAATCCTTGGCAATATTTCACATTGTGCTCTAAATGTTGTAACTTTTCCTGTTGCTTCTGAGGTACTAAATTTTCCTGATGAAAAAAAAAGAAAATTCTGATACCACCCTCACTGACTATTCGTCTCCTTATTACAACAGAGGTCATTTCAGAAACCTCAGAGACAAGTTTCTGAAACTGCTCTCTACCTAAGCACACCACTATGTGATTTTTATAACACCTTGGACTTTTGGCCTTTGTGGCACTTACCACGTGGTCCTAGAATTGCTCATTCCTGTTTCCTACTATTCCCTTGAAACTCTGAAGGCTGAGACTGGCTCTATCTTGTTCACCATTGTATTTTCAGAATCCAGTGTAAGTGCATAGCAGGTGTTGAATGAATGAAGTTTTATTTTTTGACTGATAATTAAGGGTTCCTTTGACATCCATGAGTTTATGTTATATGTTTGTGAGTATATATGTATAAATCTCACAGGTGGTATATTTTTTCAAATTTTCCAGCCTTTCATTTTTGTTCTACCAGTTAATGCTGGATTCCATGTAAATCTTTTTTTTTTTTTTTTTGAGTTGGAGTCTCACTCTGTCACCCGGGCTGGAATGCAGTGACGCAATCTCCGCCCCTGGGTTCAAGGGATTCTCCTGCCTCAGACTCCTAAGTAGCTGGGATTACAAGTGCTTGCCACCATGCCTGGCTAATTTTTGTATTTTTAGTAGAGACAAGGTTTCACCATGTTGGCCAGTCTGGTCTTGAACTACTGACCTGAAGCAATCCAGCTGCCTCTCCCTCCAAAAGGGCTAGGATTACAGGTGTGAGCCTCCGCGCCCAGCCCTGTGTAAATCTTAAACCTCATTTGGGCATACTTTTTGTAAATCAGTTGATTTTTGTATGACCTACAACCACAATCCTGCAGAAGCAGTCATTGTAAAAGTATGTTTTTCCTAGGTAAAGAGTTATTATAATTTACTAGGTGGTGTTGGTTGTAGGTTTTTTAAATTTCAAGACATGAGATGAGAAAAGACTTTTTCATTACCTTAGATTTTCTTTATTAGGTTTGAATCTTTGTTATCTTAGGCATTGTTATCCTAGGTTTTATTTATATGAAAGTAACAATTGGCTGGGTGCAGTGGCTCACGCCTGTAATCCCAGCACTTTGGGAGGCTGAGGCAGGCAGATCACCTGAGGTCAGGAATTCAAGACTGGCCTGGCCGACATGGTGAAACCCCATCTCCACAAAATACAAAAATTAGCTGGCCATGATGGCAGGTGCCTGTAATCCCCAGCTACTCAGAAGTTGAGTGGGGAACAATTCCTTGAACCCAAAAGGTGGGAAAAAAAAAAAGTAACAATTGGTCAGTAAGTTCTGAAACATTGTTTCTCATACAGTTAGTGTTCCAGAGTTATTTAGGTTGCAATGAGCTGAGATCATGCCATTGCACTCCAGCCTGAGCAACAGAGTGGAAAACAAAAACAAAAACAAAGTAACAATAGGTATTGAAACATTGTTTCTCATACAGTAAATGTTCCAGAATTATTTGCTACTTCTGTAAAGCTGTGATTCAAATATACTATGTGCTTTTTGAGTTTGAGAAATTTAAGGGAATAAAATCATTTTAAAAGAAATATCAAACCACCTCAGGTATATTTCAACCGGGTATAAGTGTGTCATCATGGTGACAAATTAATACCCATTTTATTTTCTCACACACAGATTAATGTGTGTAATTCTAGCTCATTTTCTTTCACAATGACTACATGTGATCATCAGGTTAATATTTTATAAATGCTGAGAATTTACAATAGTTTTTTTATTGCCAGATGTATATCATTGGTAGGTTTTTGCAATGTAGTCATGCAGTCATGTCACAGGACTTGTTTTTAGAGGCTGATGCTTTTTTGATTTTCTGAGCTTCTATGTGTGGGCTAATCCTTTTAGTGTTATTTTTCTTTCCTGGAGTACTTTCCTGTCTTCTCTTAGTCATTTTAATTCAGAGCAGATTCTCATGAGTAGCCTTCACTGACTATCTTATACAAAACCTGATTTTCTTTGTATTCTACTAGATTTACCTGCATTTGACCTTAATATTGTAGTTTTCATTTCAAAATGTAACCTGTTTTCTAGAGTAGATTTGATGTCGACGAGCTGAGGGGCATGTTCCTAGGTTCTGCCTTGTTTGACAAGTCTCAGTACTCTGAAGAGAGAAAATATATATTTATTATTTTTTTCATTTCAATAGCTTTTGGGCTACAAGTGGTTTTTGGTCACATGGATGAATTGTATAGTGGTAAAGTCTGAGACTTTAGTGCACGTATCACCCAAGTGTACATTGTACCCAATATGTAGGTTTTTTTTTTTTTAATCATTCACATGCTCTGCCACACTCCCCCCTGAGTCTCCATAGTTTATTATATCTCTCTGTATGCCTTTGTGTACCTGTAGCTGAGCTCCCACTTTTAAGTGGGAACACATGGTATTTGGTTTCCCATTCCTGAGTTACTTCACTTAGAATAATGGCCTCTAGTTCCACCTAAGTTGCTGTAAGACATTGTTTCATTTTTGTTTGTTTTAATTGCTGAGTAGTATTTCATGTGTATGTATACCACACTTTATCCACCTATTGATAAGTGGGCACTTAGATTGGTTCCTTTTTTTTTTTGAGACGGAGATTTGCTCTTGTTGCCCAGGCTGGGGTGCAATGATGTGATCTCAGCTTAACGCAGCCTCCACCTTCCAGGTTCAAGTGATTCTCCTGCCTCACCCTCCCGAGTAGCAAGTAGCTGGGATTATGGGCAGGCGTCATCACACTGGGGTAATTTTGTATTTTTAGTAGAGATGAGGTTTCTCCATGTTGCCCAGGCTGGTCTCAAACTCCTGACCTCAGGTGATCCGCCCACCTCAGGCTCCCAAAGTGCTGGGATTATAGGCGAGCCACTGCACCCAGGCAGTTCCATATCTTTGCAATGGTAAATTGTGCTGCAATAAACATACACGTGCAGTTGTCTTTTTGATGTAATGACTTCTTTTCCTTTGGGTAGATACCCAGTAGTGGAATTGCTGGATTTAATGGTAGATCTAAACCTAGTAGTGGAATTGCTGAATCTAATGGTAGATGTATTTTAGTTCTTTAAGAAATCTCCAGGCTGGGCACCGGGGCTCACACCTGTAATCCCAACACTTTGGGAGGCCTAAGTGGGTGGATCACCTGAGGTCAAGAGTTAGAGACCAGCCTGGCCAATATCGTGAAATCCCGTCTCTACTAAAAGTACAAAAATTAGCTGGGTGTGGTGGTGTGTGCCTGTAATCCTAGCTACTCAGGAGGCTGAGGCAGGAGAATGGCTTGAACCTGGGAGACAGAAGGTTGCAGTGAGCCGAGATCACGCCACTGTCCTCCAGCCTGGGCGACAGAGCGAGACACTGCCTCAAAAAAATAAAATAAAATAAATCTCCATACTGTTAGAAAAGATACAGTGGTTCTCAGTGTTTTCTTAGGTGTGTTACCCAAAGTATTTACTTTTGATCTTGTGTCTCACTTGAATAATTTTGGATTTATGTGTATGTGTATATGTAGTTGCTACTTTTTACTAATAATTTTCTGCTTGTCAGCTAAAAAATTTACCAACTACCTAATATACAGTCATGCATCACTTAACAGTAGAGATGTGTTCCAAGAAATGTATCATTAGTTGATGCAATAGTTGATTTCATCGAGTATACTGACACAAACCTAGATGGTACAGCCTACTACACACCTAAGCTATACGGCATAACCTATCGATCCTAGGCTACAAACCTGTACTGCATTTTATTGTGGTGAGTACTGTGGGCAGTTGTAACACAGTGGTAAATATTTGTGTATCTACGTATAGAAAAGGTACAGTGAAAATACAGTATAAAAGATAAAAAATGGTACACTTGTATACCATGGGCACTTAACCATGGAGCTTGTCAGACTGGAAGCTGCTCTGGGTCAGTGGGTGAAGGAGTGTGAAGGCCTAAGACATTACTGAATGCTACTATAGTATACTGTTTAAACACTGTACCCTTAGGCTACGCTAAGTTTTTAAAATATTTGTCTTCAACAATAAATTAACGTTAGCTTACTGTAACTTTTTTACTTTCTGAAATTTATATATTTTTTTACTTTTTTGTGATAACACTTAGCTTAGCGTATAGCTACTTGGAAGGCTATGGCAGCAGAATTGCTTAAGTTCAGGAATTTGATGCCAGCCTGGACGAATAAGGAGACTGTCTTTTTAAAAAGAAACCACGCTTAGCTTGAAACACAAGCACATTGTACAGCTTCACAAAATTTTTTTTTACTTTTTATCCCTATTCTGTAACCTTTTTCTTATTTAAAAAATTTTTTTTAAATTTTTAAGCTTTTTTGTTAAAAACTAAGACACAAACACATTAGCCTAGGCTAGATGTGTCAGAATCATCAGTATCCCTGTCCCCCTCCACATCTTGTCCCACTGGAAGATTTTCAAGGGAATTAACACGAATAGAGCTGTCATTTTTTATGATAAGAAACCTTCTTCTGGAATAGCTCTCGGAGGACCTGCCTTGAGGCTATATTATAGTTAACTTTAAAAAGGAATATACGAACATAACAATAGAAGTATAGCATACATATAGTAAATACATAAACCAGTAACGTTGTTTATTATCATTCTCAATTTTTTTTTTTTTTCCCTGAGATGGCGTCTCCTGTTGCCCAGGCTGGAGTGACACCATCTTGGCTCACTAGAACCTCCAACTCCCGGGTTCAAGTGATTCTCCTGCCTCTGCCTCCCGATAGCTGGGATTACAGGCACTCGCCGCCACACCTGCCTAATTTTTTTCTATTTGTAGTAGAGATGGGGCTTCACCTTGTTGATCAGGCTGGTTTCAAACTCCTGACCTCAAATAATCCACCCACCTCAGCCTCCCAAAGTGCTGGGATTACAGGCATGAGCCACCGCACCTGGCCTCAGTATATGCTATTCTTGTATACAAGTGTGGTAGGTTTATTTACACCGCCAGCACCACAAACACATGAGTAATGCGTTACAATGGCTGTGACATCACTAGACAATAGGAATATTTCAGCTCCATTATAATCTTACGGGACCACCATTGTATATTGAGTATGTCATTGACTAAAACATTGTTTTGTGGCATATAACTACATTTTCATAATGGAATTTTAGTGTTTTGATCAGTAATAGTTCTTTTGCAAGACTGACAGTTGTTTGTGTCCTACAGTGGCCTCTAGTGTGGCCTTCAGGATAAAGACTACACTGTTGGTTATTGTATGGTAGAATCATATCAAGTAAAATAAATTCAATTATACTTGCTTGGCAAAAAGAAAAAAATTATGCTGATGATTCTGTTTGTCTTTAACTTTAATGACCTTATGCCTTGGAGCTAGTAGTACATGAGACAATGATACTTGAGTGTGTTTCCTTTGCTTCTCTCTGTCCTTTTTTTTTTTGGATGGAGTCTCACACTGTCTGCCAGGCTGGAGTGCAGTGGCGTGATCTCTGTTCACTGCACCCTGTGCCTCCCGGGTTCAAGGGATTCTCCTTCTCGGCTTCCCGAGTAGCTGGGACCACAGGTGCCTTCTACCACTCCCAGCTAATTTTTCTATTTTTGTAGAGATGCAGTTTCACCAGTTTGGCCAGGCTGGTCTCAAACTCCTGACCTCAGGTAATCCACCTGCTTCGGCCAAACTGCTGGGATTGCAGGCATGAGCCACCGTCTAGCCAATTGAGTTTATTTTAAACCTTTATTAAATACATGAAGATTCGTGATTATTGTGTCTTTTTGGCAGATTCTACCTTTTATCAGTGAAACTATCCAGACATCATCTGATACTTTTGAATGGTATTTTGTCTGATATTGCCTTTTAAAAATTTTTTTAATACCTTCCACAACTTTTATATTCCTTTTTTTAAAAAATTGTTTGGCCTTATCATGTCATTTTATTTTACATCATGCCTTATAGCCAGCATGTAGTTATTTTTGGTTTTAAACAATTTGAAACTCTTTCAATGCAGGGATCTAAATTAACCACAGTTATTGTTACTGTTGACATGTTTAGTGATTACTGCCATATTTACTCTACTTTTTTTTAATTTTACCTTCCTTTCTGCTTTTTGATGTGTTGGTCATTTCCCAATTGAGGGGTTATTTTTAGTGGTAAGGAAGCTGTATGTTTCTATTTCTGTTCTTGTGTTCAACCTCAAATACTGGTTTGGCTAGGTATAAGACTTTAGTTACAAATAGTCTTGCTTTAGAACTTTGAAATTGTTAATTGGTTTTTAGTACCAAATGTTGGTGACAGTCTGGCACTGGATTGTTTTTCTTCCGAAATAGTTTACGATTTTTGTTGTGAAATTTCACCATAATGTATCAAAAAAATGCATGTCTGTTTTCATCAACTCCAAGAATTTCTCTGATTCCTTAGTTTTTTTTTTTTTTTTTTTTCTATTCCTTTCCTTTTAGAACTCCAGATAGGCAAATGATGGAACTTCTGGATTTATAATTCATGGCATTTAATTTCTCCAAACTTCCCGTCTCCCTATCCTCTGTTTCCACAGCAGTCTGTCAGGTTTCCTCCATTCTCTACTTATTAATTCATTCCTCAGCTATGCCTATTTTAATATACGCCAATCTGTTGAATTAATTGTAATAATCTTTTTTCATTTTCAAGATTTCTAATTGGTGCTCTTTAAAAGCAACCGTTTTTTAATGACGGCAAGATAGCCTCTGATTTTTTTTTTAACTAAAATTTTTTGTTTGCTTGGTTTTTCCTGCTTTCTCAGATACTACTTTTCTGTTTGAGTTAGGGGGCCTCTTTTTTTATATGTTGGCTTTCCTTTATTGTTAGTAATTCTGTTTTGTGTGCTCTCTTGAAAGACAGAGGCGGCCGGGCGTGGTGGCTCAAGCCTGTAATCCCAGCACTTTGGGAGGCCGAGGCGGGTGGATCACGAGGTCAAGAGAGCGAGACCATCCTGGTCAACATGGTGAAACCCCGTCTCTACTAAAAATACAAAAATTAGCTGGGCATGGTGGTGCACGCCTGTAGTCCCAGCTACTCGGGAGGCTGAGGCAGGAGAATTGCTTGAACCCAGGAGACGGAGGTTGCAGTGAGCCGAGATCGCGCCATTGCACTCCAGCCTGGGTAACATGAGTGAAACTCCGTCTCAAAAACGAAAAAAAAAAAAAAAAGAAAGACAGAGGCAAGGTATGCCCTGTCATTGTCACTTGTGTCTTTTAAGAGTCTGGTCTCAGCCAGGCGCAGTGACTCACACCTGTAATCCCTGTGCTTTGGGAGGCCAGTGAGGGTGGATCATGAGGTCAAGAGATCGAGAGATCAAGACCATTCTGGCCAACATGGTGAAACCCCATCTCTACTAAAAATACAAAAACTAGCTGGGTGTGATGGCACGTGCCGGTAGTCCAAGCTGCCCAGGAGGCTGAGGCTGGATAATCCATTGAATCCGGGACGTGGAGGTTGCAGTGAGCCGAGATCATGTCACTGCACTCCAGCCTGGCGACAGAGTGAGACTCCGTCTCAAAAAAACAGTCTGGTCAGTGTCTCTGTATGTTGTCCAGGCTAGTCTCAAACTCCTGAGCTCAAGCGATTCTCCTGCCTCAGCATCCCAAGTATCTGAGACTACAGGTGTGTGCCATGGTACCTGGCCACTTGTCTCTCAAGCATAGAAGATCCCCACTCCTGAATGACACAGCCCTACTCTGATGTGATTTCTGCTTCCTCTGGTAGAGTGGGAGGATTGTTGAGGTTGTCTCAAATGCAAGTTTTCTAGTAATCACCCTGATGATTGCCCCCCAGAGCCCACAACTACATAAGGGATTCCTAGCTTTGCTTTATTGTGGGTGTTTTGTGGGTGTTTCTCTGTCAGCCCTGTAACAGTCTCTGTTATTCCTGGCACATTTTCATAGTCCTGAAACATATGTATTCTTGAAATTTAACTTATGTTTCAAAGCTGTTGGGAGATAATTAAGTCTGCTGACAAATGGAAGATTTTAAGTTCATCTATTAATTTATATGTGCTTGTCTTGGTTCCTTTCATCCTCCTACATCAGTTTTAAAATATGCATTCTTGTTGACACTAGCTAGCTTAAAGTAGCTATGTAATATTCTGAACTTAGGTAGAGCTCCCTAGAAATCCTTTGCACAATAAATCTTTTAAAAACCTTAAAGTGCTACAGCCTTTTTGGAAAAGTCTGAGTGTTTTTTGAAATTAAAAATATATAATCCTCCAGCCTGGGCAACATGGCAAAACCCCATCTCTACTGAAAATAAAAAAATTAGCCGGGTGTGGTGGTAACCCTAGCTACTTGGGAGGCTGAGGCAGGAGAATCACTTGAACCCAGGAGGTGGAGGTAGCAGCGAGCCAAGATTGTGCCACTGTACTCCAACTTGGGCGACAGAGAGAGAGACCCTGTCTCAATTACACACACACACACACACACACACACACACACACACACACACACCACCCCCCCCTTTTATCCGGAGTAGCCTGGGCAATACAGCAAGACCCCTTGTGCTTTTTTTTTTTTTTTTTTTTTTTTTTTTTTTTTGGTAAGACCAGAGTCTCACTCTCTCACCTAGCCTGGAGTACAGTAGCATGATCTCAGCTCACCTCAGCCTCTGCTCCCTGGGTTAAGCAATTCTCATGCCTCAGCCACCCAAGTAGCTGGGACTGCAGGTGTGTGCCACCATACCCAGCTATTTTTTGTATTTTTAGTAGTGATGGGGTTCTACCATGTTGGCCAGCCTAGTCTCAAACTCCTGGCCTCAAGTGATCTGCCCACCTCAGCCTCCCAAAGTGCTGGAATTATAGGCATGAGCCACCATGCCTGGATTTTTGACTCAACAATCCTACTAGTAGGAATCTATTTCATAAAGATATTTGTATGAAGCAACTTACATTGTAAACAGCCATTCTGTCTTGCTGTTATCAGTTTATTGTTTAATCATTGTGGTCTGAGTCTGTGAATGTTGATTAGTGTTTGATAATTGTTTTCTCTCATTTCAGAACTCTCTTGATAGAGCCCAAGCAGCCAAGAACAAAGGCAATAAGTATTTTAAAGCTGGAAAATATGAACAAGCTATTCAGTGCTATACTGAGGCTATTAGCTTGTGCCCTACAGAGAAGAATGTCGACCTTTCTACATTTTATCAAAACAGAGCTGCTGCCTTTGAACAGTTGGTGTGTACCTTAGATTGTTTCTTCTGTTGCTTTGGTTTCTTTTTATTTAAAGTTTCAGTTAATGCAACTCAAATAAACCTAATATAGTTTTTGGAAGTTGTTTCAAAATTATGGGATACTGTTTTTATTTCCATTAATTGCAAAAGTTTTTTAAGAATAAATTCTGTAGTTTTGCTGACTACAGATATATGCCAAAGTTAAGTATATTTCAGATTTTATAAAATTAGATAGTATAGAAAATTAAAGTTTCTGGTGACCCTAGTCTCCTCAACAGTTAGAGGCTATTTCTTTAACTTTTTGATATTTATATGAGTTTTGTAATATATTGCAGATATTAACTCTTTGTATTAGGAACACTTTTTTTATTTTAGGACTTTTAATACTTAGCTTACAGCATTTAAACTGATTTCTATTGAACAGTACTTCCTTTAGTGTGACTTTTTAAAAATACTTTCAATTACAGCAAAAATGGAAAGAGGTGGCACAAGATTGTACAAAGGCTGTTGAACTTAATCCCAAATATGTGAAAGCCCTCTTTAGACGTGCAAAAGCCCATGAGAAGCTAGACAATAAGAAGGAATGTTTAGAAGGTGAGGGTAATTTTGTGTTTACCTATGAAAATTGCTTAAGATTTTGTAGAAATGTATATGAAACTGCCTTGTGAGTACAGGAATCAGTTGTTTTTAAAAGGTGGACTCTTTTGCAATTAAGACTTTGTCTTCTAGTTTAAATTAAGATTGCTGATATATAAGTATTATCTTGTTCTCAACTGTGGAATTAAATGAGTATTAAGATTTGGAGTTTATATACTATACATTTTAAACAGCAGCTAATGAGTGTTAGTATAATTCTCTGAATAAGGAATTCAGAAAAGACGTTTTAGCAAGTGATAGTGTTTCTAAGATTCTACATATTTCACTTAATATGTATAAATATGTGAAATAGCTTTGAGATGAATCATTAAAAAAACAATGTTTTTTGCCCTTGGTGTTTTCAAACATTATTTAATACCCAATTGGAAATTATTGTTTTATACCTAATTTACACCTAATTGGAAATGATGTAATTGGTACAAAGCATCAAAATGATTTTGACATTCTCAGTAAATGCCATAAGTATTCTGTGGCCTCTGAATGCCCATTTATCTGCTTCCAAAGCTGCAATTAGAGTATACCTCCGGCCTTTAAAATACATTTTTCTAGATGATATGAAGCAAAACCAAAGTATAATTTTCTACAGTCTAAAAGTTCTTCCCACTTCATATTTAAGTCTGCTTTAAAAGCATCAGTAAGATTTAGCTATTATTATTCTTATTTTTAAAAATAACATTATTTTTTAAAAGGAAAAGTTCCCTTTCTAAAAAACAAAAAAGTGTAGATTACCAAATGTGAGGGTATTTTAGAAGGGATGGTCATTGTTTGAGTGCTTTGAATGAAAAGTTGAGAGGTTAAGGAACTGTTTATCTTTTTAATTTCAAACCATTGCATGCATCTTGAGTTGTGACATAACCAGATAAAAATGGTATTGAGGCAGATTTATTCGAGAGCTCTGTGGCAAGATGGCTTTGAAGACAAGGAATAACTCTGAGGCCTGTAAAAACACCAGGCATGAGAGAGCCACACTATGTTGATATGCCTTAGAGTTGTTAGCCAGAAGAGAATTCCTGGATTCCTTGTTTTCTTTGCTATATATAGAATGTTAGAGTGGTGAGGAACATCAGAAATCATGCAGCATAGCCCCTTTCATTTCACAGGTAAGAAAAGCAAACCCCAGAGAAGAGGAGTGACTTTCTGAGCTTTCAGTTTGGTCATAGAGAATATAAAAGTAGGTATTAAGAATCAATTAATTGGAAATGAAACCGTCCCATTAGGCCAGGAATTTAGTTTGGCTTTCTGTAGTTACATTGTACCCATTTGATGCTGCTGACCGTCTTTGCAATAATTTTATATTTACTTGTGTGCTTTTCATCATTCTAGATGTCACTGCTGTGTGTATATTAGAAGGGTTCCAAAATCAACAAAGCATGCTGTTAGCCGATAAAGTTCTTAAACTCCTTGGAAAAGAGAAAGCCAAAGAAAAATATAAGGTAAACTGATCGGAGTTGGGGAATAGAGGGAGCACTCTGTACTCTGTAGGGTATTTTCTAGTTTATGCTGCTTAAGCTTAGGCATAGTGGTAATGGCAACAACTGAAATTAGAACTGGTTTATATTTCTTCTTCCTATTATCTTGGGTTTTTATGACTTGTCCTTTTTCATTTTCTTTTTTTTTTTTTGAGACGGAGTCTTGCTCTGTTGCCCAGGATGCAGTACAATGTGTGGTCTTGGCTCACTGCAACCTTTGCCTCCTGGGTTCAATCAATTTTCCTGCCTCAGCCTTCTAAGTAGCTGGGATTACAGCACCTGCCACCACACCCGGCTGATTTTTTGTATTTTTAGTTGAGATGGGGTTTCACCGTGTTGCTCAGACTGGTCTCAAACTCCTACTCCTGACCTCGTGATCTGCCTGCCTCAGCCTCCCAAAGTGCTGGGATTACAGGTGTGAGCCACTGCACTCGGCCTGGCTTGTCCTTTTTCAGTAAGAATATATGCTCTGTCCAGTACTGTACTTGGAGAATATTGGAATTCATCTGTATTAGGGGTTGCCACACTATAGCCCATAGGGCAATTCTAGTCTGCTGCCTGTTTTTACAAATAATGCTCACATGTTGTTGTTTTCAGCTGCCTTTGAGATGCAACAGCAGAGTTGAGTGGTTGTGACAGACCGTATAGACTGCAAAGCCTAAAATAATTGCTATCTGGCCTTTTACAGAAAAATATTTGCCACCTTCTATATTATTAAAGTTTTTGAAGGTATACTGTGTAAGAGAGCATTAGTTTTAGGCTATTATTAACAGGTAGTTTAATTCAACAAACCTTTAATAAAGCTATATGTTTGGCATTTTGGAGGGATGGGTTCAAAGACGTGGCCCTTGCCCTTATGGAATTAAAATGTAGTAAGAAAGACTAACTGTTACTATGTATAAAAAGCATGCTGTAATTAAGTGCCCAAGGGGAGATATAAGTAAAGAGAGTACCATAGGTATCACTAAACATCACTGGAGAGTCACTGCTAAATCTCACTAATAACAACGTAATTGTTCCTTTTTCCTTTAATAATAACTTGTTTTTTTTTCTTGAATTGATTTTAGTAATCTGTGTGTATTTTTAATTTTACATCTCTGAATGCTAGCTGAGTGAAATCGTTAAAACGGGTTTCTTCACTGCAGGACTTTAATAATCTATTAAGGCGTGTCGTGAATCTCTAAGAGGGATATAACTGCAGTGGTTCCCAGCCTCTCTCTCTCTCTTTTTTTTTTTTCTGTCACCCAGGTTGGAGTGCAGTGGTACAAGCTTGCTTACTGCAACTTCTGCCTTCTAGGTTCAAGCAATTCTTGTGCCTCAGCCTCCCAAGTAGCTGGGACTACAAGCATGCACCACTACACCTGGCTAGTACTTTGTACTTTAGTAGAGATGGAGTTTCATTTTTACTCAGGCTGGTCTCGAACTCCTAAGTTCAGTCCACCTGCCTCAGCCTCCCAAAGTGCTAGAATTACAGGCATGAGCCACTATGCCCGGCCCCAGTCTCTTTAAACTATGAATTTTTTTTCTCTTGAGCATCTCATAAGACTGGTGTTTCTCAAAATCACTTTGTAAAACACCATGGTAGAGTCCATAAATTGAGCCTCGAAGGGACCTGGTTTCCTTGTACATAGTGTGGAGTAATTAGACTAGTTGGATTGCAAGATGGTAAGAAAATATAAAATACTGTATATTTGCATAGGTTACAGATTAGTTTCCACATTTTTAAATGTTTGTGTGTCACTTTGTGAATCACAAAATACCTTTCATATTGTTTTGATTATTTTTGTAACAACCCTATAAGATAAATAAGGCAAGTATTTCAATTTCCATTTTAGAGATGAGAACACTGATACTAGAAGTTTAATGACATGCAAAATATCACATGGCTAATAAGTGGCAGAACTAGAATCTGTATCCTGTTCCTTTGATACTTAAGTCCATTACTTTTAACAGTTTATTTTCATTTTAAATTTATAACCCTGTATGGAAGGTAGGGAGGTGATAGCTTCATTTCTAAGCTGAACTAGGAAACTAAAAAACATTAATGATTTATGTAGCTTCAGGTAAGTGCTATTTAAATTTCTATTTAAGCTTTTCCCCTGAAATGGTAAATGATTGCCACTGTGTATTTCTTCTGAGACCGTATTTAGTAAAATAGTAAAGTTACGCATATTTATCACTTGATTAGGTGACCATTTGACTTAAAATATTTATTATATTATCCTAAATTAAAACAAAATGAATCTCTCCCCAGAGAGTGCCCACAGATCGATATGGGTTTTTTTTAGGTTTCGTTTTTAGTTCTCTTTCTATCCCACTTTCATCTATCCTAGATTAGATAATTTACTTACAAAGCCAATTCCTTTTTTTCTTCCTTCAAATATGAAGACATTACAAAAATAACATTATTGTTATTTCTTATACATAAAATTAAAAATCCCATGTTTCCATTAAATTCTTTGGGCTGACTTTTTTAGATAAATGATTCAAAATACATTATGAGAGCCTTTTGGGTGTGTTATTCCCACTTTATTTAAAACTTTATCATGATAATTGTATTTCGGGAGGAATAGAATACTCCCATAATTGTGAATTGGGTTGCTATGCCACAAGTAAGTAATCAAAACAGGAAATGTGATTTCAATATGGTTTTCAGTGGCACTTACCTGTAATGAAGATCTTTAGGTGAAAGCCCATGGTAAATGGACTTAATATTTTCAGCACGTGTATAAGATGTGGTGTTACATCTTTGTAGAGGAAAAAGGCTCTCATTTAAAACTGGCTTTGAACAGCTGGGACTGGCAGCTTTGCCTTTTCCACTGTCTTCTGTTCTGTGGCTTGGAGCTTAATCTTTAGTTATTTAAAAATAAGAATCCAATTTTTATAACAGTTATTCTTAGTGTTCTGGAATATACCTGCTTCTTTCGTTAGTGTTTCCCATTCTCATGTCTTTAAACATGACTAAATTTCAGAATCGTGAACCTCTGATG
The DNA here is from genome assembly GCF_009761245.1 of Sapajus apella. Taxonomy (NCBI): domain Eukaryota; kingdom Metazoa; phylum Chordata; class Mammalia; order Primates; family Cebidae; genus Sapajus; species Sapajus apella. The sequence continues at coordinate 20,031,227 of NW_022436980.1, forward strand.
CCATCTCCACAGTTTATCAAATCTTACTTCAGTTCTTTCACGGATGATATCATTTCCCAGCCCATGCTTAAAGGAGAGAAGTCTGATGAAGATAAAGACAAGGAAGGGGAGGCTTTAGAAGTGAAAGAAAAGTAAGTATGTCATGTATAGCGTCTGCTTAGTGGTGTTTTGCTGCTTTGAACTTTCCCTAGGGCCCAGATGGGTTCTGAGCCGTCTCACAACAGCAGCTATGTATCTGCAAATAGATATAGATAGATAGAAATATAATTAAAAATTATATAATGTTGTTGTTATTATTATTATTAAAGACACTTTTCTTTCTAGCAGCATGTGTCTGTTACTTCTGGTGACTCAAGGTTTTACTGCCAGGAGTCTACTCTGCTTTTCCTAAAGGTCCTACATGGTCTTAAGAAGACTCCCATTGAATCCAGTGGCTGACTGTGTTTGAATAGAGGCACTAACTTGAAAATAACTGTGTAGCTCAACATGCAGATGTTCTAGTGCAGGTTTAAATTTTTTTTTTTTTTTATAAAGACAGGGTTTCACCATGTTGGTCAGGCTGGTCTTGAACTCCCGACCTCAGGTGATCCACCCGCCTTGGCCTCCAAAGTGCTTGGATTACAGGCGTGAGCCACCACGCCCGGCCTAGGTTTAAGTTTTTAATTTATAAACTGAGATACTTTTAGCGGTGCCCAAAGAGTGAATTTTTTCAAGGTTTTTTCTGTTTGTCTAGGAAGATGCCCATTTGGCGGGCTTCTTGTTTGAGCCTGTGGAGAGCTGAAACCAAAGTATAGGATACTATGTTTATAGCTGGAGACCTAGTGATACAATGTCATATAAACCGTCCAGCCTGCTTTGTCCCATTCATATTTTATAATACTTACATTTTTCTGTTAAGGGTAGCTCTCTGAGAGAAGGTACAATATTATCAACAATATATTTTTTAACGAGCTAGGAAGAAAAGGAAATACTGTTGTTGTAGCCATGCATAACTGGATTTTGCATCTGCAGCATATTGGAGGGTTTGAAGAAGCAAATTGCTTTTGATTTTTATCTTCCAGTTTTTCTACCATTGCTGGTGACCTTTTAAGAGATGATACTATGTATAATTCTACTGTAATCTACAAATTTGAGTTCACTGATACGCAATCTTTGAAAAGATTGTAGTTGGGAAATAAATGTTTAAGATATGTCATATAGCTCTTGTGACAGTTAGGCAAATAATTTCTTCTTCTGATTAGGAAATAGTCCTTGTCCCAGAAAAACTGTAATGAATTTAATACCATTAGTCTAAAAGCTTTATTGAGAGATGGCAGAACGTAGCTAGCTATCATCAGCACACTAACTGAAATTGGACCCAAGTTTTAAATTCCATTTTACTCTGAGTCTCAGCTTTATCATCCTTTAAATGGAGCTAGTAATATTTTCTTTTTCTCTTTCTTTTCTTATACTGAGTCTCACTCTTTTGCCCAGGCTGGATTGCAGTGGCACCATCTTGGCTCACTGCAACCTCCACCTCCTGGGTTCAAGTGATTCTCCCACCTAAGCTTCCTGATTAGCTGGGATTACAGGCACGTGCCACAACACCAGCTAATTTTTGTATTTTTAGTAGAGATGTTGTTTCACCATGTTAGTCAGGCTGGTCTCAAATTCCCAACTTCAGGTGATCCGCCCACCTTGGCTTTCCAAAGTGTTGGGATTATAGGCATGAGCCACCACACCTGGGCTATTTGTGCTTTCTTAGCTGGTGACCTGAGAAACAAAACTAGCATGTAGACCACATTTGAATGTAATTATAGGAGAGGTTAGCATAGAGCTTATAAGATTTTTGACTAACCTAACTTTTTTTTTTTTTTTTTTTTTTTTTAAAGAGACAGGGTCATGCCAGGCATGGTGGCTCACACCTGTAATCCCAGCATTTTGAGAGGCCGAAGTGTGCCGATTGCTTGAGCCCAGGATTTTGAGACTAGCCTGGGCAACATGGAGAAACCCTGTCTCTACAGAAGAATAACAAAAATTAGCTTGGCATGGTGGCATGCACCTATAGTCTTAGAAACTGGAAAGGCTGAGGTAGGAGGATTGCTTGATCCCCAGAGGCAAAGGTTGAAGTGAGCTGATATTGTGCCACTGCACGCTAGCCTGGACAACAGAATGAGACTCTGTCTCAAAAAACAAAAAGGAGAAAGAGGGGCTTACTCAGGCTGGAGTACAGTGGTGCAATCATGGCTCACTGCAGCCTCCAACTCCTGAATCAAGCAATCCTCTTGCCTCAACTTCTTGAGTAGCTGGGACTCCAGGTGCACACCACCATGCCTGAATAATTTTTTTGTTTGTTTTTAATTATGGAGATGGGGTCTTGCCATGTTGCCCAGACTGGTCTTGAACTCCTGGACTCAGGTGATCCTCCCACATCAGCCTTCCAGACTGCTGGGATTACAGGCATGAGCCACCGTGTCTGGTTCCATAACCTTTAAGTCATTTGCCAGTTTTCTCTATACAGATATAACAACTGAAATAAGAAAATGTACTTTAATTTACAATGTTCTTATGTTTGGAATATACCTCTTGTACCTCATAACATCTAGTACAAATTTCAGTTAAAAAAAAATTACTTCTACAAGCATCTCCATAAAAGTCATCATCTTGCCGGGCGTGGTGGCTCAAGCCTGTAATCCCAGCACTTTGGGAGGCCGAGGCGGGTGGATCACGAGGTCAAGAGATCGAGACCATCCTGGTCAACATGGTGAAACCCCGTCTCTACTAAAAATACAAAAACATTAGCTGGGCATGGTGGTGCGTGCCTGTAATCCCAGCTACTCAGGAGGCTGGGGCAGGAGAATTGCCTGAACCTGGGAGGCGGAGGTTGCGGTGAGCCGAGAACGTGCCATTGCACTCCAGACTGGGTAATAAGAGCGAAACTCCGTCTCAAAAAAAAAAAAAAAAAAAAAAAGTCATCATCTTAGAACAATAAGAAGAGATACTGTGCTCACTGCTTTCCAAAACATAGAGAAGGGTGTTTTAATTTAAAAGTCTCATTTGATGGAAGAGTCATCCTTTAAATTTGCTTCTTTAATAAGTTCAGTTATGAATTCTAAGTCTGCTCACACCTCTTGCCTTAGCTTCTGTGACTCTAAACTCACTTTTTCCTATTTCTCTGTTCCTTCTGTTAGCCATTAAACAACTGTTGAGTATCATTGATGTGCCTCAGATACGAACGTGAATAAGACAGGATCCTTACCCATATAGTAGATCAGTCTCTCTTTCATTAGCTCATCTTTTCACTATCTAAATGTCTAAGCTGAGGTATTACCCCAGGACTCTGCTGTTTCCTTTTTAAAACTCTTTGTCCAAGGTGTCAAGAAAATCCCCATCTACATAAAAAATCCTAGTCTGTTTAACTGCACCCCTCCCCAACTCTGTCCCACCCTGGCTGATTATCTTGTTACGGGGAAATAGACAATTGCATAATTAACTCCAGTGTGCTAAATGTGGCATATTTTAGCATTTAATTTTTCCTTAGTAAATAATTGCCTATGTTTGCTTTTATTTTCAGTTCTGGATATTTAAAGGCCAAACAGTATATGGAAGAAGAGAACTATGATAAAATCATAAGTGAATGCTCAAAAGAAATAGATTCTGAAGGCAAATACATGGCAGAAGCATTACTACTACGAGCCACCTTCTACCTGCTTATTGGCAACGCCAACGCGGCCAAACCAGATTTAGACAAAGTCATCAGTTTGAAAGAAGCTAATGTGAAGGTACATTTTAAAATGTGTGTAAAGCAATTATTAAATAGAAGGTGATGCTTTTCATTATGTTTTGCCAGATTTTTTAATGCATTCTTTTTTGAGACGGAGTCTCGCTCTCGCTCTGTTACCCAGGCTGGAGTGCAATAGTGTGATCTCTGCCCGCTGCAACCTCTGCCTCCCAGTTCAAGCGATTCTCCTGCTTCCGCCTCCTGAGTAGCTGGGACTACAGGTGCATGCTGCCACACCTGGCTAGTTTTTTGTATTTTTTATAAAGATGGGGTTTCACCATGTGGCCCAGGCTGGTCATGAACTCCTGAGCTTAGGCAATCTACCCGCCTCGGCCTCCCAAAGTGCTGGGATCACAGGCATGAGCCACCGCACCTGCCTCAATTGGCATTTTTCAAAGGGCTATTTTTGTTTTCAAAAAAACTACTCTTAATAATAATGTAGTTGGTGCATTGAATCTGAAAACATAAATATCAATGATATTTATCTTTATTTTGGAAGGGAAATTTTTTTTTCCTGTAGTAGTTTCATCTTCTCCCTGTAGCTGCTGTGTACCATATTGGACTATATTTGGGCAGTGGTATAGGTGATAGAGCAGTTCTGTAGATAATACTGTTAAGTAATGTGTAATATGTAGCACCAGGTTATAAAACATTTAATAAAAATAAACATATTTAGTAATATATTCAGAAAGATTTTATGTTACATGAAAAAAAAGGTTTCAAAAATAGAATGTATAAATATACCAAAAGTTTTGCAGTTGTACAGTTGGAACAGCTTTTCATTTTCTAAGTATTCTTAATGTGCTATGTATTATGCATTTCATAATTAAGATTCAGGGGCATCTGTTGAATTGTTACGTTCTATTCAATGTAACAAAACAGAATTTAGCCACCAATTAACTGTATTACTTTGCTACTGTATTACCAATTAACTGTATTAGTTTGTTAGCATCTGTGTGACCTGTTTCCTCATTGAATTAAATGAACTCTGTAGGTTCTCTCATCTCCTTTATTTTGTAGCTTCTCTCATCTCCTATATTTGGGGGGATATAAAAGTTGTTTTTGGCCAAGCACAGTGGATTACAAGGTCAAGAGATCATGACCATCTAGGCAACATGGTGAAACCTGTCTCTACTGAAAATACAAAAATTAGCTGGGCTTGGTGGCATGCAGCTGTAGTCCCAGCTACTCGGGAGGCTGGGGCAAGAGAATCGCTTGAATCTGGGAGGCGGAGGTTGCAGTGAGCTGAGATTGCGCCACTGCACTCCAGCCTGGG
>NW_022436980.1:20036362-20074752 GCF_009761245.1 Sapajus apella
AAAAAAAAAAAAAAAAAAAAAAAAAAAAAAAAAAAAAAAAGTGGTTTTTAAGACCTAAGTATTGTTAAAAGTTTTAAAATGAGATTTTCAAATTGATGATACCCTCATAATATTATCTTTAATATTATTTTCTGCTTGCTGAGTTTCCAGATAATTATAACTGTTATATGTTTTTGTTATAATTGTGGAGGCTGTAATATTATTTGTTCTATACATATGTAGTATTGCTTTGAACAAAATTTTAAGCATATTGTTATCATGATCACCTGACTTTTAATGGCCAGTAGTAATGATACCTACCATATGCCATGTACAAAAATTAACTCAAAATGGCTTAGAGCCCTAAGTGTTAGAGCTAAAACTATAAAACTCTTAGGATAAAATACAGGAATAATGTTTGTTACCTTAGATAAGCAGTAGTTTCTTAGCTATGGCACCAAAAGCACAAGCAACCAAAAAAAAAAAAATAGTAAATTGGATGTGACCAGACTTCTGTGCTTGGCTGGGGATGGTGGCTCATGCCTGTAATCCCAGCACTCTGGGAGGCCGAGACAGGCAGATCACTTGAGCCCAGAAGTTTGAGACCAACATGGCAAAACCCCATCTCTACAAAAAAAATACAAAAAATTAGCTGGGCATGATGGCTTGTGCATTTAGTCCCAGCTACTCAGGAGGCTGAGGTGGGAGGATCATCTGAGCCTGGGAGGCCGAGACTGCAGGGAGCCATGATTTGCGCCACTGTACTCCAGCCTGGGTGACAGAGATTCTGTCTCAAAACAAAACAAAACAAAACAAAACTTCTGTGTTGAAAAGACACCATCAAGAAAGAGAAAACACATCACAAAACATGGGAAAAATATTCACAAATCATATATCTGATTAGGAGCTTGTATCCAGAATAAGAACTCTTGGAACTCAGCAATAAAAAGACAACCTAAGTAAAAATGGGCAAAGGATCTGAATAGACATTTCTCCAAATTCACACAAGCGACCAATAATAAACGAAAAGATGGTCAGCATCGTCAGCCATTAGGGAAATGCAAATCAAAACCGCAGTGAGATACCACTTCACACTGATTAGGATTGGCTGTAATAAAAAAAGACAAGGCTCTAATAAAAAACATGAACTATAATAAGTGTTTCTGATGATGTGGAAAATTGGAACCCTCATACATTGCTGGTGGAAATATATTAATAAAATGGCAAAGCCCTTTTGGAAATTAGTTTGGTAGTTCCTCAGAAAGTTACCATATGATCTAGTAATTCCACTCCTAGGTATACACCCAAGAGAATTGAGTACCTTTGGTAATACAAAAACTTGTACATGAGAGCTGGGTGTAGTGGCTCACACCTGTAATCGCAGCACTTTGAGAACCCAGGAGTTCTAGACTAACCTGGGCAACATAGCAAAACCTCTTTTCTATTAAAAAAAAAATTTTTTTTTGACCTTGTGTATGAATGTTCATAGCAACATTATTTATGGTAGCCAAAAAGTGGAAGCAACTCAAATGTCCATTAGCTGATGAATGGATAAATAAAACGTGAAATCTGTACATTGGAATATTTTTCAGGCATAACAAAAGAATGAAAAACGGATACATGCTACAACATGGATGAACCTTGAAAACATTATGCTAAATCAAAGAAGCCAGGCACAAAAGGCTATATATGATGTATGATTCCACTTTCATAAAACATCCAGAATATACAAACCCGTAGCTATAGAGAATAGATTGGTGGTGTAGGAGGAGAGGGGAGATGGAGAGTGACTGCTTATTTGTATAGGGTTTCAGGGTGATGAAAATGTTCTGGAATGAGATAGCGGTAATCAATACAAACTTTAGTGAATATACTAAAAACAGCTGACATGCCTACTTTAAAAGGGTGACCTTTGTGGTATGTGGATTATAGAAAAAAGCTGTTATTTAAAGAAACTAAATTGGAAAAAGAAAAGTAATGATAAACGTTTCTTTCCTCACTTGGGGTATGTAGCTTCGAGCGAATGCTCTCATCAAAAGGGGCAGCATGTACATGCAACAGCAGCAGCCTTTGCTGTCCACTCAGGATTTCAACATGGCCGCTGACATCGATCCTCAGAATGCAGATGTTTATCACCACCGAGGGCAGGTAAGTCTGTTTTCTTACCTAGAGGTCTGACTTTTGGATTGAGCTATTTGATACAGTTTTTGGGAATTTCTTATATAATTTTCTTGAGTTTTCTTATATAATTTCTGATAGCTGTGAGCAAAGTGTCACAGTGGTTTACAGTGTGAATTGGCCTTTTTTAGTCTGTCTTGAACATGTGTCTTTGTAATTTTGGTGTTTATGAAAAAAGTAAAGGAAGGCAAAAACAAAGAGTTCAAGTTTGTTGTTCAGTTGTTTCTGGTTCATAGGTTTTTCAATGAGTAAAACATTAATAACATTTAGTAAGCAATCTGAATTAATTATAGAATCAACAGAATGATTTTTGTGAGCTTCTTGCTATAGGGAAATAGCCTGGACTGTCCAAATAGTAAAACAAAATATATTTATCTTTTGAAGTTTTATAATAGGCATATTGGTTTTTTAGTACAGTAGAAATAGTGAAGAAACAGTTTCCAGTTACTGGCTCAGGTAGGGAAAACATGGCTTTATATTTGGCTTAACATGGCTTATTGGAATGCGTTATGGTAGAAAGTGTGGGCTATGCAGTATAATAACAGAAGAGCTGAAGTTCTTTCTAATTGAGATTATTACCTTATACGGTCATGTGTCCTGCCCAGGAAGTGCATTAGGCGATTTCGTTGTGCAGACATAATAGAGTGCACTTATACAAACCTAGATGGTATTGCCTTTTACACACCTAAGCTGTATGTTATACCTTGTTGCTCCTAAGCTACAAACCTGTATAGCATGTTACTGTACCAAATATAAGCAGTTATAACACAACGATAAGTATCTATGTGTCTAAAACATATCTAAGCATTGAAAAGGTACAGTAAAAATGCAGTATTGTAATCTTATAGGACCACTATTGTATATGCGGTCTGTTGATTGAAATATCATTATACAGTATATGACTGTATTTCTTTTTTTTTTTTTTTTTGAGACAGAGTTTCGCTCTTGTTACCCAGGCTGGAGTGCAATGGCGCGATCTCAGCTCACCGCAGCCTCCGCCTCCTGGGTTCAAGCAATTCTCCTGTCTCAGCCTCCTGAGTAGCTGGGACTACAGGCACGCGCCACCATGCCCAGCTAATTTTTTGTAGTTTTAGTAGAGACGGGGTTTCACCATGTTGACCAGGATGGTCTCGATCTCTTGACCTCGTGATCCACCCGCCTCGGCCTCCCAAAGTGCTGGGATTACAGGCTTGACTGTATTTCTTTCAGAAGGGTTTTAAGTATTGAGATAACCTCTTAAAATTCTTGACATTTCAATCTCCACTGGTAGTGTCTGAAGATTAATTTGAAAGGTAATTATCTGATGTCTAACCTGCTTTGATATTAGAATGTACAGAGATGTTTTGTTTTCTAGAAGAAGCAATTTCTTGCTTAATAATGATCAGAATTGCAGTGCAGAAATGGCTGGTTTGTAGTCCTTTCTAAAAGTTGGATACCAGTTTTCTGTTTTGGAATCTTTCCTTTTAAATTACAAGATTTTTTAAATCACTGTTTCTAGAAAGTAATCATATGTTGAATAATTACTACATGCTCAGCATTATGCTGAGCTGTAATAATGGAGACACAGAACATACGTAACTGATGCGCCTATTTGAATTATTTATGTATTTTTTTTTTTAGCTGAAAATACTCCTTGATCAAGTTGAAGAAGCAGTGGCAGATTTTGATGAATGTATTAGGTTACGACCCGAGTCTGCTCTGGCACAAGCACAGAAATGTTTTGCATTGGTAGGTACCACTTTCTTCTGTATTTTCCTAAACATCACTTTTATTTTCCAGTGTCAACAAAAATGAGTATCTCATTGTCTACAAAGTCTTACTTCTTTCTTTCCCAAAGGACAACTATTGAGGAAGAAAGGTGCTAATAAATATATATGCTGATTGATACCTAGCTCTTGTATTTCTCTGGACATTTGTTTGAGTTCACCTTGATAGATGTTTGTTCCTGATTTTATACTTCCCCTAAACAGAACCGGTCTCCCTGCTTCTCCGTCATAAATCAGTATCTTTGCAAAAACATTTTGAGGAAATACTTTGCAAACATGACACCATCCAACTTGCTCTCTCACTCCTCCTCCAGAGAACTTTCTTAATATTCAGAAAGACAAAGCTTAAAAGGTTGTTTTGGTTTTTTTTTAGTTCATTTCTAGTAAAATAAGGTACTCCTAGCTGTATGGCTAGGAATCCTAAAAGAATTTTCTGTTTAAAGAAAGAAATTGTGTCACAAATATAAATATATTTATATTATGAATAAAAACATGACAAAAATTTTGTTAGATTTAAAATTGTCTCATTTATTGCGAAGTTCACTTCTTACAAATTAGTATGCCCTCTTCGACAGTATTGAACATATTGAAATTGTATAGTGGCCATGGAGTCCTAGTTGTACATAACCTTTGGCTGTCTGCTGCTGAAACACCTACTTAGAACCCTTTTGGATGCTGCAGATTATGTTAGCAAAGTGTTTTTTGGAAATATTTATGTAATTTTGTGTGTTTATATTAACATTCCATGAGTTTTTGAGTTCTTGATTTGACAGGCCTGTTTTGATTTTTTTATAGTACCGCCAGGCATATACAGGAAACAACTCTTCACAAATCCAAGCAGCTATGAAAGGTTTTGAAGAGGTCATAAAGAAATTTCCAAGGTGTGCCGAAGGCTATGCACTATATGCTCAGGTAACTGTTTTTTTCCGGTTTTAAAAAAATAACTGCATTCATGTGCTAAATCTCAGGATGGAAATCAGAAAACAGTGCTATCATGGTTGTAGCTTCTTTGGAAGCATGTGGCTTTGCTTCTGATTGGTTCTTATGGCCCCTAGTTGGTCCTGAAATCACCTCAGAAGAGGCTCCAGGCGAGAATTTCTCTCCTGTCTTCATTTGGATTGGTTTTGCAAAAGTAATTACCTTAGGAAAATATACCATATGCAGTTGGTGGAGAAAATATCCACGGAAAAGCTTTTCTTTCTGTTAGTTCACTGCCTTTTTATATGGCTAAGTTGTAGCAGTTTAATTTATCTTTATCTAAAATTCTTGAAACTCTCTTGGTTTAGGATTGAAGCTGTGGAAAGTAGGATTTAAATCTGAATTATCTCAACTTTTTAATTGTAGTCTGAAATTTTTGAAAACTTAATAGTTTTAAATCATCCATTTAAATGAAAATGATTAGCTTCTTGTAGTCACAGTCATACATTTTCCCCTCAAATAAATGATCTCTGAATGACTCAGCTTTCTTTCTTAAACTTGAAAATTGGTTTTGGTGTCTACATAAACTAGGCATCTCAGTACTGTGTGTCAGGATGACAGCTGCTTCATGGCCTGTTAGGAATGGGGCTGCACAGCAGGAGGTGAGCGTTGGGCAAGCAGCACCTCCTGAGCTTCACCTCCTATCACTGTCAAATCAGCAGCAGCATTAGATTCTCATGCCTGATGATCTGAGGTGGAACAGTTTGGTCCCAAAACCATCCCTCCTCCCCACACTCCCGTCCTTGGAAAAACTGTCTTCCACAAAACCAGTCTGTGGTGTCAAAAGTGCTGGGAAAGTGTTGGGGACTGCTGTGGTATATAATTCATTTTTCTTTATTATTTTTAATTACAAAAGAAATGTATTTTTCCCCACCGCACAAAAATAGGAAACAATAAAAGATTACCATCCCCTGGCTGGACGTGGTGGCTCACGCCCGCAATCCCAGCACTTTGGGAGGCTGAGGCAGGCAGATCACTTGAGGCAGCCTGACCAGTGTGGAGAAACCCCATCTCTACTAAAAATACAAGTATTAGCCAGGTGTGGTGGTGCACATCTGTAATCCCAGCAACTCGGGAGGCTAAGGTAGGAGAATTGCTTGAACCTGGGAGGTGGAGGTTGCAGTGAGCCCAGATTGCACCACTGAACTCCAGTGATGTGTTGCCTGGGCAACAGAGTGAGACTCTATTTCAAAAAAAAAAAAACAACAAAAAAATTACCATCCCTGATTGACCCCTCTCCTTAAACCATTCTTAAGGTTGCTTATTTTGTTTTTAATTTCCTTCATGGTATCTCTAGGCAGGTTATAAGAACAATTTCACAAGGATTTTAAGGGTTTATTGAGGGTGGAACTATGAGAAGATTGATTTGTGTTGAATCTGTTCTTTAGAGGTAGGTGTTATATATAACTGCATTATTAGAGATTGAAATTTTGGGGTATGAAATACATCCCAGAAGTTCTTTAACCTCAGTTTGAAATGATCTATTCAGTCTCTGGTATTTACAGTTCCTAGACAGGATAGTGGTAATAAAAAATCAAACACTGGCTGCTAAGTCCACATTCTATTTAATTAATTATAAAAGCAGTATATGTAATAGAAGATGTTAAAGAATGTGTAAAAGTTAACATAAGACAAGTGTACATTTTAGTTGTATGAATGGGTACACTTAAGTTTGTGCCTTATAATTAGTAACAAACCAGGAAGTGACAGCAACATCCTCATCATTGTCATGGAATTCTGAAGGGCTTTTTGGTACAGGTTTCTCTAAGTATCTAGAAGAACAAAGGCCACCGAAGAGCAACCACTGCTGGGGAACAACTCTTCTGCAGAACTTTCCCAACAGCACATTTCCCTATTACTGTTCTACCTTCAAGATAGGTTTGATTTTTATAAGCTGTCTTCTCATTAGCATTAGCATTAGCATTATTGCAGTCAGTTTACACTAAAATTTCTTTTGTTTTCTAATTTAGCTTCACTATATAGTATATGTAACTTTATACATACTGTACATGTGTGTGTGTACTTAGTGTAACTTTCTTAGCCCTCTCAGCTTTGGCTGAGATGTTGGCCAACCCTTACAGTTACAGCTTGAACATAGTCGGATATCCACAGAACTGTTCCTTCCATTTCAGCCATGGGATTTGCCTTAAAATAGTGGATTATAGCTGGTATTTTTTGTTTTGTTTTGTTTTCAAAATAAATATTTATTACATTATTATTAATTAGGACAGATAATTGGGGAAAATCCTAAATGTTCAACAGAAGATTGAATTATGTTTGCAGAATTGTGGTACACTCACTTAATGGTATATTATGTAGCTATTAAAAATTACATTAATTCTAAAGTTACAAAGCAAGATACAGCCCTGCCTATTATTAAAGGGAAAATTGTATACAAAATGAACTCAACCATGTGAAAGAAAAAAAAAAGGGAGGTAAATAGAGATAGATACATGTATCAGGAAATGAGGCCATGCTTACAATGATGAAGCTATAAAAATAATTCTCCTTTCTACATCTTTCTGATTTTTATTACAAAGAACATGTGCTGACTATATTTCTTTGATATTTTTAAGCGATTTTTAAAATATTTCATCTAAGTTAGCTTATTTTAGATATAAAAAGACTAAGAGCCGTACAGTTAAATATAATGACACACACAGTTCTTAAAAGTCATCTTATAACTAACTGGAGTTAACTGAATATGGGCTGGGTATTAGATAATATTAGGAATTATTTTTGGAGATAGTTGAAGCAGTTATAGATGCTTTAAAAAAAATCAATAATTTGAAAGAAAAAGCTCTGAAGACCTTTAACACATACACCTTAACTTATCCTTCCAAATTAATATTGCCCTTAAGACAATTCCCTGGTCAGGTGAGGTAGCTCATGCCACCCAACACTTTGGGAGGCCAAGATGGGTGGATCACCTAAGGTCAGGAGTTCGAGACCAACCTGGCGAACACGGTGAAACCCTGTTCCTACTAACAGTACAAAAATGAGCCAGATTGCACCATTGCACTCCAGCCTAGGCAACAAGAACGAAACTTTATCTCAATAAAAGAACATAATTCCCTTAGGATATATTATTATAAATTATGAATAAGCGATGTGACGGTACCTATGAGAATGTGACATTCGAGTTACCACTAAAACTGGATTGTGTGTATTCTACAGTTTACCAGATTATCTGCTATGGCATACGTTTAACCACTTGCTGAAGAAAGGTGACAGTTAAGATATAGTTGTAGCAGTGCCACCTAAAAACTCCAATAATTAAGATGTAATGTAAATCAGTCTGTATCTCCAACATAATTTTATAATAAATGAAGTGAATTTTTATAATGAAGAAGAAATACACTTTTAACTGCTTAGGTTGACAGTTACCTTAATATAACTGAAGTTTCTCCTCATAGGCATTAACAGATCAACAACAGTTTGGTAAAGCTGATGAAATGTATGATAAATGTATTGATTTGGAACCAGATAATGCCACAACATATGTTCATAAAGGGTATGTATGCTTTCTGGTTGTTCCAATGAGATAATAAATTTCTGACATGGTAATAACATGCATTTATTTTGGCCATTGAGGAAGGGGACTGTGGTAGGGAAGAAGTTAATTGACAAACCTCTTAATGCTCCTGGATGTCATTTCATTCTTAGAGAAATTAGTTAAGGAGGCCAGGCGCAGTGACTCACACCTGTAATCCCAGTACTTGGGAGGCCAAGGCAGGTGAACCACCTGAAGTTGAGTTCGAAACCAGCCTGGCCAACGTGGTGAAACTCAGTGTCTACTAAAACTACAAAAAGTTAGCCAGGTGTGGTGGTACATGCCCGATTCCCAGCTACTCAGGAGGCTAAGGTGTGAGAATCGCTTGAACCTGGGAGGCAGAGGTTGCAGTGAGCCATGATCGCACCACTGCACACCAGCCTGGGCGACAGAGTGATACTCTGTCTCAAAAAACAAAAAGAAAGAAATTAATGTACTATTTTCGCTCTATGTTTTAATTTTGAACATTCTGTCAGCTGTTGCTTATATCAAAATAGGAAGCATACACAGTGTTTGTGTCCTTGTGTACTTGAATTATCCTAAGAAACATCACTTAAATTTATATAAATTGAAAAGTAAGGGATGCAAGGTAAGTTAGTAATGGAGCCTAGACCATTGAACAGTTTTTGTAATAGGGAACTTAGAGTAGAAAACCTATTATAAGTTGAGAAAAAACACAATTTGATGCTGATTATATATTGCTTTAGGTTTTGTTTTTCTTTATACGTTTATTGAAGGCAGAAATTGAGTTATATTAATACATGTATATTCCTACTGATACTGGGCCATGGTTACGTCTGAGTATCTTTTTGCATTTGCAGTTTACTTCAGCTTCAGTGGAAGCAAGATCTGGATAGAGGTTTGGAACTTATCAGCAAGGCTATTGAAATTGACAATAAATGTGATTTTGCCTATGAAACGATGGGAACTATTGAAGTACAAAGGTAACTTCTGGAGTCTGTTATTAATGTATGGAAATGTATGGCAGCTCTATAGATATTTAGCTTTTTGTTCTTCTTACATACATGTTAACGTCTATTATGTTCTTTCCTCTTTTCACCTGTATTATTCCTGTTTGAAAAAAGAAAAATAAATGCCTGTAATATGCTTAGGCAGTGACATAAGGATTGGTAGCCAAGTTGCCAGAAGATCTGGACCCTCCTACAAAGAAGCGTCCAGCCAAATGACTGGGCATGTTGCAACATCAACTCTGAGCCCCTGAATTTTCTTTAAAATCAGAGTTAGATAAGAACATTTTTTGCAGCTCTGTCCTTATTTTGTGTGAATGTTTATCCAGAGTTGCCCTTAACTGCCACCATTAACAGGTGACAACTGTTTATATATGGGCTTTATTGTATACCATCTTAATATTGGCATTGCCATTCATTTGAGTTGGCCACGTACTGGCCTTCAGATGTTTTCTAAGTACTATTTCAATTAGTCTTTACCCCATCTTTATAAAGGCGGAGATTATATGATCCCTAGTTTAACTGACACCCAGACTGCTTGTTTACAAGGTTGCACAGTAAGCCAATAGAGAAGACGTGGTTTGAGCCCATATTTCACTGAAGCCAAAGCCACTGATCTTGGCACCATCACTTGTCAGGAAACAGCATGAGTTTTCTCAATTTCCTATCATTCAGTCCCTCCTGTAGTCCTCTCCCTGCTCTACAGTAGGCAGAATATATATAGGCTGGTAAAAAAAATCTGTTTCTTTTGAACCATTCTGTACCCACAGTGGCATGTAAATACTAATTTTTTTTTCTTCTTTTTGTGAGACAGTATCTCCAGCCCAGGCTGGAGCAGTGGCACAATCTTGACTCTGCAACCTCCGCCTCCCAGGTTGAAGCGATTCTTGTGCCTCAGCCAACCAAGTAGCTGGGACTACAGGCATGCACCACCATGCCCAGCTAACTTTGTATTTTTAGCAGAGATGGGGTTTTGCCATGTTGGCCAAACTGGTCTCAAACTCTTGGCCTCAAGTGATTTGCCCATCTCAGCCTCCTAAAGTGCTGAGATCACACACATGAGCCACCGCACCCAGCCTAAATGATTTCTTAATTGCTAATTTGTTAATGTGAATAAAATATTCTTGTGCTAGAACAGGATAGAGTGGTAGTTCTTAATCTTTTTTGAGCAAAGTTGTGGATTCTTCTTAGAATAATACACATACAAAAACACTTTGCTTTTAAGGCTTTCACAGATCCCGGGTTAATTAAAGACCTCCGATTTAGGGTTTGATGGAATTTTTTTCACATGTTAATTGAACTTTTAAAAAGTCCATTCTGAACCTTAACTTACAATTAAATAAGTGAATTTGAATAAATGATATTGCAGATTATCCTAGAATTTTGGAGATCTGCTAGCTGTTGGCCTAATGACAGAACATGAATTCTTGAAAAAAATTTTTTTTTTTTTTTTTTTAATAAGTCTATCACGTTGCCACATACTGTAATAGGGGGTTAAATGTAGTCACCCTAAGGGTACCTCTTATTGGCATATATAGAGAGTCTGTCATATATGCCAGTAAGATGTACCTTGCTAACATGTATGCCAGTTAGACTCTCTATATATGCCACTGTACATATATATACACATACAGAGATATATTAGTAGGGACTTAATATTTCTGCATATGATTGCATATATATGTAGCTAATACTAGTTACTTAAGACATTTGGTTCTTCGTAACTATATAGATATAAAGCCTAGCCACACTTATACAATTTAAGACTTACAGTCTCTTAACAAGCATATCTACTTTATTCAAAAGCAGATAATTACCAGCCATTATTGTAGGTTCTGTGAATTGAAGTATGTCCATCAAGGAACTAGTAAGATTGTAGTGTTTGTAAACAAACACACATTTCATCTGACTGTGCATAGTATGACAATAAAACTGTGGGAATGTTGGGGATAGAACAGCTAGTTCCCCTGGAGGGGGGGAGGGGGAAATATTTTTCATGAGGATACTGTATTTGAACTAGGCCTTAGATAGCTGTGGATTTGACCGGAATCAGGCAGAGGCAGTAAATCTGAGTGTTATATGTAGGTATGAGTGTGTAGCACAATCAAGGAACTCACATAGACTGCGTGATGAGTGGCGGTGCATGGGGTTGGGGACGGGCTAAGAGACTGAAGTGGAAAGAAGTGGGCCCACATCAGTCTGTGAATGTGAGGCCCTTGCATGTCATTAGAGTCCCGAGATTATGTCACTACTTTCCAGGGGAGCCTCATGTTAACAGTAGAAACGTGCAGAACTTAGGAACCAGGCAGAATTATGATTTTAAATAAGCCAATTAATTTCCTTAGTCTCACTGTTCTTACCGGTAAACACATAATGCATGGGATATAATGTAAACACATAGTATTTATAGTAATAGTTACCATTCATTGAGTGCCTTTGATATGGTAGATACTCTTATTTATTATAAAAGCAGCATTTTACTAGAATCATAGTAGAAAGTGGTCAGACTTCATGTAGCATCACTTACAAATGTCATTGAATATTGCGAAGTGCTTGTTGAATCTGAGACTTAAAAATTTTCTTCTTTCAGAGGAAACATGGAGAAAGCCATTGACATGTTCAACAAAGCTATTAACCTGGCCAAATCGGAAATGGAGATGGCCCATCTGTATTCACTTTGCGATGCCGCTCATGCCCAGATAGAAGTTGCAAAGAAATACGGATTAAAGCCACCAACATTATAAAACGGGGGAAAGCAGACTGACCCTCTTTTTAAAAGTTTACCCCCTCTTCAACCGAACCCTAAAGACACTGTCATGAACTGTGTTGAATGGTGGAAATTAGTATTTGTTTGTGGTATTGTTATTTGTTACATCTGTTTCATGTCTAGGTGTTGTGGGTGTGGCTGTTGAAGGAAGTTTGCAGTCTTGCAGCTTTTATTGCCTGTGCAACAAAAGATTAGAACCTGTTAAAGGGATATTAAAATAAAGTTGCAAAGAGTACAAATGATAATTGGCCATGCAAATAAAAACTCTGTTTTTTTTTTTTTTTTTTTTTTTTTTTTTAATGGGGGTTGGGGGTTGATTATGTTCTGGATGATTTTGTCTTTATATATAGGTGTGAATAATGTAAGTATTTTACAGCATGCTGGTTTTTAAATTAACGTAGTAAATGCTGTAAAATAGATCTATATTCAATTAAGTGCTTTCAGTTGAATTTTTGGAAAGAAACAAAGGTTAAATGGGGGATTAAAGTAAAATTGAGAGACCCTTTAAACCATTATTAGCATGCACAATACCTCTGATTTTGCAGAGTTTTAGAAAGTTAGTGGCACCTATTAATCCTCTTGACCCCTTTCCAGTCTAATGGATAATGTACATTCTTCTTAAAGTCCACAACGGCAGATTTTCTTACAGTAAATTATGCAGATGCAAAATATTCTAATTGATATATGTGCTGGAAGACTGAGTATTGATGGGGGAGTGGACCAGACAAAGAGGTAAGATGAAACAGAAGTGTGTTTATAATTGTTTGTGACCATTTTCTATAATAATTACTGCTATTTAATGCTGTGCTTTTAAAAGTACAGGATAGTGGGTGCAACGGCATGTACCTTTTTATAGTCTCAGCTACTTGGGAGGCTGAGGCAAGAGGCTTGATACCAGGAGCTCAAGGCTATAGTGTGCCATGATGTTTGCACATGCGAGTAGCCCCTGCACTCCAGCCTGGGCAATATAGCAAGACCCCATCTCTAAAAAGTTTTAGAACGTTTTTTAAATCAAAGTGCAGGTTGCTTGTATGTATAACCTATGTAAAGGTAGAGTAAGTGTGATATATGGGAGTATTTAAATAGCTTAAAATTTCTAGTGAAGAAAACGTGGCTAAAGGTTCAAAAAAGATGTAAGACTTGGAGCCAGAACATAATATTTCCTGAAATAAGTTTAGTGCTTTAGCTATGGCTACATGTGCTTAAGGAATTTTGAGCCACTTATTTTTGAGGATGCTGAGGACATGTAGAGTGCTTTTTTTGTAATGCGCTAACCTTGATCTCTAAGGACTAACTACCCAGGTCCAGGTCTTCACTAGGGATGCTGACAGCAGTATTTTATCTTTACTCCACCTCCTTCCTTAGAAGTCGCTTTAAGATTTCCAATTTCCACTTTTATAGACCATCCTTTTGCTTATATGCTAGATTTTTCTGGTGAGACAAGGGTTGTGTTCTTCATGGGTCTTTTGTTTTGAAATACTCAGGATGGGGAGAGGTTTATTTAAAAAAATATTATTATGGTTTACATTGTTGGGAGAAAAGGAGCATTTTTACACCTCTTAAGGGTGCTTAATTCTGTTGAAACCAAAAACGATTTGTCTACAAATGCTATCTTTTTTAGAAACTTAGAAATGAGTCCCTTTCAAAGTCCATCTTTGGAAAATACTGAGGAGGCCACTAATTAGTTGGTGCCGTTAACATAATTCAAGATGATTTGGATGATGGAAAGTTTGAGACCTCTGCATTTTGTTTTTAAATTATGCACCTTCTGATAACCCCCAAATACAGAAATGTCCTACATCTCTGAATGAGCTCTGGCTTTACAAAAGTTTTTATTTGCATGGCTGTATTTACATGAACACTGACATTTTTTTCTACTCTTCTCCCTTCTTTCACCTTGGGGTTGGGTAGAGAAACACAAAGGAAACTGAAGCATGTGCCATTCTATGCTGTCATTCCAAATTCTCATGGACTATTGCCTGTTGTGAAAATATTTCAAACTGCACTGAAAGCTGCATCTGTCTGTATCTTTCTTTTGTAAATGACCTCACATGTAAATTCACCAAATAAATATTACATTCAAGCTCTTCTATCTATTCTTTAAATAGAAAGATAGGTAGTTTACTCATTTATTACGCTTTTGGGTAAATTGACAGGGAATCTCTTGTGAGCTCAAAATAACTTTGGAAATAGGAACATACTGGAAATGTTAGAATATGAAGCAAAATAAGTTTGTTGGTATGAATGGTGGGGTTTCTCAAGAGCATCCACCCCTCCTCCTACTGTGAAACAAGGCTCCATGGAGCGCCAGTACAGCCAACCTACATCATTCTTTGCCTCTACTTTATCCATATATGCACAGCAGCCTGGAAGGTTGCCAGTCAGATGTGGATTCTGTAGATAAGTTTATATTCAATCTGGTGTCACCAGTGAGATTGATCATAGTTCTCATAGTTCTCTCATACCTGAAATAATTATCCTTGAAAACTGTGGTATAAGTAAGTAGAGAAGGCATCCCAAAACAGTAAAAAGCAACTTTGGCTATAAAACAGTTCAAACAGAACTTTCTGCCCTCTGGGAATTCAAATTGTAGTTTAAATGGTACTTGGTTCCTGTAGAAGTCAACTGTTACCGTAAGACTATTTCTAAACAGGAGGACAATATCATCTAACCAAACCAGGAAACTTAGGAGTATAGAATAATAATTACCCAGAACTGTCCTGTGTGGGATTTGTATTTATAAGGAAATAACTTAGGAGTGGTTGTGAGGATACAGGTGATAATTAGTCCTATTCTCATCTTCTGCTAAATTGATTTGTGAACAAAGTGACAAAATTTTAATTTACCTGCAAGCTTTACCACACTGATAGGATGAGTAATGATTCCCCAAAAGATAGCCACATCCTCATCCCTGCAACCTGTGAACATTAGTTGGCAAAAAATGGGCTTTGCAGATGCGATTAAGGATCTTGAGAAGGGAAGATTATCCTAGATTATCTGGTGACCTTAAAATGCAGTGTCAGGTGTCTACGAGGAAGGTTTCAGACAGAAGAGGAGGTGGCGATGTTGCCACAGAGGTAGAGACTGGAGTGATGTGGCCACAAGCCGAAGGACAGTGGCAGCTACAGAAACTGGAAAAGGCAAGAAATGGGCCCTGCCCTAGAGCAGAGCACAGCTCCACCAACACCTTCATTTTGGCCCATGAATTTGGACTCAAAAAATGTAAGAGAATAACTTGCTGGTTTTTTCAGCCACACAAGTTGTGATAATTTATTACATCAGCCATAGAAACGAATATTCCTTTGTGTATAAGCAGATAAATGGTTTAAAGGAATTCTCTTGAGTATGCTAAAGTAGAGCGACTTCATGTACACATACATTTTGGCCAAAGGTGGTTTGGGCAATGAATGTACACCCACGCCACAGACGGGAGTTTTCATCAAGAGGTGGAGTATTTGTGATTTAAAACATGTATGATCACAGTATAATAATTACCAGGCCAAAAAGCTGCCCTTCAGGTATAAGGTAAAAGTTGAGATTTCTCTGCTAATACCCTAGAAGAGGCATCAAAAAGAAGTCACTATTTTCAAACTCTTAGAATTAGCATGAAAATAACTAGTCTGATTTACTTCAAGGTGATAGTACACAAATCATGTTAGGAGTTAACAGTTACAGTACTCTCAGATCCTTCTTAAAGGTCTTCATGCTGGAGGGACTGCTGATCACAGGGACAATAGCTGTGGTACCTGGCCAAGGGGAGCAAGCCAAATGTGGCATATGCTAGGGGCCAAGATGACAGCTGCCTTTCAGAGCTCAGGAGACACGGCTCAAATTTCTCCAGTTCTTTTGTTGCTGCTTAAAGATCACATGACTGTACCAGTGTTGTCTTGGAAGGCTATGAAACAGTTTACCTAGAGCAAATACATGGAGGAAGACCATGACTAAGATTGGCTCTTGGGTATTGTTTTAGAGGGTGAAAAGTTTAAAGCAAGAATGCAGCAATGGTGAGATTCTCTGCAGCGATGACCCATGGCCTAAATTATGAACTGCTGTATTAAGTAACTTTTACCTGATTTTATTTCTCAATATTGCTCTGTGTCAGGAGCTGTAAAAGGTCTTAAGATTTTACCCTTTTTGAAAACTAGTTTCCTGAATGCTGGCAGAAGGCATGAGACTCCTGGGTCAGACCATACATTTAATTATTTAGAACATGGCAAGCAACATGAGCTTGAGCCCCAGATCCCATGGGAGTGACACAGAGCGATCTAGGTGGATACTACGCATGCAGTGGGTGCCCAAATCTTTAATGAGGTCACAAGCAAACTGGCCTGACCTTTTGCCTCAGAGGGAAACACTATTTTTATTATTTCAGAGAGTAAACAAACCTGTCCTGTGCTCCAGAGGAAGACAGTATCTTCCAAAGCTGTCATTATAGACATTCTTGATTGGATAGTTTGGAACAAAACACCAATACCTCTACTCACAAAATGTATGGAGAACTGACCCCGTCTCTATCTGTTCTTACCTTTTATGCATCTTCAGCTTAGTTTTTCACCAGAATAGAGCATTACAATCTCTGTCTTGGACAATAGCATGAGGGAGGGAAAATTATTACTGGCATGAACATCAGGTGACCTTAGCTCTAAATCAAAACTGCTTTTATTTTTTCTGAGACACAGTCGTCCAGGCTGGAGTGTAGTGGCGTGATCTGGGCTCACTGTAACCTCTGCCTCCCAGGTTCAAGCAATTCTGCCTCAGCCTCCCAAGTAGCTCAGATTACAGACACACACCACCATGCCCAATTTTTCTATTTTTAGTAGAGATGGGGTTTTGCCATATTGGCCAAAGGTCTTGAACTCCTGACCTTAAGTGATCTGCCCATCTAGATCTCTCAAAGTGCTGGGATTACAGTCATGAGCCACCGCGCCTGGCCTCTAAATCAACACTGCTTTCTAACAAAGCTAAGATCTTAAGTAAATGAATATTCAGCTATATAGCATACGAAGTTACATCATGTCCCAGGCTCTTCCCAGATCAGACTCCCAGGTAAGGAAATCATTCCAGAATTTAGCCAGAAAACTTGGCGAGAGAACAAGTGCAACCTGTAGGAATACATTCATTCCAATCAACATTTACTAAGCACTTATGATGGTGAGGGTTAGCCATAAAAAGATGAACACTGAGGAGCTCAAAAACTGAGTGTTGGTGGTCTGGGTAGCAAACAAACCTGTCCTGTGCTTCAGAGGAAGGGAATCTCTAGAATGGAAGTACAATGTGCCATGGAAACGAGTAATAAGTTATGCTAAGCATTAGGAATAAATAGGATTTAGGTAAGCAGCTTTCCACAATGTGGGGAAGAACAACCACAACAAATCCAACTAAAGGCAAAGCATGAGCATGAGCTGAAAATGAGACATTCAAGTTAAAGAGTCCAGCAAAGTGAAGTGGCTGTTTTTAAATGAATGGGAAAAAGCCAAGAGAAGAGCTCTGAGAATGAAAATTATCAGCATATATTTCAGACCATGCATATAGCTGAGATTGCTCAGGACAAAATGTAAAATGTAAGGGGGCTAAAAATAAAACTATTACGGTAAGGACCTTTAACATCTAAGGTACAATGTTAAGTGGCCAGAGAGGCACTAAGAACAACTTCACATCAATGGTGTTGAGTTTGAGAGGCCAAATGGACAGGTCTACAAATCGATCTTTAGTCATCTGCCGGAAGAGTGTCATTGGAAAGATGAGGGCAGAATCTGGCTGCTGGGGTCTGAAAAGCAACTGAAAGAAATTGAGTGAAAATAAATTCAGAGAGAAATTTATAGGATGGCATGCTCTTTGTTCTGAGGGAGAAACTTTGAGACTGAACCTACAGGTGAAAGACTTAAAGCCTAGTTAGCACAATGGGATATACTTGGAGGATTCAAAATACTTCATGAAGAGCTAGGATGACCACCTTTGGAATTACTGCACCCTGCCCACCATATTTGGTTCTTGCAGATTCTTGTTCATTTGATTATGAATCAGCTATGATGTAAATAATTGAAGAAGCACTATCCTTGTATGTATGTTTTAGTTATTTGTAGATGAGAGGCTTAACTTTTTAATTGGTGATTTTAACAAGACCATTTCATCCTAAAGTGGTTTCTCTTCCAACAACTGGCTTTTTCTTATTCTCCAACCTTCATTCACAAGTAGAAATGAATGAAGATAATAATGTGATAGGAAATGTGAAACTGCCATACACAGGTGGTTGTGAGGCATAAGGAAGAGCCCCTGTTTAGCCTGCAGCACACATACCATTTCCCTTTCTATCCCTCCTGGCTTCATCAGACCCATGCACCATCGAAACTTCCACAGCAATGCCTAAAAAGTACCACGAAAGGCTTAAGACCAGTGCCAATAAAGCTGAACATTTATCTTGAAACTTAAACTCTTGTCTAAACTTTTTTTCACTTGATATACTTTGCCCAGACCTAAGTTTTGGTATCATGAAGGAGTCCTTCCCTAAATATCCAGTCAATGTCACAATCTGTCTAGTCCTTGGTCATTTAAAAACCCCATAGTGTTATTGATTTACTCATTTGCAACCAGTGCAATTCTCATTATCTGTTAACGGTCACCTTCAAAGAGCTAGGTCAAAGTCAAGTAGTACTTTCACCATGACCTGCACATCCTGACCTATTTCAACAGAGGTCATCATCCCTGCAAGGAATTCACTTAAATGTGAATTCATTAAATGTGCTGCCTTACCTAAACTGCAAGAGATGGAGGCTCACAACATGTGATAGCAGACTTCAAATTATTACAAAAAAGCAACAAAATGAAAACATTTCTAATTCATGAGAAAGGGAGTACCGAGGTATGGCAGTTAAAACTTTTCCATGGCCTCAACTGCAATGTTCTTCCTCTCTAAGTGGGAATCTTGTGTTCATTTTATTCAGATATCACTTTGTAAAAAGGTAAAATCCCGGGCCAGATTCCTACACATTTTCTATGAATAAAATGTTACATACTAATTATAGGAGATGCCCCCTTCGTTTGTTTCTTTTCATATTTTTCAAGAGCACTAGAAGGCAAGATCACCTGATAAACCACTAAAAGGACAATTCATTTAATGAAATACCAAAAAACAAAACCATCAAAAGGCTGAGTGCAGTGGCTCATGCCTGTAATCCCAGCACTTTGGGAGGCTGAGGCTGGTGGATCGCTTGAGGCCAGGAGTTGGAGACCAGACTGGCCAACATGGCAAAATCCCATTTCTACTAAAAATACAAAAATTAGCCTGGTGTGGTGGTACGTGCCTGTAGTCCCAGCTACTGAGGAAGAAAGATGCATGAGAATTGCTTGAGCCCAGGAGGCGGAGGCGGAAGCGGAGGATGCAGTGAACTGAGATCACACCACTGCACTCCAGCCTGGGCAAGAGTGTGACTCTGTAAAAAAAAAAAAAAAAAAAAAAAAAAAAAATTAATGAAATGTAAAAAGTTTTAACATCCATCTGCCTTACCTGTTACAGGAATGCAATATCACTGTAAAGCATCTTTGTTTCCATAGCGTCAAGACAGCTAGGATGGCTTGTCCACTGCTTTTCAAACTATTCTGAGCAACTCTTTGGAGGAAATTCTTGAGTTTTTTGGGGAATTAGAGAAAATCCAAGAGAGCGTTCTTGGGTTCTACACATCCACATCAACCAGACCATTCTTTCATTTTTCATACAGATGTGGGCTTTACAGTAAGACTTTCTATTTAAAAAAAAAAAATGTAATCTGTCATACAACTAGAATAAAATATGTAAAAATAAGATAATATTTTTTTAAAAGAAAATTGTTTCACACTATTAAAAGGTTTAACTGTTTGTCAGTGTGCCTGCTAGGATAGAGAGCAGTGGTACTCAAAGTGCAGTCTAGGGTTACCTGAAAGTACCTGACATCCTTCAAAAGGATCTGTGAGGTTGCTTTTTTTGCAACAGCCAAAAACTGGAAATAGCCCAAATCTCCAACAGCAGGTTAGTGGATAAACAAATTGTATACTACTCAGCAATAAAAAAGGAATGAATTACTAATGCACATACCAGATGAATCTCCAAGTAATTTTGAGTGAAAGACATACAGAAAAAGTACAAATGGCATTATTTTATATATTTTAGAAAACGTAAGCTAATCTATAGTAACAAAATTTATCAGTGATTGGCAGGACTAGCCAGAGGGATTATAATAGAGCACATGGAAACTTTTGGGGACAGTAAATGTCATCTTGATTGGAGTGGTTTCTAGCTGGATATGTCCAATTTTACCAAATTGTACACTTATTTTTTTTGAAGTACAATTATGCATCAATTGTAAATTTAAAAATTAATTTTAAAAGGCCTTTGTCTTTCTCTTGTTCTCAGCACACAGTGCTGTTTTCCAGAGGTTAAGTGACACCATGTCTTCACCTTTATAGCTAATGGAATATGTGCTCATGTATCTTGTTTTACATTTTTCTCCATTTTATTTTCCAATATGGTAAATATCTACATATCCATCTTAAAGCAGTGGTGTGCTACAGCACGACTGCACCAGCTCCCAAAAGCTGATTGTGCACATCTATTCCCAACTCTGTTTAGCAGTGTTATGCAGACAGCTCGAACTCAGCCATGGTTAAGGGTTTATACCTTGAAAATTGGCAAAATCGGGGCTTTTTCTCAAATAGCTGGTTGTTAAACAATTACCTGCCCACGTAAGCAAAAACTGATTGAAGTCTTTTATATATATATATATATATACACACACACACACACACATACACACACACACGAGCCAGTAATTAACAACCAGCTATTTGTGTGCGTGTGTGTATATATATATGTAAATAAGTAAATATATATGTATATATTTAAGTATATGTGCACGTGTGTGTGTATATATATATATATATATATATATAGTGTGTGTGTGTGTGTGTGTGTGTGTGAGAGAGAGAGAGAGAGAGATAGGGTCTCTGGCTGAACTCAAATTGGTGGATTCAAGGGATCCTCCTGCCTCAGCCTCCAAAATAGCTAGGACTACAGGCATATGCTAGTATGCATGGCTCAGTCCCTAATTTTTAACTGCAAAAGGATTCTCAAGCCAAACTGTCTAAGAAACACTAGGTTCAGTGATTCTTTATCTGTGGAGCTAGAAAGTGTTACTGGGGAAAAAGAAAAAACAAAAATAATGGGAGTTTCAGACACTCAATGCTATCAAAAAAAAACCTTTGGCTGAGTGCGGTGGCTCAGAGCCTTTAAATCCCAGTACTTTAAAGGAGGAAGAGGTGGGCAGATCACGAGGTCAGGAGTTCGAGACCAGCCTGGCCAACATGGTGAAACCCCATCTCCACTAAAGATACAAAACATTAGCAGGGTGTGGTGGCAGATGCCTGTAGTCCCAGCTACTCGGGAGGCTGAGGCAGGAGAATCGCTTGAACTTGGGAGGCAGAGGTTGCAGTGAGCTGAGATCATGCCATTGCACTCCAGCCTGACAACAGGTGAGGCTCTGTCTCAAAAAACAAAACAAACAAACAAAAAAATCTTTTGCAGAGATTCATACTAAATTGCCTTCACCAAACGCCACCACTGACTGCCATTCTCCCATGAGGCTCTTTGTTGACCCAATCCTTCCTCCAAGACCAGGAGGGCCTGGGGTTGAATGAGTAGCTCCTTCTTAAATTTGAAGAGCCCGAAGGCTGGTAGGAGGGGTGGGGTTGCTGCCTTCTCTGGCAAACACCAAGAACTGTTACCTTGCGTCCTATAGCTACTCAGGAACCCAAAATGGAACTTCAAGGTACTGCTTAGAAAAGCATAGCACCAGACCATGTTTTCTAGGTGATGGAGATTCCAACTCCAGCAATGGGATAAGAGGTTCATGACACAAATATTAGGTGAATCAATCACCAGGATACCAAGATCTGATACTTTCACAAACTGCTTGGAGGCAACTTAAGTACAGAAGAAGCTTCAGAACCAGCCCAGCTTTCTGCTCTCCAGCTCCAGGCTGCATCCTTTTTTTTTTTTTTGAGACGGAGTTTCGCTCTTGTTACCCAGGCTGGAGTGCAATAGCGTGATCTCGGCTCACCGCAACCTCTGCCTCCTGGGTTCAGGCAATTCTCCTGCCTCAGCCTCCTGAGTAGCTGGGATTACAGGCACGCGCCACCATGCCCAGCTGACTTTTTGTAGTTTTAGTAGAGACGGGGTTTCACCATGTTGACCAGGATGGTCTCGATCTCTTGACCTCGTGATCCACCCGCCTCGGCCTCCCAAAGTGCTGGGATTACAGGCGTGAGCCACCGCGCCCGGCCCCTTTTTAACTATTGAATGTGATGTGGAAAACGTCAGCGTGATGAGGCTTTCTCATCTCAATAGAGAACCTGGAAAGGACAAGGCTGAATTAAAAAAAAAAATATTCATTAAAGAATTTAATAGGGAGTTGATTATGTTGCAGAATCATATCTTCCTGTTCTGTGACACATTACAAACAGAAACTTTAGGGCTTTTTCATCTCCACTGCATACAGGTCTGATCGCTTCTGTCTAAAAATGGGGATTTGCTGGCGTATTTCACCCAGCTTCTTCAGGTCTGCAAAAAACAGGAAAGGGCACTATTAATAATTTGCAACTCCTCACTAACAAAGGGGATTTCATCCCCAGACTGTATAAACCACTAGAGTCTTAGTAAGTAACTTAGTAACACAGGTCTTGCCTAGATGGACAGATAGCCTGGCATCATTTCAAACCAAACCAAGAAAACTCAAGCTGATATACTCCCCAGAGCCTGACCAGAGAACCAGACCTGAGAATATCCTCAGAGATAAATGAGGAGGGACATAAAGGAACCCCTCTGAATGACAGGGACTTCCCAGCTATGGAGTCTGGCCACAGAACAATGGGGACATCAGAGTCCTAACCCTGCTTGGGAACATCTTACCTATGTCTGAATACACAATTGTTTCTTCTGTGCCCGCTTTGGCTAGGACCTCCCCCCTGAAAAAGAAGCAGGAGAGAATGAGTGGACTCACTGGTGTCTGGGGATATTCAAGATCTCTGTTTCTTCCTCCCCACCTCACAGGCCAAAGGGACAAGTCTGAGATTTAAAACAAGAAGGTAGTGGTACAGATTTCTGTTCTAGCATTTAAACAGCTCTGTGACCTTGTGGAAAGTTATTTCAAATCTCCATTTCCTAATCTATAAAGTGGAAATAACAGCTCTGTGAGGGCTTAGTGCTAAACATGTGGATCATGTTCATAAACTGCAAACCACTAGGAAATGGTGGTTATCTGATGATTATAAAGATCTGGGAACAGAGCTATCTACGACCAACAGGAAGCTCCATCTCATGCCCTCATGAGTGCATTTCAGTGGGATCCCTTAACAAGGGTAGTCTGGACCTGCTCTGAAATTCATACCTGCCTGAGCTGCTACCCTACCCGAGGCTGATGAAGCTGGGCCCAGGCAGGGCCCCTGATCTGCTAGGGTCTCCGCTCTGGTGGCTGTGATGCCTGGAACCCTATGTTAATGGGCTTCAGTTTCATATTTGAAGGAAAGAGTTCAACCTCTGGGGGCTGGAGGTTGAACTCGATGTGTGTGGTGCAGGGGGATGGAGGGTAACTCACAGTGGCAAGAGCCCTGCACCAGGGAACAGCCACATTCCATTATAAGTCCAGGACAAGGCTGACCTGTAAAACTATCTCCAGGCAGGGTGCACTGGCTCACGCCTGTAATCCCAGCACTTTGGGAGGCCAAGGTGAGTGGATCACTGGAGGTCAGGAGTTTGAGACTAGCCTGGCCAACAAAGCGAAACCCCATCAGTACTAAAAATACAATTAGCTGGGTGTGGTGCTGCCCACCTGTAATCCCAGCTACTAAGAGGTTGAGGGAGAAGAATGGTTCAAGCCCGGGAGGCAGAGGTTGCAGTGAGCCAAGATCACACCACTGCATTCCAGCCTGGGCGACAGAGTGAAATTCCAACTCAAAAAAAAAAAAAAAAAAGAAAAAAAAAAGAAACTATCTCCAGTGCTTAGTCTCTTGGCCCAGAGCAAGGGTTCAAACCCTTATCTAGAAGCTTCTCCAAAATAATCTAACGTAACAACTGATTCTATTTACCAGATAGCCACAGACTTTTGGCACAAATGAGCTACAAGCACCACCATTTATAACAAGTAACTGAATTCTTTTCTGATTCTTCCCAATTTGCCCTGGCATTTAAAGATCTCTGGACAGTGGAACTTGATGCACGTTCAAGAAAATTTTCAAGTCAACTTAAGTCCTTCAATGCCCCCAAGCCTCATGTGCAGGAGGCCAACTGGAGTCTCACACTAGTCATATCTTCCAGGTCCTCCCCACCACACACATCGAGCTCTGAGCCCTCAGGAACCCCACAGTAATATTTAACTCTTCTCAGTCTTGTTACTGGTATATTTATCCTAAAACGTAGACACACACACCAGTGTGTGTGTGCTTTCATACAGAGAACTAGTGTGGAACACATCCAGGTTCTGAAGGCAAACATCCTGGATTTAAACACCAGTGCTAGCCGCTCTGTGTCTGTAATTCTATCATCTATAAACTGTGCTTAATAAGAGCAAGTTCCTGAGAGTTCAAGCTGAGACCACGTGTGTGAAAGCACAATGTAAACTATACAAATGCAGACGGTAAGGAATGTATGTGAGCGTGTGACTATACTTGCGTCTGGGCAGGCTTATGTTCTGGCCCACTGAGTAATAAAATGCTTTGCCCTTTTGTAGGGGAGAGGGTCACAGTTTTACTTATTGAACCCATCCTGACTGCTCCTCTGATCATTATGCTGGGAGCAAAGTTCTCGCCCTGTAAATCATTCCTATCCAAGGACTAGTCAGCCAGCTTAAATTTTAGCCAAAAGGTAAGTAATTTGGTGTCTCTTGCTACTGGCTGCCCATGACTGCTGCCTTGTTGACCCATGTGATCCCATCTGACTGACAATGAAGGTCACAAGAAACTCAGAAGAGGGCTAAGGCCAAGCCCTTGATCAGGAGCACAGGGTGATTCCTTTCCCACATGGTTTTCAGTGGAAGCTTCTCTCACAGAGAGGCAGAAGGCTAGCAGGATATGTGGGGAAATGGGAGTGAGCGGTGGGCCCCGGCTGCTCAGGAACCAGAAAACTCATCTGCCGACGAGCCACCTCTCAAGCTCCGACTGGGCCTCACTCACCAAGGGTTCACCACGGTGCTGTGTCCCCAGGCAACATAGGAGGCTTCGTCATCCCGGGCAGGTGAGGCTGTGGCCACATACACCTGATTATCAACAGCTCTGTAGTCAACAGACAGGAAAGAGGTAAATCCTACATTATAAATCTGACATTTTTCTAACCCTAGTAGATAGATCCTTCTTTTAAAAAATAGGACAGTTCAGGCCAACTCAGATGTAGAAGAAAGCCAGAGCCACGGAACCTTTTCTTTAAAAAATTACCTTACTGCATAAGCCAGGGGTTCTCAACAATGAGCAGTGTTGCCCACCAAATCTGACAATGTCTGGAGATTTTCCTATCGCCACTAAGGAGATGCTACTGATATCAAGTAGGTGGAGGCCAGGGATGCTGCGAAACATCCTACCATGCACGGGACAGCCCCACACAAAGAATTACAGACCTAGGGCTGGGCGCGGTGGCTCACGCCTGCAATCCCAGCACTTTGGTAGGCCAAGGTGGGCAGATCACAAGGTCAGGAGTTCGAGACCAGCCTAACCAACAAGGTGAAACCCCGTCTCTACTAAAAATACAAAAATTAGCTGGCCATGGTAGTGCACTTGTAATCCCAGCTACTCAGGAGGCTGAGGCAGGAGAAACGCTTGAACCCGGGAGGTGGAGGTTGCAGTGAGCTGAGACTGTGCCACTGCACTCCAGCCTGGGTGACGAAGCTAGACTCATCACATAAAAAAAGGCCGGGCCCAGTGGCTCATGCCTCTAATCCCAGCACTTTGTGAGGCTGAGGTGGGTGAATCATGAGGTCAAGAGATCGAGACCAGCCTGGCCAACATGGTGAAACCCCGTCTCTACTAAAATACAAAAATTAGCTGGGCTTGGTGGCACGTGTCTGTAGTCCCAGCTACTCGGGAGGCTGAGGCAGGAGAATTGCTTGAACCCAAGAGGCAGAGGTTGCAGTGAGCCAAGATCTCATCACTGCACTCCAGCCTGGCGCTGGGGTACAGAGCAAGACTTTGTCTCAAAAAAAAAAAAAAAAAAAAATTAGCCAGGCATGGTAGCACAGGCCTGCAGTCCCAGCTGTTTGGGAGGCTAAGGCCAGAGAATTAAACCCAAGAGGTGGAGGCTGCAGCGATCCAAGGTTGTGCCAATGCACTCCAGCCTGGGTGACAGACTCCATCTCAAATAAATAAATAAATAAATAAATAAATAAATAAAATAACAGACTTAAATGTCAACAGTGCAGCTGTGGAGAAACCCTGCCCTAAGCTAATAGAAGACAAAAGTGTCTCTGGTCAATGCAAGTCAAGGTGGCTGGAGAGACTGGAGCGGCCTTGCAAAGCAATACACCTGCAGGGCCCTGTGGTGCTCCCATGCCCACGGCGGCAGTCCCACCATCTCAAGTAAGACAAGAACTGCAGCTCGCAGTCCAGGTACACCAAACCACCTCACCTGGGAGCCCTCTGGATTTAACAGACCCATGCTGGGTCATCTCAGTATCCCAGAAACTTTTCTTACTTTTGACAAAATTGTACATTCATTAATACTCATGGCATCTTACACCCCGACTCCCATCTTCCACCATGCAACCAGCCAAAACTTTCCCTTCCATTAAAAATTACCACCATAGGCCGGGCGCGGTGGCTCAAGCCTGTAATCCCAGCACTTTGGGAGGCAGAGGCGGGTGGATCACGAGGTCAAGAGATCGAGACCATCCTGGTCAACATGGTGAAACCCTGTCTCTACTAAAAATACAAAAAATTAGCTGGGCATGGTGGCGTGTGCCTGTAATCCCAGCTACTCAGGAGGCTGAGGCAGGAGAATTGCCTGAACCCAGGAGGCGGAGGTTGCGGTGAGCCGAGATCGCGCCATTGCACTCCAGCCTGGGTAACAAGAGCGAAACTCCGTCTCAAAAAAAAAAAAAAAAAAAAAAATTACCACCATCTCTAGAAGTGAGAATAGTGGCACCTCTAGGCAGAGAGAGGAGGATTGACTAGAAAGGGGCAAAAAAGGGAGCATCTTCAAGGGCTGGAAATGTTCTGTATGTTCATCTTGGTGGCAGGTGAAAAATTCACCGACCTATATGCTTAAAATTAGTACACTTTTTTGTATTACTTCAATTTTTAAAAATTCTAAAGAAAACCATCGTCTCAGACCAGCATTTCATGGACTGTAGAGCAATTTATAGACAGACAGACACACACACACACAGTCACATGCATATGCACACAGTCACACTCATTTCCCCTTCCATCTTATGTCCACCTATGCTATTTGCCCTTCACCACCCCTCAGCCTTGGAAGACTGAGGAAAGGCACCTGTGACCTGCCAAAGATGCTTGTGCAAAGCCCTGGAGTTACAGGTTAGAAGAACAAGAGCTGTTCATGAGTTTCTTGGTGCAGTACCCCCAGGACTAGTAGGACGGTGTGAAGGATGGGGTTGGATAAGGATCCTAATGTGAATAAGCACAGAATCAGCTGGGTACAGACCACAAATCTCTTCCTAGGTCAAGCTAAAATGACCCCTGCCTTTTCATTGGCTTCTGGGGCTCTGAAGACATAAGCCTGTGGTTCTCAGTTTCTCTGTCAAAGTTGCTGGAACTAACTTAAGAGGGATCAATCCACATCTAATCACAGAAAAATGAAATCACTACCCCTGACACACTGAATATTGAAAATGCAAAAACCACAGTTTCAGCGGGGCTTAGGGCTCATGCCTGCAATCCCAGCACTTTGAGAGGCTGAGGCGGGAAGATCACTTGAGGTCAGGAGATTGAGACCAGCTTGGTCAATAAAGTGAGGCTCTATCTCTTCTAAAATCAAAAAATTAGCCAGGCATGGTGCCACATGCTTGCAGTCCCACCCACTCAGGAGGTTGAGGGAGGAGGATCACTTGAGCCCAGGATTTCAAGGCTGTAATGAGTTATGATTATGCCACTGCACTCCAGCCTGGGCAACAGTAAGACCCCGTCTCTTAGAAAAAAACACAAAGTACAGTTTCCAAAATCTAATGAGGTTGGCGCTGTGGCTCCTGAGGAGAAAGTGCCCAGCGGTAGAAGTCCTCCTCATAGCCTCATTGCTTTCCAACTGCATTTGGATACCAGGGCATCCTGAGTCAGGGCAGAATCCACATCAGGAAGGCTGGTACCTCCACCCAACCAGAAATCATTCCACGAAGAGGACATACTGAGAGGCTTGAATATATGGTTTCTTTCTTACCTGCATCGCTGAAGCAACTCCCAATGGGCTGGTCCAGTGGTCAGATTGAAAGCTCCTGGATATACCAACAGCTGGCAGCCTTGGGGAGAGAAAAGCCATAACAGTGGGTGCAGTGAGCACCTACTACCACCAGCCCTCCCTACTGCTCCTTATCTAGCACCCACCACCACCGGTCCTCCCCACTGCTCCTCATCTAGCACCCACCACCACCGGTCCTCCCCACTGCTCCTTATCTAGCAGGGACTGAACTCAAACTTTCCCAAACATAAAACGACGTCAGCCAAGTCAGACAGTGCCAGCAGCAATTAAAATACGGCTCTCAATTCCTTTATATAAGTCACACATATAAGGACACGCAAGAAAAATAGTATTGATGACCAAAATGACATGTGACTTTGAGACAGAACTAATACCGGATGTTCGCAAGAGGACAGAAAATTCCAGACAGCAGTTTTCTTAGGACTAGCAAAAGGAAAGTGTTGAAATAGCTGCATAAGCTAGGGCATAAGACCCTGAGAAACCAGGGCTAATTCCAGCTGGATCCACTGCGGTGCTGGATTTGACCTAGGTTTCACCTAGGACCTCCTTATCCTCATTAGAAGCTCATTAACATACTAAATCACACACCCACCAGCACCATTATAATTTCTGGGACACCCATATTTGGTGAAAAAATGAGTGACACCACAATTCCGAGAAATCTCCACCTTTTTCTAGGAAGCGTCATGAATATTTCACCCCTTTAAAAAAACCCATAAAGGTGGCCGGGCATGGTGGCCTGTAATCCCAGCGCTTTGGGAGGCTGAGGCAGGTAGATCACCTGAGGTTAGGAGTTCGAGACCAACCTGGCCAATATGATGAAACCCTGTCTCTACTAAAAATACAAAAAATAGCTGGGCGTGGCGGTGGGTGCCTATAATCCCAGTTACTAGGGATCCTGAGGCAGAACTGCTTGAATCCAGGAAGGGGAGTTTGCAGTGAGCCAAGATCGCACCACTGCATCCAGCATAGGCGACAGATGGAGACTCTGTCTCAAAAAAAAAAAAAAAAGCCCATAAAAGTAGATGGCCCAAACCTCCTTGTGCACGACTCCTTAAGCACACACACACTGCCCCTTCTGGACTGTGCACTTTTCACTTTGTGATGAATCTCCATACTTCCGCTATTTGCTGACTTATCCTGAATTCCTCCTTGCAATGGTATAGTGTTGACGGCATGGACACGTGCTGGGCCAGGGCCCCACTCCTGTTGGGGACCTCCCTACCCCACTGGCATCAACTTCACTCAAAAAAGTACAGAAAGCCTGGGCAACATACAGAGACCCCATCTCTACAAAACATTAAAAACTAGCCAGGTGTGGTGGCACGTGCCTGGAGTCCCAGCTACTTGGGAGGCTGACGTGGGAGGATCACTTGAGCCCAGGAGATCAAGGCTTCAGTGAGCCATGATCATACCTGCACTCTAGCCTGGGTGGCAATGAGACCCTGCCTCAAAACAAACAAAAATAAGATAGAGAACTGTTATTAAAATTTCTCTCAGCTCTGGCTGGGTGCAGTGGCTTACGCCTGTAATCCCAGCACTTTGGGAGACTGAGGCGGGTAGATTACCTGAGGTCAGGAGTTCGAGACCAGTCTGGCCAACACGGTGAAACCCCATAACTACTAAAAATACAAAATTTAGGTGGGCATGGTGGTGGGCACCTGTAATCCCAGCTACTCCAGAGGCTGAGGCAGGAGAATTGCTTGAACCTGGGAGGTGGAGATCGCAGTGAGTCAAGACTGAGCCACTGCACTCCAGCCTGGGCAACAAGAGCTAAACTCCGTCTCCAACAAAACAAAACAAAACAAAACAAACAAACACGTTTTTCTCAGCTCCATATGTCGGCTCCACATGGCCAACGGCCATGTTTTGTAATTCTTTTCAACAAAGATTAGGGGCAGGGTAGTTGCCCTAAATCTTGACCCCAGAGCCCATGCACCCCCACCTTCTGGGTGGGCAGTCAAACCATTTCTACCAACTTCACTTTGTTAAGTGACAGTCTATTTGGAAGCATCTTCGAGCAGTCTAGTAAGGATGCTGGTATGTGCTGAGTACCATACAAGGGGCTTTACAGGTTCTCTCTTCTTAATCCTCATACTACTCCTGTGACTAAACTGAGAACTATACTGCTCTAGAGATTAAATCACTTAAGCAAAGTACTGTGCCAATTAAAGGGAAGAGTTGGGACTAGAACCCACATCTTTTGAACTGGCTCTTCCCAGATACTAGCACATTTCTCCTCGTCTGGACCAAAATATCACAGACTACAATTCTACTCTACCCAATGTCTAGGAGTACGGAGTGGTAAAATCCACCTCATTTCTGCTGGGCTTCAAGTGACTCTCCAAACACAGTAACAAGAAGGACTCAAGGGTAAGGGCAGACCTTTAAGAGCACAGCTCCTACCTTAGCTACATGATGTGTTCAGTTACAACCTCTGAAAAACCCTGTCATCTATATGCAGCAAAAGTCTAGGAAGCCTCAAGGGGGTGAAAAGGCTGGAGATGGAGAGATTGAGAGCGTTCTCCCAGCTTTTCTTGACTAAGGATCCCACACAGACCAGCCTAGAACCAAGCCTCCAAGCACCCATGTAACGCAACTGTTGCATTGCCTCACCTCTCTGCGTGTAGATCTGTGCAAGCTCTGCAAACCGCATGTCATAGCAGATGCCCAGACCCACTCTGCAGTACGCTGTTTCCAAACAGAAAATGCACAAATGAAAAGTTAACTTCCTACAGCATGGTGTGGCAGGGGAAATCCTCCATGACTTAATGATCACAAAACACTGACAGGGATAAATTAACACGGGACCTGAGGAAAGAGACAATTTGTAAGTTCATTCCTAGATTTCGTCTCATGAAGACATCATTTGCATCAGCAGTGTAAAGATTAAATTCATTCTAACTGAATGCTTATTTTCTAGGTGGGAGGTACCCAACCGTGGCCTAATAAATAAAAACTGGAAGCCATAACAGGAAGCTACAATCAAATAAAGGGGCAAACTTCTGTCAAATCCTTAGTTCTCAACTAAGCCCAAACTTTCCAGATCTCTGAGGATTCTCTGCCTTTCTCACGGTCTTTCAGTTAGGTTATGTGAAGAAACTGGAGAGAGACAAAAAAAGAAATAAATACCTGATTGTCTTCTAATGAGATTGCTAAGGAGGCAAACTTATCTGGTACATACGAGTATCAAATGTGGAGAAACTATCACCCGGACTCAGTGTTTTAGATTCTTGAAATGTAATTTTCCCAGGAACATCAATGTCAAACAGATGGATCTGCATCACAAATAATGGATCTGGTTACCTCTTTTCCAGCAGGGTTCATGGCAGTAATGACACTATCTTTCCCTGGGCGGATGTGGAAAGTGCTGTAAGATCAGCTATACAAACAGCAGCCCTAAACTGCCCATAACCCACCCCACAAGCTGGCTGACACCTGACCAAAATGAATTCTACCAAAGGAAACCGGAAAAATGATGCTGTACATTTTATAGCCCCTACTTTCTATGTGATATGCAAATCAACGTCCAGGTTTCTCATGGGAGGTAACTAATGTGTTGCTTTTTAAAAATACAAATACTAAATAAAGACTTCGTAGAATCAGGCTGGATGTGGTGGTTTACACCTGTAATCCCAGCATTTTGGGATGCCAAGGAGGTCAGGGGTTCGAGACCAGACTTGCCAAAGTGGTAAAACATCACCTCTACTAAAAATACAAAAAAAAGATTAACTAGGCGTGGTTGTACAAGCCTATAGTCCCGGCTACTCAGGAGGCTGAGGCAGGAGAGTTGCTTGAACCCAGGAGGTAAAGGTTACAGTGAGCTCAGATCACGCCACTGCACTGAAGCCTGGGTGACACAGAAAGACTTCATCGCAAAAAAAAAAAAAAGACTTCTCAGGAGAGGTGGAAAGTGGGTGGGCATTTAAAAATAGGTAAAAATTTTGCAAACCAAATTCAGCAAAAAAAATAATGCATCACTTCCAAACTGGATTTATTCAAGGAAACCAAACATTGTTTAAGATTAGAAAGTCAATCAGTGTAATTTACTAAATTAACAAAATAAAGAAGAAAAATCACATGATCATCTCAAAAGATGTATGAGCATTAGGTAAACTTCTACAGCCATTCCCGATTTAAAAACAAAAGATAAACTTCTAGGAAGGGAACTTTATTAATCTGATAAAGATTATCTGCAAAACACCTAAACAACCCGCTTCATACTTAATGAGGAAATACTGAAAACTGTCCCTCTGAGATTGGGAACAAGACAAGGATACCTGCTTGGTATAGGTACCAGAGATCCTAAACACAGCAAGAAAGAAAAGAAGTAGCCAGGCGTGGTGGCTCAAGCCTGTAATCCCAGCACTTTGGGAGGCCGAGGCGGGTGGATCACGAGGTCAAGAGATCGAGACCATCCTGGTCAACATGGTGAAACCCCGTCTCTACTAAAACTACAAAAAATTAGCTGGGCATGGTGGCGTGTGCCTGTAGTCGCAGTTACTCAGGAAGCTGAGGCAGGAGAATTGCTTGAACCCAGGAGGTGGAGGTTGCGGTGAGCCGAGATCGCGCCATGGCACTCCAGCCTGGGTAACAAGAGCGAAACTCAGTCTCCAAAAAAAAAAAAAAAAAAAAAAAGA
The DNA here is from genome assembly GCF_009761245.1 of Sapajus apella. NCBI lineage: Eukaryota > Metazoa > Chordata > Mammalia > Primates > Cebidae > Sapajus > Sapajus apella. Next base: position 20,069,633 of record NW_022436980.1, read on the forward strand.
AGTAAAAAGTATAACAACTGAAAAGAAAAAATGAAATGTCCTTATTCTCAGATGATTATAGACCTAGAAACTATAAAAAAAATTCTACAGATAAATTATTAGAATTAATGAGTGAGTTTGGTAAGGTTGTTACAGGTTTTTTTTCGTTTAAAAAAACTTTTTTTTTTTGAGACAAAGTCTTGCTCTGTCACCCAGGCTAGAGTGCAGTGGTGCGATGGATCGGCTCACTGCAGCCTTGACCTCCCAGGCTCGAGCAATCCTCCCACCTCAGCCTCCTGAACAGCTAGGACTACAGGTACACACCACCACGCCCAGCTAATTTCTTTTGTATTTTTTGTAGAGGAGTTTTGCCATGTTACCTACGCTGGTCTCCAACTCCTGAACTCAAGCAATCTGCCTGCCTCTTCCTTGAAAAGTTCTGGGATTACAGGCATAAGCCACTGTGCCTCACCACAAAGTCAATATTTTGAAAACTTGCTGTATTTCTACATATCAGCAAGAAACAGAAAATGGGCCAGGCACAGTGGCTCACGCCTGTAATCCCAGCACTTAAGGAGGCCAAGGCAGGCAGATTACCTAAGGTCAGGAGTTCAAGACCAGCCTGGCCAACATGGTAAACCCCGTCTCTACTAAAGATACAAAAAGTAGCCAGGCGTGGTGGCACATGCCTGTAATCCCAGCCACTCGAGGTGCTGAGACAAGAGAATGGCTTGAACCCGGGAGGTGGAGGCCGCCGTAAGCCAAGATCGAACCACTGCACTCCAGCCTGAGCAACAGAGCAAGACTCCATCTCAAAACAAACAAACAAAAAAAGAAACAGAAAATGAAAGAGCATCTAAAATCACCAATGAGGAATAAATCTCACAAATGTTACACAAAATTATACCCGAAAAACTATGAAAAGAAATTGAGAGAAATTAAAGAAAGCGTAATAAATGTCAGGATATATTTCACATTCATGGACTGGAAAACTTAACACTAAAAAGATACACTTCAAAGAGTTGGGTTCTTAGCCCAATGTTGGCTGTTCTTCCTGCGTGTGCACAGTAGCTCCTATCAGACCAGCTTTCTTCTGCTTAACTATGAACTCTGGACAAAATAAAAGGTATGACTACTTAAAGCACTGAAGAATGACCAAAAAAAAACCGGCAGGCAGAGCCTGAAGAGAAGAACACAAACAGGTGGAAGCAGGTACAGCTGCTATTTAACAGCTGTTACTCTGAAGCAAGGTCCCAGTTGTGGTAAGTGGTGGTGAAAATTACCAATCATCACACTGGCTTGAAGAACCAGAGCTAGAAACCATGGGGGGAAATCCTGAAATGGGGAAAGCAGAGAGCAAGATTCTAAATTCTACATTTAAAATCTTTCTAAATCTCTGGCTGATCACCGAGTTAAACAGAAGTGGGGCAGAACAACCAGATAGAACAGAGCAGCTCAAGTTGCTGCCCACATTACAAAGAAAATAAGAGTTTGGTGTTTGAGTGCAGCCAAGTTAACCACCAGTTAAAACAAAATATTCAACACTTTTTGGAAGACTATAATAAAATCTTGAATCTCTACAACATATAATCCAAGATATAATCCTAAATTAGTAGATACTCAAAGAAACAGAAATGTGACCCAAACTCCAAAGAAAGGGTAATCAAATGAACACAGATCCTGCCTTGACCCAGATGTTACATTTTGTTTTTGGTTTGGACATGAGTTTATTGACATTAAAGGCCTTTTAAAGGCCTTATAGTCTCATTCTGTGGCACAGAGATGTGATAATTATCAGACTTTAAAGCAGCTATAGAAACTAAGCTCAAGAGTGTCAAGAAAAATATTCTCTTAATGAACAGAGAGAAAATATCATAGAGTAATAAAAACTATAAAAAAGAAGGAAAGGGTATTTTAGAACTGAAAATTTTAATAACTGAATTTTAAAATATTCACTGGGTTAGCTTATAGGAAATTGAAGAAGACAGAAGAAACAGTAAATAAGTCTGAAAGATCAACAGAAATTATCTAGTCTGTAGAAGAGAAAGAAAAAGTATTGGAAGAACAAAAGCAGAAAAACAGAGCCTGGTGACCTTGGAAAAATATTTAAAAATATAACATACGTATAATGGAGTTCCATTAAGAAAAAGGGATAGGCCGGGCGCGGTGGCTCAAGCCTGTAATCCCAGCACTGTGGGAGGCCGAGGCGGGTGGATCACGAGGTCAAGAGATCGAGACCATCCTGGTCAACATGGTGAAACCCCGTCTCTACTAAAAATACAAAAAATTAGCTGGGCATGGTGGCGTGTGCCTGTAATCCCAGCTACTCAGGAGGCTGAGGCAGGAGAATTGCCTGAACCCAGGAGGCGGAGGTTGCAGTGAGCCGAGATTGCGCCATTGCACTCCAGCCTGGGTTAACAAGAGCGAAACTCTGTCTCAAAAAAAAAAAAAAAAAAAAAAAAAAAAAAAGAAAAAGAAAAAGGGATAGTAAAATATTTAACAAAAGAGTGTCAAGAAATTTCCCAAATACGTTGAAAGATTTAAATTTACAGGTCCGAGAAGTAACAAGTAAGACAAAGACAAAACCACATCTAGGCACATCAAAGTCAAAATACTACAAACTAAAGATTTTAAAAACATCTTGGAAAGAGGAAGAGAAAAACAACAAACTATATTCAATGGAACAATACAAATTACTACTCACTTCTCATCAGGGAAGAAGAAAAAAGGCTAGATAATAGCTACTAGTGGGAAAAAAAAGAAAACTGTCAATCCAAAATTCTATTCCAGCAAAAATATCTTTCAAGAATGAAAGCAATGTAAAGATATTCATAAACAAAAACTAACAGAATTCCTAGCTAACAGATCCTCAGTACAAAAATGCTAAAGGAGAGCCGTTGGTCTGAAGGAAGATATATCAGATAGAAGAAGGATCTTCGGGAAGGAAAGAAAAACACCACAAATGATAAATATTTGGGTAAGCATAAAGATTTTTTTCTTAATTTCTTTAGAATACATATGACTACTTAAATCAAGTATTATTCTTTTGTGGAATTTATAATATATATACATGGAATACAAATAACAACTATAACATAAAGAATGAGGGCGGGGGAGATGGGGTAGAAAAATGGCCCTATACCATTGTAAGTTTCTTTTTTTTTTTTTTTTTTGAGACAGAGTATCACTCTGTCATCCGGAGTGAAGTGATCTCAGCTCACTGCAACCTCTAACTCCCAGGTTCAAGCAATTCTCCTGCCTCGGCCTCCCGAGTAGCTGGGACTACAGGCATTTGCCAGCATGCCTGGCTAATTTTTTGTATTTTTAGTAGAGACAGGGTTTCATCATGTTAGCCAGGATGGTCTCAAACTCCTGATCTCATGATCTACCCGCCACGGCCTCCCAAAGTGCTGGGATTACAGCTGTGAGCCACCGAGTCCGCCTCATTATAAAGTTATTAAATTTCACATGAAATGATATAATATTAACTCTTAAGTAGCCTGTAAAAAGTTAAGGATGCATATTATAATTCCCAGGGCAACAACTGGGAGGAAAAAAAAAGCAAAGAGGCATAACTAAAAAGCCAATGGATAAATTCAAACAGAACTCTAAAAAATATTCAATTAATCCAAAATAATACAGGAAAGAGGAACAAAGGGGAAAAAAATAAAATGTCTGTATCCCTAAATTCAATCATATCAATAAATACATTAAATATAAATGGACTAAACACTTCAATTAAAAGATTGTCAGAATAAAGAAAAAATTAAGATACAATTATATGCTGTTGATAAGAGATCCATTTAAAATATAAAAACGCACATAGCTTGAGAACAAATAAGTGGAAAAACCATGTATCAGCAAACAGTAGGCAAAAGAAGCCTGAAGTGGCTATAGTGAGCCGAGACAAAGCAGATGTCAAGACAAAAGGTATTACAAGAAAAAAAAGAGATATTTCATAATGATAAAAGGGTCAATTCATCAAGAAGACTTAATGATACTAGCTGTATATGCATTTTTCTTTTTTTTTGAGAGAGAGTCTCGCTCTGTCTTGCCCAGGGTGGAGTGCAGTGTTGCGATCTCGGCTCACTGCAGCCTTCAGCCCCCAGGTCCAAGCGATTCTCCTGTCTCGGACTCCTAAGTAGCTGGGACTGTAGGTGTGCGCCACCACACCCAGCTAATTTTGTATTTTAGTAGAGGCAGGGTTTCACCATGTTGGCCAGGGAGGTCGTGAACCCCTGACATCAGGTGATCCAACCGCCTTGGCCTGGGATTGCAGGCATGGGCCACCATGCCTGGCCATGTATATGCATTTAACACCAGAAAGATGGCAACTCTTCCCAAAGTGTTCTCTATATATTCAATGAAATACTAATAAAAAATCCTATAGGTTGTTCCTTTGCAGAAATTGACAGGTTAAGTCTAAAATTTACATAACAATGCAAATGGCCAAGAATAACCACCTGTGCCAATCAGTCAAAACCCTAATGCATGTACGATACAATGAGATGGACTAGGGGACTTCATAGCAAATTCTTTTTTTTTTTCCCCACACATCATTGCTGGCTTGAAGATAATAAATTCTGCCACACTTCCTACTTACCTTTCTGTACTTTGCTAGTAAAGTTCCATCAGGCCCAAACACAGTACAGGTGTTATATAATTTCCCAGCATCCTCTTCAGGGATAGAGCCTTTCATTGAGAGAAGAAACATACCATAAGAAAAAGAATAGAGCAATTCTTTTGTGAGAAAGGGATATATGCCTGATAACTTGGGTCCAAAAATAAAGAACCCATTTTTACAGTTGATTTATTCATTTTGTTTTTAGAATAAGGCAACACCTCACCCTATAATACAGAATAAGTATTCCCTTCTATGGGTTATTTAATCATGTTTTTTTTTTCCTTCCTCAATATGATCTTTCAGAGATAAACTCCAGAGGGTAGATGGGATATGATTAGGTCAGATGCCAAAGACAGGTTTAAAAACTAACCAAACTGGCCGGGCGCGGTGGCTCAAGCCTGTAATCCCAGCACTTTGGGAGGCCGAGGCGGGTGGATCACGAGGTCAAGAGATCGAGACCATCCTGGTCAACACGGTGAAACCCCGTCTCTACTAAAAATACAAAAAATTAGCTGGG
>NW_022436980.1:20074852-20114361 GCF_009761245.1 Sapajus apella
AAAAAAAAAAAAAAAAAAAAAACAAACAAAAAAAAACAACTAACCAAACTGTTCCTGAAATTCAGCCATGATCTTGTGCAACACTTAATCTGTAACATTAGAGCAAAATGAAAAAATTCCCATTGCTTAACTTGAATTCACCAGGTCCTGCAACAAACTGGATCCCAAAAATGACAATGTAAAGTCAGACGCCTCTCCATCACTGAATGCAGTTTCATCTCCAGGCTTGCTTTGCCTTCATTTTTAATTCTTTTTTTTTTTTGAGATGAAGTCTCGCTCTGTCACCAGGCTGGAGTGCAGTGGCATGATCTTGCTTCACTGCAACCTCCGCCTCCCAGGTTCAAGTGATTCTCCTGCCTCAGCTTGACAAGTAGCTGGGACTACAGGTGTGTGCCACCACCTGTATCTTTAGTAGAGATGGGGTTTCACCATGTTGGCGGGGATGATCTTGAACTCCTGACCTTGTGATCTGCCCACCTTGGCCTTCCAAAGTGCTGGGATTACAGGCATGAGCCACCCCGCCCAGCCCATTTCTAATTCTTAACATATAATCATACAGAAAAATATTTATTTGCTATATCTATGGAACTTTTAAAGTGCTTTTTTTTTTTTGAGATAGAGACTTACTCTGTTGCTCAGGCTAGAGTGCAATGGCATGATCTTGGCTCACTGCAACTTCCACCTCCTGGGTTCAAGTGATTCTTTTGCCTCAGCCTCCTGAGTAGCTGGTACTACAGGCATGCGCCACCATGCCTGGCTAATTTTTGTATTTTTAGTAGAGATGGGGTTTCACCATATTGGTCAGGCTGGTCTCGAACTCCTGACCTCGTGATCCACCCACCTCAGCCTCCCAAAGTGCTGGGATTACAGGATCGAGCCACTGTGCCTGGCCCTGTGCTTATTTTTTATTTAAGCAAATAAAGCCTTTAAACATTTATTCCAAAACCACAAAAATAAAGCTCCCTTTACGTATGTGGCCTCTATGAAAAAAAATCTTATTTCTCAATCCTCTACTAGTATAATAAAAAATAGGCCTGGTATGATGGCTCACACCTGTAATCCTAGCACTTTGGAAAGCCAAGGTGGGCAGATCGCTTGAGCCTAGGAGTTCAAAACCAGCCTGGGCAACATGGTGAAATCCCATCTCTACGAAATAACAGAAGAATCAGCCAGGCATGGTGGCGCACACCTGCGGTCCCAGCTACTCAGGCGGCTGGGAGGTGGGAGGATCACTTGAGTCTGGTAGGGTGAGGCTGTGGTGAGCCATGATCGCACCATTGCACTCCATAATGCGCGACAGAGCAAGATCTCACCTCAAAAACATGAAAAAGAAGAAGAAAGTCTTTGCTTCAGCTTCCTGAGTAGCTGGGAATGCAGGTGCACATCACCACACCCCGCTCATTCAGATGTTTTTAATGTTTAAGCCATTATACCTGGTAGGCAGGAAGTTACCTCCAATGAGATATATGCTGCATTCCTTTGCTACTTCAGAAAGTTTCTGTGTGGATTCACCAGGAATTTTCTCTGCATATTCAGGAAAATATTTCACTCCATATGGAGAATTAAAGCATTCCTAGAAAAATGTTGGCAGAGAAGAAAAAGATCAAAACACACAACCATTTTAAAGTTCTGCTGTTAAGAGGCCACACCTGCTACTTCTAGCTCTGCTTTCAGTTGAAGGGTTAAAACACAGCTAATAGGCCAGGCGCAGTGGCTCAAGCCTATAATCCCAGGACTTCGGGAGGCTGAGGCGGGTGGATCACGAGGTCAAGAGATCGAGACCATCCTGGTCAACATGGTGAAACCCCGTCTCTACTAAAAATACAAAAACTAGCTGGGTATGGTGGTGCGCACCTGTAGTCCCAGCTACTAGAGAGGCTGAGGCAGGAGAATTGCTTTAACCCAGGAGGCAGAGGTTGCGGTGAGCCAAGATTGCACCATTGCACTCCAGCCTGGGTAACAAGAGCAAAACTCCGTCACACACACACACACACACACACACACACACACACACACAACGCAGCTAATAATAAAACACTGATACCTCAAGGGTAAAGTGACTACAAAGCCAGCCCAGTGGGGTAAGAGAGGCAAGTCACATCAGCTCTCCTAGAGCTCATTAAAAAAAAAAAAATGTTGGAAGCTTAGTGATAAAGCCAACATGTTCTGGTCCTATAAAGACTTAATTATATAAGGAACAAAGTATCCAAACACTGAGTATTTTAGTTTTCCATAAGTCCCTCAATATACTAGGATTTTGGCTTCCTCATCTGAACAAAGAGGAAAATCCAAAATTAAAGACCTATGTCCATATTGGCGCATCCCACCTCACAAAGACCCCTGCTGAGGTCATCCTCCAGTCAAACACAGAACAATCTAAAGGCTCCAAGGGACACTGCCGGACCCCAGGATACAAGAGGACAAGCGGAGCTAGCAAACACTGTTCTGTTGGGTCTACAGTGGCCAGAACGGGATGGCTGCCTCCGTACTGACCGGCAAAGAAACTATTTTGGCTCCTTGCGCTGCTGCCTCCCGGATGAGGCTACAAGCTCGAGTGACGTTTTCTGATTTGATGGAAGAAATGTGAAGCTGGATGAGGGCCAAGCGGAAAGCTGAGGACAAAGACAAAAGAAAACAGCTGTCAGAAGATCAAACTGCTGAATTCAGACAGAGCCATGGTTCTCAAATGGAAGGCAATTATGTCCTTTGGGGGACATCTGACAATGTCTGAAGATACCTTTGATGCCCCAATTGATGAGGTGTGAGTGGCATCTAATGAATAGAGACCAAGGATGCTGCCAAACAACTTTATAATGCATAGGACAGCCCCCTCCACAACACAACAAAGCATTATCCTGTTCAAAATGTCCCGAGTGCTAAAGTCTATCTTGAGAGAGAGCAATATCCACAGGCAAAGTCCCATGGAGGCACAAGAATCTAGAGTGAACCAGCTTCTTACTGCAGTGTAGGAAATGAAATGAGAATATAGTCTAAAGCAAAAAGACTAGATTTGAACACATCCTGTCCCTTACTATTTGAATATGTCCTGTCCCTTACTATTTGTTTTTGGGCCTCCTGCCTACCTACAATCCATATATTGAGTATGCCCAGTACAGACAGTGCAATCCCTTGGAAGTTTGTGCAATCCCTTGGAAGCTGCTCACATACTGTGAATTGGGGCAGCCAGGTCATGGGAAGGGAAGATGTCTGTCTCAGTCTCCCCACTACTGGTTAGGTCACAGCACATTGGTCCCACTGCTGGCAGAGGGGAAACCTGGCAGCCACTGGGCTGCACACATGTCTAGTCACAGGATTAGGGTCCCAAGCACCCATGCCTAGTCACAGGATAGTGGTCCTCACACCATAAATATTCCTGTGTCCAAGAGAACACGACATTAAACAGCAAAGAGCACCATGAGAGGTTGAGAGAGATACTGCAGAAGGAAAAGCTAATAGCACTTTTGTCTCGCTATCTGAACAAGGGAACTGGGCCCCACAAATTATGTAGCCAGCCCTGGAGCAAGGAGGCTGGGGGCTCCTCCAAGCTTATTCCTTGTTGGAGGTAGTAGCTATACATTATATTTGCTTTTCCTCTATTCGAGTTCCCTTTTAGCTTTTATGATAATTACTTTTCATTAGCTAATATTTTTAATTTTGAGGCTGAGTCTTGCTCTGTCGCCTAGGCTAGAGTACAGTGGCACAAACATGGTTCACTGCAGCCTCAACCTCCTGGGTTCAGGCGAACCTCCTAAGTTCAGGGTTCCTTTGGTCTCAGCCTCCTGTGTAACTGGGACCGCATGTATGTACCACTATGCCTGGATGATTTTTTTAATTGTTTTGTAGAGACAGGGTCTCACTTTGTTGCCCAGTCTGGTCTTGAACTCCTGGACTCAAGCAATCCTCCTGCCTCAGCCTCCCAAACTGCTGGGATTACAAGCATGAGCCACTATCCTGGCCAGATAATTGTTATATAACATTTTCTACCTGGTGTGGTGGCTCACGCCTATACTCCCAGCACTTTAGGAGGCCAAGGCGGGTGGATCACCTGAGGTTGGGAGTTTGAGACCAGCCTGGCCAACATGGTAAAACCCCATCTCTACTAAAAATACAAAAATTAGCCAGGCGTGGTGGCAGGCACCTGTAATCCCCAGCTACTTGGGAGCTGAGGCAGGAGAATCACTTTAACCTGGAAGGTAGATGTTACAGTGAGTGGAGATCGCGTCACTGCAATCCAGCCTGGACGACAGAAACTCTGTCTCAAAAAAAAAGTATTTTTTTTTCCTTGTTCGAGTTACAAGTGTGGTTTCCATGTCCTGCCTGGACTTTGATGGATATATAGTTCCCACTCATAGTCTGAGGGGATGCCATAAGAATGGATCCAAAGAACATCCTAACCTATGAAGCCAGGCAAAACTTCAGGAATTATTAGTAATGGGCCTGTCCTAACTCCCCATCGTACCTGCTCCAGAGTCTGAAAATCCTACCACTAAAGAGCTATCTCTTTGCGTATTTTCCTGTAACAATGCAAATGTCTCCAGAAGAGGCAACAATGACAAACCTCAGCCTCTGATGAAGGCCTGTTTGGCTAAAGGTTAACTAAAAGTAGGAAAACTCAGATGTTCCATTCCTTGGTCTATCCTAAATACAGTGAGAAGAGCTAAATTCAACCCTACATGCAGCCTGCTAAATAGTTACAAAATCTGGGGCCAGGCACAGTGACTCACAGCTGTAATCCCAACATTTTGGGAGGCCGAGGCGGGTGGATTACAAGGTCAGGAGATCGAGACCATCCTGGCTAACACAGTGAAACCCCATCACTACTAAAAATACAAAAAAATTAGCCGGGCGTGGTGTAAGGCTCCTGTAGTCCCAGATTCACGGCAGGCTGAGGCAGGAGACTACCTTGAACCGAGGAGGCAAAGGTTGCAGTGAACCGAGGTCGCGCCATTGCACTCCAGCCTGGTTAACAAGAACAAGACGCCAACTCAAAAAAAAAAAAAAAAAAAAAAAAAAGTTACATAATCTGGAGGGAAACAATGGAAACTAAAACAAGAAGTAAAAGCTGAGATTATTCTGGGGCAAACAGACTTGAGCTGTTACCAGAACAGCAGACAAATCCCCTAAACGTCTCCCCTCCATTTGCCAGGGTTAAGCTACCCTCCCTCCTCAGCTTCCCAAGCAGCTGGGACTACAGGGGTGTACCACCAAGTCGGGCTAATTTATTTATTTTTAGTACAGACAAGGTGGCACCATGCTGCCTGGGCTGGTCTCCAACTCCGACTCCTGAACTCAAACAATCCTCCAGCTCGGCCTCCGAAAGTGCTGGGATGACAGGCATGAGCCTCGCGCCCGACCCTGTCTGTGCCTCTGAGGGGGGGAAAGATAAAGCTCACCACGGCTATACTGATGGCCTCCTCTCCTACACATCCCACTCACAAGGGCGGGGTCCTCAACTAAGCTTGGGACTGCCTGTCATTCTGCAAATGAGCCACTCTACAGCAGGGAAACCCGGCACCGAAAGTGCCTCGTGCTGAGGACAAGACGCCTGTCACTCCATCCCATCCGTAAAGTGAAGACACAAAGACTTTTGAGGCTGCCCTAATATTATCAGCATCTAACAACGGAGGCCTTACTAAAGGGGGAAAAGAAGTAAATGCTGTGCGCGAAGGGACCAACATGGAGTGACATTTAAAGCAATGCGCCAGGTCCTTCACACATGAACTCCTGCGAGGTATCATTAACATCATTTTACAGATACAGACACAGGGGACTTGCAGGGGAAAGCGGCACAAAGTCACAGATCAAAGTCAGTGACACAGAAGAATCCAAGTCAAAACCCGGAGCAGGTGCGTGAGAAGGGGGCGGGGCGGGAGAGTGAGAGGGGGCGGGGCGGGAGAGTGAGAGGGGGCGGGGCGGGAGAGTGAGAGGGGGCGGGGCGGAACCGCCGGCGCTCCTCTGGCAGGGCGGGGCTGGAGGAGCCCACGCGACCTGAAAACACCCGAGGGGTCCGATCCCACCGCCGCGGCCCACACGGTCCAGACCCCAAGTCCGTCAGCCTCTTCACGCGGGACGCAGCGCGTGCCGGCGCGGCCCGGGCGGCCTGGTGCTCTCGTGGCCTCGCCCACCGCCCTGGAAGCGTGGAATCCCCGGAGCGCGCCCGGCCGCCCGGCCACGCGATCCCGGACCCACGCGGACGCCGGCGTCAGGAAAGGCCGCGCGCGGGACAGAGGGGCCGAGCCGGCCGAGCCACCGCCGGCGCCGCTCCAAAGCCTCCCCTCCGGGCCGCGCTCTGGCTGCGACGCGCGGCCGCGTCACTCACTGGCCATGGCTGTCCCAGCAGGCACCACCCGCAGCGCGGGCTGAGCGCTGGCGTCCCGGCGGACCGTGACGGCGCTGCGGTGGGCGGGGCCCGCGTCACTCACTGGCCGTGGCCGTCCCGGCAGGCACCACCCGCGGCGCGGGCTGAGCCCTGGCGTCCGGGCGGAGCCTGCGTCAGAGGCCCCGCCCCTTCCGGTCCCGAGGAGCGGGATCTGCATTCATTCCAGCGCGCCTGGAACGCCAGGGCGGAGCAACGAGACCTGCGGAGAAAGCATGCTTCCAAAGGCAAAGGGCAAAAGGGAACGGCCTAAGTCGAGGTGGTGTGCTGGTGAATGTTTAACAACCGGACTTTTCAGGGAGGAAAGCCCTGATTTGTAGCGTTTGCCGTTTCTCCGAAAAAGACTGAACTTCGAGCTGCTTGAATCGCCTCTGTGGCCAGGGTGACAGCGTATGCTGATGGGCTTGAGCTGTTTGAACACGGCGCTGTGGCGGGGACGGAATGACCTGGTTGGTTTAGGCACGGAGACATCTGTGGGATCTGACTACAAGGCTGCTAGGCCAACGGGAAAGATGCTGAGGGTTCAACACGATACCTTCAACAAGTCCGCCCTCGAATATGTTGTCATCTCTGCTAATATTCTTTTGGGTTTTCTTTGTTTTAGACAGGGACTCATCCCTCAGCCCGGAGTGCAGTGCAGCAGTCTCGGCTCATTGCAGCCTCGACCTCCCGGGCTCAAGCGATCCTCCCACCTCCTCCCAAGTAGCTGGGACTACAGGCACGCACCACCCGGTTAGTTCTTTCTTTTTTTAAGTTTTTTACTTTTAGTAGAGATAGGGTCTTGCTGTGCTGCCCAGGCTGGTCTCAAACGCCTGAGCTCAAGCAACAGTACCGCCTTAGCCTCCCAAAGTGCTGGGACTGTAGGCGTGGCCTGTTGCGCCCAGCCTAATAGACTAAGATTTTGCATTTTTATTTATTAGATTGCATTTTAATTTTTGTGTTTTTGTGCCTTGTGAGACTTGTGGAACAAAAATCCAAAACTTACCTTTGGAATGCCCCAGAATAGTTTATACTGAAACAGATCCCGGTTTGTAAAAGAACACTATAAAAACATTTTGGGGGCAATTAAGGACATTTAAATATGAGTGACATAGTGGATGCTCTTATGAATTATTTTGTGTGCTATAGTATTGTGATTGTGCCAGTGTCTTTTCTCTTAGAAAATGATTTTAGGGATGAACTGTCGGAATGTTTGGCCTGAAACTCGTCAGCAAAAAGACAATACATACAGATAAAGCAAATATAGCAAAAATGTTAATTATTAAATCTAACATTTAATAATGTTAGAGGGGCACATGGTAGTAGAGCTGTTCATGGTACTAGATTAAAACTTTGTAGAAGGCCGGGCGAGGTGGCTCTCGTCTGTAATCCCAGCACTTTGGGAGGCCGGGGCGGGCGGATCACCTGAGTTCGGGAGTTCGAGACCAGACTGACCAACATGGAGAAACCCTGTCTCTTAAAAAATAAAATTAAATTTTAAAAAAAAAAAGAAAAAACTTTATAGTTTAGAAATTTTAAGCTTTCATAACAAAAAGTTGGAGGAAAATACATAGCAGTTAGGGGCTTTGTGCAGCTTAAGAGATTATCAGGACTTGGCTTTGTAGCGGGAAAATCTTTAAAAACCTTTCGATTTCTGTTATGCTTATTAACCTAGGAGGCTTCAGGGTCTACCTTTGGTCACTTACAACCTGTAAAAAAAATCATCTAGATTTCCAAGTTTATTGGCATAACATTGTATCTAAAAGCGGTTCTAAACCTGACTGGAAATGTTATTTGAAGTGCTTGTTCAACATGCAAATTGTTTCATTTTTTTAGAAATGGAGTTACAATGTTGCCCAGGCTGGTCTCAAACTACTGGGCTCAAGTGATCCTCCCACCTTGGCCTCCCAAAGTGTTGGTACTACAGGCATGAGCCATGGCAACCAGGTGCAGAAGCCCAGTAGGCAACTGGACCAAAGCCTCCAGTTCCGAAGCTGTCTGGCTGGAAATTGACTTAGGAATCATCAGCAGTTTTAACTAAGAGGAAGCTCTGAATTTGGATGAGAACACCCAAGCGGACTGTGAAAGGCACATGCAGAAGAAGGGCCTGTGGGGTCTGGGAAGGAGCCATTAGGGAAGCAGGACCAGGAGAAGGCCATCAAGACCAAAGGCCTATGGGTACTGTGTCCCTGTGTCACACGTGGGGAAACTGCTAACTTGGGCACTAGGGGTGTTCCTAAAGAAGGAAAAGCTAAGTGAAAGTGCATCTTGTAAACCTTTCTTTAGAACTTTCTGGGCATAATGGAAAAGCTAGTCACTAGGTTCTGGTTCTGGCTCTGCAACTGACTGGATGTTAACACCTAGGGCAAATCACCTCACCCTCAGGAACTTTTCCTCACCTGTATGGACAAGGACTGAGGCAAGCCCTCCCTGCCACCACTCCCCTCACTCTCCCTTCTTTGCAGCAGCTCTGCCTTCGTTCCTATGTTCCGTTCATCCTGACATATGAGAATAGGCCAAAAAAAAAAAAGTACCTGCCAGGCGTGGTGGCTCATGCCTGTAATCCCAGCACTTTGGGAGGCCAAAGTGGGCGGATCATCTGAGGTCAGGAGTTCGAGACCAGCCTGACCAACATGGAGAAACTCTATCTCTACAAAACAAACAAACAAAAAAAACCTACCAGGCTAAATGGATCTTGAAAGCCCAGCTAAAAATCTGTGTGCCTTTTCAGTCTCTATTCTCTTTTCTACCCATGTCTCACAACCTTAATGACCATTTCCAGGCTGGCACTAGTGAGAATTTTTATTTTTACTCCAGAGAGCTATTTCAACATCTCCAGCTGCCACCATCTCTATTTACCTGTCTTAACATCAGTTCAAACTCAAGTATGTGAAACTAAATGTATTGCCTTCAAAGAAGCCTCTCCACCTAGCACTTAAAGGGACCACAATTTATGCCCAGTTTTCTACTTCTCCCTGCTTTCCAACCCTCCAAGAAGATCTAAGTCACTTCTGTGACTTTCAACTCTTTCATCCCCCGCCTCCGGTAAGGGACAGGCCTCTTACTCTCATGAAATGTCCTCAATTCCTCCTTTCAGTTCCCACCATCACCATCCACAGGTAAGCCTTCCTCACCTGGAGGAGACTACTACAGACACCTGCTGACTGGTCTCTCCTTTCCATCAGCATTCCTCCAGCATCCACTTCATAGTATGAGGTGAGCCTGGGGGAACATCAGCCCAGTTTTGGGGGTTGAGGTGGATATGTGTTCCAGGAAAACTCTCCGTGTTTTTATTCTGCTGTTACATCACCGCCACAACAATCATCAATACAAGAATCCTGTGACCAAATGGTGAGGGGGGTTCCTTTCTGTCATCAAGCCGTGGACACCAGCTGGGTATCCTCCAATTCAGTTCCAACACTATCTACCTGAGGAAGACACATCAGGCACCAGTCATGTGTCTTGGACTCCAGGACTTCTGACCAACCACTTTCAAGTTGGGATTGCCACAACCCCCTCTTTGGGTTTGAATAATCTGCTGGAGCAGCTCACAGAACTCTGGAAAACATACTTCCTGGTTTATCATAATGGATGTTGCAAAGGCTACAGATGAAGAGATGTATGGGGCAATGTATGGGAGGAGGGGCACGAAGCTTCCATGCCTTCCTGGGCACACCACCCTCCAGAACCTCCATGTGGTCAGCTATCCAGAAGCTCTCCAAACCCAGTCCCTCTTGGGCTTTTATGGGAACTTTATGATATCAGCATTCCTTCCTCCAAGGGATAGGGCAGGAGCTCTCAGGAGAGTTTTAAGACCCACAATCACCAAGATTTGAGTCCTGCCTTGGGGCAGGTGAAAGGAGAGCAGGAAAAGGCCAGAGAGATTCTGTTTCCTGAGGCCTGCCCCCAAGGCCTAACACACCTGGCATTATAACAAAAAACAAGGCTATGGGAGTCAGGGACTGTGCTTGAAAAGGTTTCTTTCTCCACTTGTTGATTGATGGGCATTTGGGTTGGTTCCACAATTTTGGAACTGCAAATTGTGCTGCTATAATCATGCATGTGTAAGTATCTTTTTCATCATTGAAAAGATGCAAAGTATTTTTCGTCTTTTCCTCTGGGTAGATACCCAGTAGTGGGATTGCTGGATCAAATGGTAGTTCTACTTTTAGTTCTTTAAGGAATCTCCACACTGCTTTCCATAGTGGTTGTACTAGTTTACCTTCCCACCAGCAGCATACAAGCATTCCCTCTTTACAGCACTCATGCCATTATCTATTATTTTTTTATTATGGCCATTCTTGCAGGAGTAAGATGGTATCACATTGTGGTTTTTATTTGCATCTCCCTAATCATTAGTGATGCTGAATATTTTTTCATGTTTGTTGGCCGTTTGTATATCTTCTGAGAACTGTTTATTCATAACCTTAGTGCACTTTTTGATGTGTAGATTCTGTGGTCAGTGGGCCAGTGAAGAGCGGAGGAACTACACAAGTGCCTAGAACAAGCTACGTGCTTAGCCTGGACGCTAAGCATTTAGTGTCCAAATAATTAGCTAATGGAGCAAAGGTGATTTAGAAACTGATGTTTCAATATTTTACTAGCTGTACTGTATTTTGAGTTGGCAGGAATCATCTTCATTCCATTCCATCAAGAAGGTTTCACTCAATTAGAAGAATAAACAGTGAGCAAATTCTTAAATCTGTGTTTTTAGTTTTTGATGTTGCTCAGTGGGTAAAACAATGTAGCAATTAAAATACATTTCCATGAAATGTATTTTCACTTAGTAGTCATAAATAATCCTTTAACTGTGTAGTTCACGGTAGTAGGCAATTGACTACATGTAAAATTTAGTGTCTTTTGCTTAAAACTAGTTTAAACTTCTTTACACCTCCACATCTAGATGAAAAGAAATAATCCTGAAATGTGAGCACTTAAATTCTACTAAAAGAATAGCCTTCGATTCTCTAATTTTGTGGCCGTAAGAGATTTACAAATGGGGAAAAGAAGGAAAGAGAGACATTGTCTTTAAGAACAAAGTTTTGAGCAAACTGTATTAATTTATTTACAACTGTAATTTATAAACAGTAACACAAACATCTTTACATTAATATTATGAAAAATGTCCCATGGCTGAAATGGGTGAAAAATGAGAATTCAGTACATTTCTAAAGGGGTGCCAAGAAAAGGGAAAAAATGCAATACAACAGTTTTATGGGAGAGTTATATCGAGTAATGCACCCAGATACAATTTCATGCAGATGTCTTCAACCACTCAAACTGTTTTTATTAGATATTAGAATAAAATTTCCTGAATTACATTGTCTTCTATTCACTTGATTTCTATAAGTAAATCAAAATGACTGGCTGTTAAAAGGGTACATCTAAATATTTCTCCTATCAACCCCTTAGAGATAATCCATGACATTTTAGGACATGGCAGATTGTGGGTATTTCCTACTTTCCAAATAGACTTACAAAATATCATTCCACAGCCCCAAATGTGTTCCTGGATTTCTCTTACAAATGTGTCTAATATGGACCATTATAAATTAAATGGAGAACGCTGCAACATACAGCAGAGCCATCTTCAGTACATTAACACGATAAAAATAACTTCAAACCACTGGAACTTCAATGAGAGGACAAAACCAAAAGAAGAGAAAGAAATTTAGAAAATGATGACAAAAACAATGGTACTTTATAAGCTCTCTGATCTTTGATTATTTGGCATTTATGCAGGTGGATATTAGTGTGGTCACAGACCATAATCCTCAATGAGGATAAATCAGTGTGCCTTAACACTTGTTATAAAGTATAAATCCAATAATCCACTTGTAATAAAAACCAATGACATCTTTACAGACACAATTCTGTCCCCAAAATGTTAATTTTAATCTTAACATGCCTACCTATTTTAATGCTTTTATCTGCTCTTCAGAAATCATTAGGACGAAGTTTCGTATGTTTGAAGCATTTAGTGTCCAAATAATTAGCTAATGGAGCAAAGGTGATTTAGAAACTGATGTTTCAACATTCTACTAGCTGTACTGTATTTTGAGTTGGCAAGAATCATCTTCATTCCATTCCATTAAAAAGATTTCACTCTTTTTCAGAAGAATAAACAGTGAGCAAATTATTAATCTATGTTTTTAGTTTTTGATATTGCTCAGTGGGTAAAACAATGTAGCAATTAAGGAAGTCTCTTCAACTAATTCTATCTCTAATTTTCAGTGAAGACACTGCAAACATGTATGTGTACAGTTGTTTTTGAATCCAAAAATGATGCATGTTTCCTTAAAACAGCTCTTCAAAACAGAACTGCATTCTGCACCCTTACTTAGTCCATAGGGCACAGGGTCAGTAATTTAATAACTGACTTTATAATACATCATTTTATAAAACTGAAAATGCAAAAGAAAAATTTTTAAAAACTTTACTGTCCATAGATTGATTATAATAATTTACACTTTCTTAGACCTGCAAGCAGCCCATGAGCAAATGAAAGGTCTCCAGTTAGTATTCAGTCAGGAAGTATATCTCCATGTTTCTCTTGGTTGTCTTATTTTTAAATAATTTTGTTTCATATTAACTTTCCAAAGCATCCAAAACTTTCATGATCTGCTGTTTTATGGCTTTAGTAGCATCTCCTGCATTTGGAATCAAATACCTAAGGGGAGGGGGGGAAAAAAACATGTATATATATATATGTGTATATGTATATATTAATACAGTGCTTTCCCTTCAAGACTCAGCTGATATATCACCTCCAATGGGATGCTTTCCCTAATCCACAAAGCCAGCAGAAATGCCTCCTATGTACTCCCATAGCTTATTTCAAAAGAGGGAAAGTCTAAATGTCAAGGCAATGTGATTTTTCATATAGTGTAAAGCTAAAATTATTCGAACCATTATTAAATATACATAATAACTAGATGATAAGACAGAAGGTACAAAATGTAATATTCCATTCCCCAATACAGATGGAACCTTTAATTAGCTACAAAATCACAAACGATTTGTTGGTATTTAATTCCAAAGACAATGACAATTCCAACACTTAATAGTTTAACCTTAAGCAAGTAATTTAAGTTCACTAAAACATATTCCTATATAAAAAATAAGTATAGTTATCAAAACTTTACAGAGGGTTATGCACATAATAAAATGATGTTACAGGATCTGAAATATTTTTAAAAGACAAAACGTGGTAATTATTACAAAATATCGACACCATAGATTAAGGCCGGGCGCGGTGGCTCATGCCTGTAATCCCAGCACCTTGGAAGGCCGAAGTGGGTGGATCACTTGAGATCAGGAGTTCGAGACCAGCCTGGCCAACATGGTGAAACCCCGTCTCTACTAAAAATACAAAAATTAGCTGGGCGTGGTAGTGGGCACCTGCAATCCTAGCTACTCAGGAGGCTGAGGCAGGAGAATCTCTCGAATCTGAGACATGGAGGTTGTAGTGAGCTGAGATTATACCACTGCACTCCAGCCCGAGCAATAGCACGAGACTATGTCTCAAAAAAAAAAAAAATAATTTTAATATAAAAAAAAAAATCAAAATAAATTAAATTTCCATTTTCTTTTCCTGGAGAATAAAAATAATGTTTTTTTTTTTTTTTTTAAAGCATTTTCTGCAAAACCTAACAATTCCACTGTATAAATAATCTACAAGTGTTACATATGCAAGGCAGTATAGAGAACCATACATATCATTGAAGAAAGGGAGGAGAATCTAGTTACTTCATCTTCCACTATTAACTCTATCTTCCAAAACTCTGAATTAAAAAAAAAAAGTTGATCTATAAATAATAAGCTTCAATTTCTTTAGCAAAATTTATGGGAAAACCTTTAAAACATAACTCTCAACTATTACTATACATGAAAGACTCATAATTCAAATGTTCTTTGGTTAGGATTAATTTATAAGTAGACATTAAATTTTGTATACCTCTGACCCATTGAATCTACATGCAGGAATTTATCCTGAGAAGACTAATCGGACAACTATGTAAATATACATTTTTTTAAAAGGCCCACTAAAAGATTAATAGCGAAAACACATGAAACAATCTAAATGCCAATCATCGTGAGGCTTGTTAAATCAATCTCCTGAGAAATCCTTATAACCAGAATATCTACTATTAAAAAGTTAATAATTTACATTTATTAAAATGTAAATATATTCAAACTATACTAAGTTTTCTAAAAAAATTAGAACACAAAAGCAAGCCTGTATCACATTTATCTAGTTTTTAATACAGGAATTACATATATATTTTAAAAATCTGAGAAGATATTCACCAATGTGTTAACAGACTGGAATTAGAATGGCATATTCTTTATATTTTGATTATTTGAATACATTCACTATGTAAATATTTATTCTTACATAAAGCAATAAAGTGATCATTTACAAAGTAGGTATTATTTTCTTATAATGAAGTACATAAAACAGTACAGATTCATGTTTGCTACTGAATTGTCAGTACAAGATGAAGAAGTTGAATAATTTCCCCTTCCAATTGAAGTTGATTTTTTTTTTTTTTTTTTTTTTTGAGACGGAGTTTCGCTCTTGTTACCCAGGCTGGAGTGCAATGGCGCGATCTCGGCTCACCGCAACCTCCGCCTCCTGGGTTCAGGCAATTCTCCTGCCTCAGCCTCCTGAGTAGCTGGGATTACAGGCACGCGCCACCATGCCCAGCTAATTTTTTGTAGTTTTAGTAGAGACGGGGTTTCACCGTGTTGACCAGGATGGTCTCGATCTCTTGACCTCGTGATCCACCCGCCTCGGCCTCCCAAAGTGCTGGGATTACAGGCTTGAGCCACCGCGCCCGGCTGAAGTTGATTATTTAAAAGTGCTCCGATATTACCTTAATCTTACTATTTATTCAAGCACTCCTGTAAATAAGAAGTGTAATCCTAAATCTCAGGAGGAGAACAACTTCAGCTGAGGCAAGGTGAAATAAAACACAAATCATGAGTCAGGAAGGCTATACTTGGTTCTGTCACAAACTAAGTGTCAGGATCTGGAAAGTCATCCAACCCCTCTGGGCTTCATATTTTTATCTACAGATTAAAAAATGGTTTAGTGTCAATATCTGTGTGGCCCACAGCCCTTGGGCCAGTCTGTGAACTGTTAATGACCCAAAATGAGATAAAGGGCGGCTTGTACCAGGCTGTAAATTGTCTATATCACCCAGCACACTGCTTAGTTCACTGACAGTTTGTCAAAATAATAATTTTCCTATGGAGGAAAATAAAAATGTTGACATATTCTAAGACAAGTTTCTTATTTCACTGCAAGCCAGCAATTAGTGCAGCACCAGTGTAGATTAATCATAAGGATCCTTGGGCCAGAAACTTTATGAAATTAGCCATGGCACTTACTCAAATCATGTAGTAATGGCTAAGCCACATATGACTGAAGATTGGGGAGAAAGAGATAATAAACACTAAAAGTGGTTCAGCTATCTTGTTCCACCATCCATTCCCCAAAACAGAGAAACAAACTATGCTTTATAGTGAACTGCAATAATTCAGATAAATATCATCCTAAGAAAAATCTTACCTTTCGATTGCCAAGATTTCTATTCCTGAAGCACTGCTATTTCCATACTTGAAGGTAATGAGTTCAGGATGTTTTTTTTTGGATGTGATTTTAACTACAGAATTCAGTGCTTGCCGAGACTGTATATAAGCCAATCCTTTCCGTGAAACAATCTCCCTTAAACAGTACATATGTGTTGCAGTAACCAATAGATGACTTGAGAGAAAAAAGAGCATTCAAAGAAAAAAAAAAATTAAAAACTGGTGTTATTTCAATCACCCCAATTATTAAAAATGTTCAACTCTATATAAAATTATTTGAGATAAAAGACATAAAGAGGTTAATCTATAAACAAGTAAGCTACATAATAAAGGCTTTTAATTGTATGTAAAATTAATATTTTATTAACAGATAATCCTGAAATAATTTAAAAGTTATATAATAAAAAGTTCCATACAACATAGAAATCATTACAGTAATACATTTTTTATTGAAATGGAATATATTACTTTTCAGATTTTTAACAGTATTATCAATAATCATAAACCATTCTCATTCAAGGCACCATAGCCTATATCTAATATCCAAGATCACTAGGCAATTGTTGGGCTTCCCTATATATTCTGTAATATTCTGTAACTGGATCCTGAAGGCAAAATGAGCACAGTATTATTAACACCCCCCAACCTCTGTAACTCAGCTTCTTTTTAATATAATAATAGTCTCACATTTTTTATGTATAGTAATACAATATAATTATCAGACAAGTCCAGAAAGTGGAACAGTCTGCAGGACGATTGACCTGGACTCAAAGGATTCATTCATCATGAAGAGAAAAGGGAAGCAAGGGGGTGGGGGAATCAGTTCTGATGTACACAGGGTGAGACTAAAGACATGTAACAGATAATGCAATGTGTGAACCGTGAACTGGATCACGGATCAGAAAGAAAAGCACACTACAAAAGATACTTTGGGGACACTGAAAATTTGGGGCACAATCTGCATGTTAAATGATGTTAATTTACAAAAAGTTTTAGGTGGGTTAATGGCATTGGAGTTGTGCAGGAGGATGCTCACACACTCGGGAGGTTTATGCCGAATCATTTAGGGGTGAAGTGTCACATTTGCAGGCTTCTTTTGAAAGGTTTGACAAAAGTATACATATCCATGTATCTGTATGTATATATGTTCATATATACATATGAAATGGGGTGGTATTAAAAGGTGTTCACAGTTGATAAATCTAAGAATATAAGGGTGTTCAATGTACTATTCTTTCAACATTTCTGTCTAAGATTTTTCAAAATAAAAAGATAAGAAATGCTGTTAAAATTCAAGACCTATAATACAAGTAGCCAGAAGAAAATTATATCTTATTGTACTAGGATAAAGGTTCTTCTGTAGTTCAGTTTTATATTATTAACAAAGACATTTTAAAAAGTACCTGGGAAACATGTGTCCACTTTCTTTTACTTCTTTACAAGGAAAATGATGTTTGACATCTGGCTTGTTTATCCAAGTCTGAATGTTTACAACCTCTT
Organism: Sapajus apella; assembly: GCF_009761245.1. NCBI lineage: Eukaryota > Metazoa > Chordata > Mammalia > Primates > Cebidae > Sapajus > Sapajus apella. The sequence continues at coordinate 20,092,305 of NW_022436980.1, forward strand.
TTCTATCATCATCTGACATTGAGGAACTGTCAATTTCATCTACAAAAAATATAAAGTGTTAAACATGGATATTACCAACTTTTAAAATGATACATTCCTTAACAGTCTAAAAAAATTTCGGTAGTATTTTGAACACATGGATTGAAAAACAAGCAGGTGGGGCACAGTGGCTCACACCTGTAATCACACTTTGGGAGGCCGAGGCGGCTGAATCACCTGAGGGCAAGAGTTGAAGACCAGCCTGGGCAACATGGTGAAACCCCATCTCTACTAAAAAATACAAAAAAATTGCCAGGTGTGGTGGTGCACACCTGTAATCTCAGCCACTCGGGAGGCTGAGGCATGAGAATTGCTTGAACCCAGGAGGTGGAGGTTGCAGTAAGCCAAGATTGCCCTACTGCACTGCAGTCTGGGCAACAGAGTGTGACCCCACCTCCAAAAAGAAAAAAGAAAAAAAGAAAAACACAAAAAATTCTAATCCTGGTACTCTATTTCCTTATACCACTGATATTAATACAGAAATATTATTATGAAACATCACTTTCATAAGGTAAGAAAGTCAGGTGTAAATATTAAGAATACACTTTTAAAGATTAAACTATTTGGGGAATTTCAACTACTTTGATATGTATAACCTAACTATCATCTGACTAGTCTGTAAAGAAATGGCTGAACTGCTAAACAATAGGCACCTAGTTTGAGGGTAAAGATGGAAGATTTCTTTTTATCTTGCTGCCTTCTGATTTTAAGGAGAGTAACAATAAAATCAATTCTGGGATAAATAAGTAAAAATCTGGGGCTTTTTTCCATAAGAGAAATAGAAAATAATTATTTTTTTCCAATTTAAGAAAGGGAAAATACAGTCTCTAGGGTTAATAATTACAAATGTTCTGTTCTTTGCTTTTTAACAAATACTGCAAAATATAGAGACATAATGAAAAACAAAATTGCACATATTGACACTCCAGCTTGAACAAAAGTGAGCCCCTCATGTATCTCTCCTTACTCACATTCTCCTCCCTTCTCCACCAAGAACTACTAATTATCTGAACTTGGTGTTATCAGGCCCATACAGGTCTTTAACCATATATGCATATCCCTAAATAATATACGGTAGTATTCTACACTTAAAACAAAATGTATATAAAAAGTAGACTACTCAACTGCATTCTTCTGCAACTGCTACCTTACTCCCAACACCTGAAATTCATACATACTGATACACATAGTTCCAGTTTTCTCACTTTCAATATGGTCTGATTTTCCATATTGTAAATATGTGTGTGTAGATACATGATAAAAGTAAATATACCACAATTTATTCATCCATTTGCCTCTCCCCTTTGTTAATGGGAGAAGTTGAGATATGCAGGGAGAGATCGAGAAGATGGCAACAGAGAGGGGAAAAAGAAGAAAAGGAAACAATTAGCAATATCACATTTACCTCTGTGCAAGTTTTCTGGGAAGTGATTTCCTATATTTATTAAAATGTCAAATGTGACTCCCTATAACCTAGCAATCTTACTAAGAATTTAAACTCTGAATATACTTTCATCAAAAGTTAACCTAGATATATATATTTATAAAAATCCCAGAAAACCACCAATGTCAACTGGAAGACTGGCTAAATAAAGTATGGAATGTTTATATGATAGAAGGAGAATGAGATATATGATCTCAAACAGAAAATATGCAACATGTGTTACTAACTGGAAAAAGCAAGGTGAGACTTGGGAGTCTTTTTTTCTCATTCTGTAACGTTTATATATTTTTTTCTCCCAAACTCAATACACATATTAACTAATATTAGTTATGATTGCTTAACTAGGATAACTTGGGCAGTAGAATTCTAAACCAGACTTCATTATTTAAGCCATAACCACAGAGATGATTTCCCTGACATAATATCCCCATCTTGTGGCCCTTTAGGATATTGCCTCCAGTTTCCAAAGACTTCAGATGTCTCAATTTTGTAATTTTCAGTGCTTTAGTCCCAAAACTCTCAATCTCCTAGTGGGGTGATCAAAGGAATTTCAATCCCATCACTTGGATTTAAATACTATTTCTACACTGATAGCCCCCAAATTATCATCAGTTTAGACTTCTCTCCTCAGCCGAAGACTCCTATAATCAATTGCCTCTACTCAGCATTTCTGCTTGAATTTCTAATAGGCACAATTTAAAGTGTCTAATACCAAACTCTTAATAGAAAGCCACAGATTCTCCAATTATATCTACAGAATCTCATTTTTTTAAAAAAGCAGTTGTTTGGCTAGTCCCAGAATGACTGCCGTAAACACCCCGATGACGGAGCAAAGGCATTTGTAGATAAGTGTATTACTACACCTGTGTCGTATTCTTCTTCATCCCCAATGCTGAAAACAGGCTTTACACCACGATAAGGCTTGCCCACTCTGTCACTGCTGCTCACATGCCTATATTCAAAGAATTTTAGGGGATAAATCATCATTCAGGAAGTTATCAAAGATTTTCACCAAGCATCATTTGAATATTCAAACAAAATGTTAATGTTCCTTACCCGCCCCGCCAACCCCACGTACTACCCATAGTTTTAGGGTGGCTATGTTAAGTAAATTGAAAGAAGATAAAGAAATTGTTAGCAAAAGTGGCATAAGGATTTGGTATGCTGACTGCTCTCAAAAATGTAAAAATTAAATTTTAAACAATTTCAACATTCATATTAAAACCAACGCTTAGATCTGTTTGGCCTTGCGGAAGTTACCTGTCCTCTGGTGCTTCTGATTCCTCCTCTGTAAAATAGTGCTAACAATATCTACTGTCAGGGTTACTGCGAGAATTAAATCGGTTAATTTTATTGTAACACTATTAGGACAATGCCTTCATGTCTGTTAGAGAAAGTTATGGCACCAAATATTCAAATTCCAATATGAGAGGTTAAGGCTTCTCATTTAAGTGCAACTGCCTTAAGGGTTATCTTCCCATTTTCTATTAGGTTACTTTTGTTTCAACTGAAATTAAGATTTTACTTCTGTTATGTAAATATAAGACATAAAAATGAATCTACTTCTTTTTCAAGAGGCAGAAGCATAAATAACATGTAAACCTACACTTGATTAGGTCTATAGAAATTGTGACCTTATTTAATTAAAAAAAATTTTTAGTATAAAAATTAATACCCTATTAATTTTCAGGTAATCCCAAATAAACTAAGTGGTACAGTTAAAATGTGTCAACAAAATACTACATGTTTCTGAGGGGAAAAGCATTGTTTTACCTGCTAAAATTATCTACTACAAAGAAAGACTCTAGCTTTTTTGGATGTGCATGTAACACATGAAAACACTCAGAATCCTCTATTTTCAAGAGACATTCCAATGTGAAAAACAATCAAGTTACATGTCTTTAGTTAGTTCTACTATTTATTTACTTATTCATTTATTTTTGAGATGGAGTCTCGCTCTGTTGCCCAGGCTGGAGTGCAGTGGCTTGGTCTCAGCCCACTGCAGCCTCTGCTTCCCGGGTTCAAGCGATTCTCCTGCCTCAGCCTCCTCAGTAGCTGAGATTACAGGTGCCTGCCACCATACCTGGCTAGTTTTTGTGTTTTTAGTAGAGACAGGGTTTCACCAGGTTGGCCAGGCTGGCCTCGAACTCCTAACCTCATAATCTGTGCACCGCGGCCTCCCAAAGTGCTGGGATTACAGGTGTGAGCCGCCACACCCGGCCTATTATTACTGCTATTATTATTATTATTATTATTTTTGTTATTTCAGAGCCAGGGTCTCGCTCTGTCACCCTGGCTGGAGTACAGTGGTGCAATCATGGCTCACTGCAGCCTCGAATTCTTGGGCTCAAGCAATCCTCCTGCCTCCGCCTCCCATGTAGCTGGGACCTCAGGGGTGCGGGACCACAGGGGTGCACAACCATGCCTGTTCTAATTATTTTATTTTTTTCAGAGACAGAGTCTTGCTATGCTGTTCAGACTGGCTTTGAACTTTTGGCCTCGTGATCTCCCACCTCAGCCTCCCAGTGCTGGGATTACAGGTGTGAACTACCACGCTTGGCCTTTACTTGGGTTTAGAATTCAGTTTTCCCAGAAGACAGAGATCAAACCTATATTTTAAATAACTTTAAATACAAACCATCACTAAAAATCTTTTCGGTAGCATAATTTTGTTCATTTACTTCTTCCAAAATAACATTCCTCAATAAAATCTAATGAGAGTTTAGTGTATAGCAAGTATTCTTTGGAAATTACAAGTTAGGTTAATCAATACATAGGCTTAAAGTCTGATTAAATTAAAAGTGACATAATCATTTGGTTTTACGTTAAAATATATCTAATATAAAATTATCCTATAAATGATCAAACTATGCTCATTAGACAGTTGGGGGACAGGGGAGAGACAGTAGGGGGTGGGGAGGAAGGGAAGGGTGGGGAGGGATAACATGGAGAGAAATGCCAGATATAGTACGCACCTAAAGTAAAATAAACACATTTTTAAAAAGAGAAAATGACATAATTTGAACGCCTTTTAAATTGAGATTTAGCTTTCTTACAAAAGGCAAAGACGGAGGTAAGAGCTTTATCTAAAAATGCTTTGATGTTACCTACATTGTAAAATTTTATATAAGATTAGATCACAAGTTCTCTCCTAATATTAAACAACAATTAAGTTGCCATAACATAGAAAGTAACAAAGATAATGTTTACAGCAAATGCTTGAACTAGAAAGTATGAGCAGAGACAATCCTAAAAAAAACAATTAATTATTGATCAAGATTTATAATAAAATGCAAAGTTTTTATGAACATGAATACTAAGGACTATTGAGACATTTCTTGAAAAACTGGCTAAAATGAGTAAAATGCAACAGCTGGACTATTTTTTAAAGTATTATATCTATACTTTTTTGCCATGGCAATAATAGAAACATCTATATTATGGGTTGAGTAGGCTTTGACATAATTTACTGAGCTTAGAAAGAGACCTAATTCATTTTAACTTCTCATTAAATTCTCTTTTTAAGACAAAAGTATCTACCTGTAGATCAGAAAAGATTATTTAAGTTACAAAAATAATTTGGGAATTGGGAGTTAAAAAAATTAGACTACTTCAATAGTCCTATAACAGAAGAAAACAGAAAGGATGATTCACAAATAGATTATAATTTTAAAAGAAGCAATTTCCTTTAAAGTAACCCTAGGTAAAATTATTAGTATTAGTCCTGTAATTGGCATTGTATAGAAATAGTCACAATAAATCAAAATTCTTAGAAGATAAGTTATTAGAGAGTGAAGTATTATTTTTAAAAATGCTACTTCTAGTTACTGCGAATACTAAAGTGACCTGTAAAAATTCCATTCCATTATTCCAAAGCTTAACTTACACTTAAAATATGACTAGAATTTCTTTTTTTTTTTTTTTCTGGCCCACTTAGAATTTATAGAATTTCTTTTTAAACGTTCATAGACACCTATGCTGTAATTGATAATCTAAATTAAACTGTCAAAAAATTCTGTGAGTATAAGAACTACAAAGTCATATAGAGTTAATAAAGTTCTTTTGTTACCCTAATTGAAGTTCCAGTAAATTTTTAAACATCCAACTTACAAAATCTTTGTCTTTTAATAAGAAGCACCTCATTTTATTTGGGCTAGAGAAGTGACAGATTATACATTAAAATAATCCACCACTTGAAAAAAAAAAACAAAAAAAAAAACCTAATTTTTTCTTCAACAAAAACCAAAGGCAGAACTGTAGTTCTTTAGAAGAGATTTATATATGCTAACTCAACCTAAATACATAAATCTTATTAAGAAAAATCTAAATATATAAAATTACACAATGTACATGAATTAACAAAAAATTTGAACCATGAACAGTACCTATTTTTAGGTGCTATAACTTTCTCTGCTGCTAGGGCACATGATCTCCAAAGCAAATAACCTGCCAACTCATGACCACATACATACTTTCTTTGCTTCAACTTCCTCTGTCTCAGAATAAAAACTGCAAGGTTTGAATAAACTTGATTTTCATGTGTGGAATAATATAAACAAGCATGCAGGAAAAAGAATTAAAATGATCAAGCAAAAAAAAAGAAAAGTGTATCAATCAACATGACATACTCCTAAAAGCAGAATGAGAAAAGTTTAGCATTTGAAAGAGCTGCATGAAATCTGAGCCAAGACAGCACAAGGCTTACAGATGGCATGAGGCATATTAAAGGAAAAGGATGATTCAAGAAAAATGCTCTACTCATTGGCTTACCGCTCTGTACATGATCTGTCTGGCCAAGGAAGATTGAAAGACATTCTATAGCAAATCAAGGCAGAGGACAGAACAAAATGATTATAAAAAAAAATGCAACAGCTTTAAAACAAAAAATATGGCACAATTTAATCAGTTTTTCTCACCCAGAGTGTACATTATAAAGATGTTTCCATCATCCCAAGTACAAAGAAAAACAAGAAAAGCCAATTTCAAGTAATAAAGACAGAGACTTTCTGACTTAACAGTTATCACCAGTTCATTTTAAAATAAAATAAATGCATTTTAAAATAAAATTGTAAATGTTCATGCTACAAAATGTAGCAATAATAGTTCTCCAACTCAGAAGTACCAACGAAAGGTAAAAGGGTTAGCTTTTGAGAATAGACATAACTTCATTGCATAAACAAGTTTTTCAGGCTCGATGAAACACCTTAATAATTATTAGCTGACCATTTTAGATAAGGTACAATTTTTTGGATCAATGAAAATAACCTATTATCTTCTTGGCTATTTACTAAATGTGAAAAAATGTACTTTTGTATGCATATATACTATACTTAATAAAGGCACAGACAACAAATCCCTGACATTCAGTTCTTAAAGTAAAATATGTCAGTTTCCCAGGATACTGCAACACGCGAAAGTGAAACCAAACACTATAACACATTTCCAATATAAGGCTTCCTTAAAAACAAACTCTGTGTTGCAATTATAAAATTAGCTTTGAACTCTAAGAACAAGAAAGTTGAAATAGACTTAAATGTCAAGAAAAAAATATACACTCTGTGACAATAATATATATATAACAGGTATTTTAAAATTTGTTTATCAATTATTAACCATGTCTCTTGTTTGTAATTTACAGGGAAATGGGGCTTTGTAAACAAAATTCTATTAAGTCTGAGCTTAAACATGAGAAGGTGGGTTTCTGCTATATTTAGCATGACCAGATTTTCTAGGTTTTATATTACTGGAGCAGAGGAAGAGGTTCCTACTATGAAATTACCGAATTCAGCAGATGATTCTCCATTCATTTAATATTTGGGAAGCAGCTACTATATGAAATGTAATACACATTGGGACATAAATTTTTTGTAGTGAATGATATGACATGACAGATACAATACTTGCATCTTTGAGTAGTAAGAGAGAAGAACTATGGATATAAAGTACATTCCTGCAATTCCAATGAAAACTATGAAATCACTTAATAGAAAATGTAATTTATGATCCTCTTCTGGAACACATTCAATTCAACTAACATTTACTTACTGTAAGACATGTTTCTTTAGTTTTAATTATTCATCATAAACTCATACTGTATAAACAACTTACCGATCCACAGGAGTTGATGTATTCTCTATAAAACTGATAACTTTTTCCCTGACATTAACAGATTTTGTCTTCAAAGCCACAGTCATTTTATTTACTAGTGATTTCATTCCTCTATCATTTGAGCCATTAGAAGATTCACCCTAAAAAAAAAATAATTTAGATGGTTTAACTGCTCTCTAAATGACTAGAAGACATACTACTGCTAATGGTTAACTACATGTTATGGACTGAATTGCAATCCCACTAAATTCATGTAAGTTCTAACAGAATACGACTGTATTTGGAGATATAGGCATAATTAAGGTTAAATTAGGTTTTTATAGGTGGTGCCTAATCCAGTCTGACTGGTGTCCTTAGAGAAAGACATGAGCACATGAAAACAGAGAAAAAGCTATTTGAGGACACAGAGCGGAAGGCAGAGATCTGTAAACCAAGGAGAGAGGCCTCAGGATAAATCAAACCTGCCTCAGGATAAATCAAATCTTGGACTTTCAGCCTCCAGAACAGTAAGAAAATAAATTTACATTAGTTAAGCCACCATTTTGTGGTATAATATTTTGTTGTGGCAGCTGTAAACTAATTAGGTGAAATCATTTTAAGAAAAGAGGGTAGAATAAAAAATTAGGATATACTTATGAATATATGTGTGTGGAGTCTTAAATTAACTTCTTTATTAAATAAGAAAGTTAAAACTACTGACCTTTCTTATCTTAGACTAGCCTACAAAAATAAGGAAAAGTATAATCAAACTATTTGCACATACATGTGTGTGAAGTCTGCAATTACCTTCTTTATTCAATAAGAAATAGTCAAAACTATTAACTTTTCTTATCTCAGTAGCCTACAAAAATATGCGAAAGTATAATCAAACTACTATCCATGTAGCTAAATTTTTAAAGACATTTCCAATTAGGCCTTTATTTTCTGAAGAAAAGTTATCCTGATGTACCACATGTAATAGATGAGAGTATAATTCTTTTTTGTTTGTTTTTTTGAGATGGGAGTCTTGCTCTGTCACCCAGCAACCTCTGCCTCCTGGGTTCAAGCAATTCTCCTGCCTCAGCCTCCTGAGTAGCTGGGATTATAGGCACCTGCCACCATGCCTGGCTGAGAGTATTAATTCTCAAATTGTTTCAGGGGATTGCTCACATATACCTTCCTAAAAGGCAATTTAGTAATGGGTGTCAAACATTTAAAAGTGATCTTATTATTTGCCCATTATTCCTCTTTGGAATTAATGGGAAGGAAAGAAGAAAGTGCCCAGAGATTTGGGTACTATTCGATGGAAAATTATACAGCCACTAAAAACTCATACTTTTTAAACAACATTTTATAATGCTAGAAAATGCTCATATATTCAGTGAAAAAGCAGAAAATAAAACTCTAGGTATGCTATGATCACTACCTTTGGAAAAAGAAACACATTCACTAAAAAGGGTTTGATGAAAATACTTTAAAATATGAATGGGAAAATTATCTCTGGTACAGCTACAGGTGCTTTTGCTTTCTTTACACTTTGCTTATTTACAGATGATGCTACAGTGAACATGTTACTTTTATTTTTACAAAAAATGTCATTAACAACACAAAAAACTGCCGGGCGCGGTGGCTCAAGCCTGTAATCCCAGCACTTTGGGAGGCCGAGGCGGGTGGATCACGAGGTCAAGAGATCGAGACCATCCTGGTCAACACGGTGAAACCCCGTCTCTACTAAAACTACAAAACATTAGCTGGGCATGGTGGCGCGTGCCTGTAATCCCAGCTACTCAGGAGGCTGAGGCAGGAGAATTGCCTGAACCCAGGAGGCGGAGGTTGCGGTGAGCCAAGATCGCTCCATTGCACTCCAGCTTGGGTAACAAGAGCGAAACTCCATCTCAAAAAAATAAATAAATAAATAAAAACACAACACAAAAAACTATGTTTCTATTTCCATATCTAAATTCAAAGCTGAATTAAACTGAATGTAAAAATTATTTGGTACTCTGAAAAGAATGCTCTTTAAGATAATTTCTAAAATAGCCTCAATCAGTGTTTTTCAAATATGAAGATAAAAGCTTCAACAGAAAACTATCCAGTGATGTGAATGGAAATATAAATGAAAATGTTTTTTGGAGAACCATTTAATAATAATGCAGAAGTCTAAGGAGTTTGGTAAGTAACATTTTAATCAAGTTACTCCATTTCCAGGACTAAACAATCATGGCATATGCAAATATATCACTACAAAAATTAAATAGTGTTTGTAACAGAAAAAGACTGAAAATAATGTAAATATTGAACAGAAAACTGAATAAATTATCATACACTCATACAACGAAATACTAGTTATTTAAAATGAAAATAGCAAATGTTTACTAAGTAAATGGTGATTTCACACACAGAGCATCAAGTTAAAAATACGAATATCAAGTTAAAAATAAGATTCTCAGACAAACCTTATCTGCTGATATGAAAATAATCTGATTTTGATTTGTATGGCCAAAGAAAAACCTTAACTAACACAGGTAGTAAGCTACAATTTCATAATAACTAGTATTAAATATTTGGTGATAGGTACTACACTTTCCATTTACTTGCACAGCTAATCCTCAAGCTATCCTTAGGAAGAAGGTTATGCTGTTAACATTTCTATTACACAGGTAAAGAAACCACCGCTGAAAGACCCTGCTGGAGATCATGAAGAAAGTAAGTTGTACATGAAATCTGAACCCAGGTATGTCAGATCTGTAAGCTCAAGCTAGTAACCATCACCCTGTACTGCAGTTTTCCTTCTATTTCTGTTTTAAAAAATAATCATTAGGTAGATGACCACCATTATTTATGAAAGTGATTTAATGACATCTAATTCAACTGACATGAAATACTTAAGTACTGAAAAAGCACGAGACCTATTATCCAAATATTTCCAAAGTAGAACAGAAAAACAGATTTATCCACTGTAGCAGAACCACAGTAATGTGTATTACTAGTAACGTAAATAAAAATGTAGTAATGTGCATTACTAAATACACATCTCAGTAACTAAAAATCAAATAAAATAGGACTGGCAAGTGGTTCTTGTCTTTCTCTGCCTGGCCGATTCTCAAATATAGATAGACTCAAGTACTAATCATGTAAGTTTGTGATGGGGATGGGTACAGACATAGTATGCACAAGATGATTGTTAGCCCTAGTATTCTGGAAAAAACTAACTGTGAGAGGCCTGGAGCCAGCTTGCTTAAGAGTCCCAGCTATTTATAGGACCCAGATTAGTCCCCATTGATATTTAAACTGGAGCATAAAACTGTCACTACCTGACACCAAACTCCAGCTGGACAGGGAGAAATTTGAATTCAGCAGCTGAACTTCAAGAGCTCCCGGCTAGTTTAGCTGTGAAGGACTGCTAATCATTGCATTAATCTCACACTAATATGACTCTTCATTGCATGTGTTTAAAATATTTTGCCTCCACGTTTGTTATGGTGGGGGCTTAGTAATTAATCACCTTTTCTGGGAATTTATCCAAATCTGGCGACATATTCTCTACATGCACTTACATCAACAGAATTGATACTGCTCCTTGAGCCTGAGGTACTAGCAATCCAATGGCCATATCCATTTTCTGGTCCATCCACATTAATGTCTGCCAGGTGCTGCTGCAGTGCTTAAGGTAAATTAAAAAAAAGAAAAACAAAACCTAAAATATCAACCCTCTTTGGAAAGATTCATTACCAAAGAAATATAATAAATATGTCACAGCTGAGAAAAAAGGACCCAAGGACATAATCACAGCTGTTTCTTTCGGCATGTCTGTAAAGGAGTAAAGGCCTTCAAACTAGAGCAAACAACCTTCCTCTTCTTCCTTCTAAAATCCTCTGTACATGGAAAACTTTTCTTAACTGACACTAAAGGTGATGATAACTGTAAAGGCTTTATGTTTCTTCTCTGGAAAGAAATCTTTCAAGCATTAACAGATAATTTCTGCAACATTTTTATGACATAAAGGATTAATTGAAAACTGATTGTGGCTTTTTTTTTTTTTTTTTTTGAGACGGAGTTTCGCTCTTGTTACCCAGGCTGGAGTGCAATGGCGCGATCTCGGCTCACCGCAACCTGCGCCTCCTGGGTTCAGGCAATTCTCCTGCCTCAGCCTCCTGAGTAGCTGGGATTACAGGCACGCACCACCATGCCCAGGTAATTTTTTGTAGTTTTAGTAGAGACGGGGTTTCACCATGTTGACCAGGATGGTCTCGATCTCTTGACCTCGTGATCCACCCGCCTCGGCCTCCCAAAGTGCTGGGATTACAGGCTTGAGCCACCGCGCCCGGCTGTGGCTTTTTTTATACCATAAAGTATAATGCTTTTCAGACACTTTTGAGAATAACAAGCTTAATATATCATGTTATATCAAGTTTTATATCATGTTACCAGGATTCCTAATAAATAACACTGAGCCTAGAGCCAAACATGTTTAACACTACTTATTGAAAGTACCCTTTTGTACATCATCCTGGGTACGAGCTTCAAAAGTTGTTATCAGGTCATGATATATAGGAGATAATCATAATCCTTGTTAACAAAGACCAAGAGGAAATATATCCTAATGTTCCAAAAATTCTATGTTATAGCCTAACTCCCATGATTAAAACCTAAGATTCCATTACCCTCCACATATACTGATTTGATTTTTGGAGCTTCAGTCGCACAATTGGTTAGCATATGATACTTATATATTGATTTGATTTGATCACTAATTTCCCCAGCATTTACAGTTTAGTTTTGTGATCTCTTTTTCTAATGTAAGACAGGCTCTTTTAAAATCTTACTACTCTGCCTGCAAAGTAAAATTCTCAATACTTGCCTGCAGAGACCATGTCCATTATTTTACTATCCTAGATTATCAAATATTAGTCTGCAGATGTGAAACTATCGGTTTATTTTACTCCATTTAGCCAACACTTTTTAAGCAGAGAATACCTTCAAGTAGTTCAAAAATAAAATGACAAAACACCTAAAGAGTCCAAAGGGTACACTATAAAAAGTATTCCTTTAACTGTTCCTTCCCAGTTCCGTCATTTAATCCTTCTTCTCCACAGAGGCAACCATATGGGCAGTTTTTCATTCATCTTTACAAAAATATTTCTTGAAATAAATCTCCTTAAACAGTCTTACATCAGTCATTCATTTCAATTGTCTATTATGTGTGTTATCTGTACGTCCTGCTGGCCTTGTCTTTTCTGAAAATACTGAATGAATGAAGAGAGTCTGCCCATTAACTAATGTGAACACTCCACATCAACTCTGTTGATAATCAATAACAATTTCTTCTGAAACATGGAGAAAAAAAAAATAAATTAAAATCTTACCCATAAATCCTCCACTGGCAATACTCACATATTCTTTGTTTTTCTGTAATAGAAAATTTAAATTATTCCAAAAATGTGACTTAATTAAAACTTTGCCTAGTTCTAAAACATTGATAAATACAGTATCAAGTTACATATTAAACTTCTGGACTTTCTTATTTCCGTGACAGTTTGGACTTTGGCACAGAGAGGCATAGCCATTTACCTTACGTATTGTAAAGTCTGGTGCTCAGGTGGGAAGAAGGGGACAGCTTCAAGGCTATTAACAAGTCTTGATTTTACCTTTATTATAGTTTCAATAGTGCAACTGTCAAACCAAAATTAGTTAAACAGTATTTTAGGTTGTAATCAAGAGTGATTTTTAAAAGCTTTCAAAATATTTTATGCCCTTTATTAAAAGATAATATAAAAGGAAACATTACAACTAATTAGGAAGAAATAAGGAATGTTACCATTTTGCAAACTACTAAAAACTAATGGATCTAAGTAATATAAATAAAAAAAGAGAAACAGAAAAAAGAGACATCTAAATACTATTTGTCATCTAAAAGAGACAGTCATCACCCTCAGGACCTCCTTCCTCTGAACAAAGCAATTCAGTCACATCTCTAGATTTAACTAATGGCTTACAGGAAATACCAAGGACAGAACATGATAGATGATACTATGTAAATATAATCAGCAAAATCCAGAATGTGAGGAACTCTATAACACAAATTAATTGGGCTTTTCTCAACAAATATATGCAAGGAAAATATTTTAAAAAGGAACCTATAAACTAAATTAACTTAAAAGACATCAACCAATGTTAACACCTTGTTTTAGATGAAAATCAGGGAAACTTGAATACTAGTTAAATTTTTAAAAATAAAGTATGATAGTGATGTGGTTATGTCTTTACGAGTTTATGGCATTCAGTTTTCCCTACTTTTCAATTTCCTTGAGACTTTCCATGATAACAATTAGGGAAAAAATTTATAAAACCACATAAATAACCTGAATAATTACAAAAAGTTCTCAATATTCCAAACTCTTGCCCTATGACAGCCCTCACAATATATAGTATAGTTTATACTGAAGCGTTTTTATTTTATTTTGTTTTTGGGGTAGGGTCTCGCTCTGTCACCTAGGCTGGAGTACAGTAGCATGACCATGGCTCACTGCAGCCTCAATCTCTCAGCTCATGCAATTCTCCTGCCTCAGCCTCCCAAGTAGCTGGTACTACAATGGAACACATCCATACCCAGTTAATATTTTTATTTTTTGTAGAGACAGGGTCTCATCATATTGCCTAAGTGGTCTTGAACTCCTGGGCTTGAGTGATCCTCCCATCTCAGTCTCCCAAAGTGTTGGGATTATACGCATGAGCCACTGTGCCTGGCCTGAAGCATTTTTACAATAGGCCAATTAAATTTATGAGTGAAATGTTTGGTTCCTTATTTTTGTTATTCTGTATATTTCTAAACTCTTTCCTTTAATAAAATTTAACAGCCTACAATCCCTCTCCCAAATATCCTGTTTCTTCTCTGATTTTGCTTTTCAAGGATTTTGTCTTTAAACTTTTTCAAACCAAATTCCCAGTAAAATACAACACAAATAGAAATGATTCCAAATTGAGTGGCTTGTGTATTACCATGCCTACCATCTTGCTGATTCCATAGTTCAGGACCACACAAAGTAAGGCCTTTAACACATCAACTGCCAAATAATATCTAATAAACAACTGTTTTAATAAAAAGTAAGCCATCACTGAGTGACATTTTTAAAAAAGCAGAGGAACAGGTTGCATAAAATCACCAATTCAAATTAGTTGTTTTGAAGACAATATTTAAACACAAAAAGGAAAGATGGCTAAGTGTTGTGAATGAACATGCATATGTATTTTTTCAGTTTCAAATGAAGATACTAAAATGAATTATATAGCTATTGTAAAAAGTACTAGGACATAAACACACATAAAGGTCAATGTAACATAACAGGCCAGGGGCAGTGGCTCACACCTGTAATCCCAGCACTCTAGGAGACCGAGGAGGGCGGATCACTTTAGGTCAGGAGTTCAAGACCAGCCTGGTCAACACAGTGAAACCCCGTCTCTACTATAAATACAAAAATGAGTCAGACGTGGTGGCACGTGCCTGTAGCTCAGCTACTCGAGAGGCTGAGGCAGGAGAATTGTTTGAATCTGTGAGGCGGAGGGTGCAGTGAGTGAAGATTGCACCACTGCACTCCTGCCTGGGCGACAGAGCAAGACTCCATCTCAAAAAAACAGTAATAATAGAAAAAATAAAAGATCAATGTAATATGATCCAGAAATAGATCTTGATGCACAGAGGAACTCAGAGTATTAATAAGGTGGTATTTTAAATTATACAATTTGTAAGCTATCTGGAGAAAAATTTTTTAAAATTCCTATCTTACTTCTTACACAAAATAAATTCTAGATGGTTTGAGTTAAACATAAAAAAGAAGTCCTATAAGTACAGGAGAAAAATCTGAAGAAGACCTTAACAAGACACAAAACCAAGAAAAATATAGATAAATCTGACAAGCAAAAAGTTATTTACATGAATTTCTTAAAGGTCATAACAATAACCAAACAACGCTGAAATAATCTATGTCGGCATACCTGTAAAAAGTGTGCCAGGACCATATTCATGTACATGTCTTCCTCCTCCCTGCCACTGCCCATAAAACAGAGGTGCTCCCCACCAGCTATGGAGCCAGACTCAATGGACTGCTTCTGTGCTTCCAGCAAGGATTTTACTGACTGTGCAAACTCAGATGGATTCTGGAGCATCTAGACAAATTTTTAAAAGTTAAAAACTTGGCAAGCCTGGTTTATATACATTTGCAAACTTGAAATTTTTTTTAGGAAAAACCCCAATATTTAAAGAGACACAATGAACACAAAGGAAAAAAAGGCTCTTCTAAATAAAATCCTGGGATAAATGCTATATTTATAAATGTATCTTTAATACATTAGAGCAAAAGTTGAACATTCACAGAAAGACTGAAGCAAGTAAAATACTTCTATACTAGAGAAAAACTTTGTTGTTTTTTCTTATATAACAAGTAGCTACAGTGTCCTTAGGTATCATGACAGAAAGAACAGAAAACTATAGGTTAAAACAAGCTCTATTTTTTAGTTTCCACTTACATGGTAAACCATGTATTTCTTATAGGAATAGTCAGAAATAACAGAAAGCATTTATTTATCAGCACTATTCCAGGTAATGGAGACACAAGGATGAAATATTCATTTCATACCCTCAAGGAAACAAGTATGACAATGACAACAAAGATGTTTAAAAGCCATTTTAATGGAGATACATAAAAAGTATGGTGAATAATTAATAGAAAAATGGACAAACCATATAGAAAAGCAATTTGTAAAAAACAAAAGCAAATATAAATAAATAGCACACTCACAAAAAATAATGTCAACCTCATCAGTAATTACAACTATTTTTACTTAACATTCTGGTAAGGTACGAAAAGATTGATAATGTTCAATAATGCTGATGGCATTCTCATTTACAGTTCTGAAACATAAGGTGGTTCCGCCTTTTTAAAGGGCCATACGGTGGTCTCTAGTAAAATGCATATGCCCAGACAACTCAACGAAACAATTTTACTTTTAAGAATCTGTTTTACAGAAATATTCGCATAACTTCACAAAGTGTATATAAAGATGTTAACTGCAGCATTGTTTATTACAAGAAAAAAAAAAACCCGAATATACATCAATCAGGCAATAAATTATAGTATACCTACATGTACCATGGACCACTATGCATCATTAAAAAGAATGTACTTATATCAAAAGATCTCTTAGAAACTGTTAAGTGAAAAATCAAGCGGCAAAACAAGAAATATATAAATAGATATTAAAGGTCTAGAAGATTAAGTAAATTGATAATATTCTTTAAATTTTTTTCTTTTTAAAATTTTAAAATTTTTATTTTTTTACTCCATTCTGCAGATGAAACTTTAAAATGTTTTAAAAATTCAAGCCAGGTGTGATGGCTCATGCCTATAATCCCAACACTTTGGGAGGCTGAGCAGATGGATCACTTGAAGCCAGGAGCTTGAAACCAGCCTGGCCAACATGGTGAAACCCCCTCCTCTAGTAAAAATACAAAATAGCCAGGTGTGGTGGCACACAACTGTAGTCAGGAGGCTGAGGCAGGAGAATCACCAGAACTCAGGAGGCTGAGGTTGCAGTGAGCCGAGATCATACCATTGCACTCCAGCCTGGGGGACAGAGTGAGACTCTGTCTCAAAAAATATATATATATTAATTCACGTATTCATGAATCATTTGAGTAAAATTTTAAAATAGAAATGAGAGAGGAATCAAGGAAGAGAAAGGCAGAGTTTACCTACAGAATATGGATGGGCTAAGATGGCCTTTCTTGTAATATCTGAAACCCTGATTTCTTCTACTAGTTTTTCTCTCAATATCACCTAGGCTAGTTTTCTCTCAATATCACCTCTCAATATCACACATCCTTTCAGTCTTAGCATCAAATTTTTCAGACAAATTGGGAAGGGGAAGGGTAGACTTAATATTTAGCAAAGAGGTTTCTTATCGCATCCCTGGGTTCCCCGTCCCTGAGGCTTTAATGATCCCAGGATGGCTTAAATGATGTTAGCCTTAATTCTACCAACGGCTCTATTCATCTCTGACAATATTTAATTATTTACTTTACCCATTCTTCAAATTAAATGACCTAGGATAGTAGTTTTAACAACTAAGTACTTATATGCCAGATACTACCCTTATTAAATATTCATTTATTATATGCATAAATACTTATGATTAAAAATGGCTTATACTAAAAAGCCTACAGAATTCTTACTCAATTACAATAAAAGCTGATATCCAAAAAGTACTTCGGAGGTGCAATGCACTATGCTAAGTGCTCTATTAGGTAGCTCAAACTAAGTTCAGAATTTACTGACATAACAATGGTAAGCAATAGTAAGTCACAGTGAGCATTGTTTTGGACTACCCTTTATGATGCCAAAAGGGTATCTGGGCCAGGCATGGTGGCTCACACCTGTAATCCCAGCCCTTTGGGAGGCTGAGGCAGGGTGTCACCTGAGGTCAGAAGTTTGAGACCAGCCTGACCAACACAGTGAAACACCACCTCTAGTAAAAATATAAGAAATTAACCGGGCATGGTGGCAGGTGCCTGTAATCCCAGCTACTTGGGAGGCTGAGACAGAATCGCTTGAACCCGGGAGATGGAGGAGCAAGATCATGTCTTTGCAGTGAGCCAAGATCACGCCACTGCACTCCTGCCTGGGCAACAAGAGCAAAACTCCATCTCAAAAACAAACAAACAAGCAAAACTAAACAAAAGGGTATCTGGGTGAAAAGGAAACCTGACAGCAACACTTTTAAGAGCAGAGACTCCCTCCTTAAGGAAAAAGAAAAAATTCCCCAATTTGGGACCTATAAACTAAAGAAAAAAAAGTTACTTTAAAAATAATTAATCAGCATTTATACTAACCAGATCTGAATCTAAATGGAAAGCAGTTGATAAATGCCCAGCATTATATTGTTCTGCAGGACGGCAATCCACCACAAAGAACCGGACTCCTTCCTAAAAAAGAAATAACATTTGACATACAGAAATTTGCGATGAGGTTCACATTGCACAATATAATATTGAGAGTTAACTGAAGAAAGGGAACAAGTTTATTAAAAAATGGATGTCACATGGAATTAGGAGGACCTAGTTAGTACAGAAAATAACCTGAAGGTCCTAAATATTTTCATTTCTTTTAAACAGTTAAAACATTTTTTTAAATGTTGTTCCTTACTGGAAAGTCTTAAAATACACAGCAGGAGAGTGTCTGAGCTATAAAACTAATTATACTGGAATTTGACAATGTACTATGTAAATGCTATACAGTTAAAAACACAACTCTAGATATGCTATTCTTATTTTTGCAAATCTGCAAATTTATCAACAGCTCAATTCACGTAAGAACTAAACATCTATTTTGTGTGGGGGGAATGAGAGGAAAATGTTCTACAATACTAGTTTCAACTAAAGAAGTTCTCATGGGTCTTTTAAACTAGATAATATGTTTTCATATGTTTTTGTTTTTTAAGAGATGAGGTTTCACCATGTTGGCCAGGATGGTCTCGATCTCTTGACCTCATGATCTGCCCACCTGGGCCTCCCAAAGTGCTGGGATTATAGGCGTGAGCCACCACCGCACCTGGCCTCATTTATTTTTTAATATTAGTTTGAATAAGAAAAAAGTGAGATGCTCGTATTTTGAAAATTCTCAGTAACCAGTATAGATACAGTAAGAAATCCAACTAAGAATGATCTACCATAAAAGGCCATCTTCCCATGTTCATTTCTCTCCTGCCCTCAACCTTGGAAATACACTACACCTTCCAAATGCACACCATGGTTAACTGTTGCACCACTAGTAGTAAAGAGCGTATATTAAAAACATCATTGGTCAAAGTGACTCATTAGATTTTTATGAAGAAAATTGTATTTTCACAATTTTCCTTTGCTACAAGTTTTATGGAACTAAACCATGTAATTCAATTAGCTGTTAACTACCAGAAACTTTTAAATGCTAAAGTACACCCTTTTAAGTACTTTATACAATGACACATTGTTTCTCTACTGAAATATGAAAAAAGATATGGCGATTTACAAAAGTTGGTGTCAAGAATTACAATAATTAATTATAGACAAGTAACACAACACACAGGCTGACAAGTTTTAAAATGACCCTCTGAACATAACATTTAACACAATCGTTCAAAAAGGCAAAAGAGCCACCTTGTTGCAGTAAATCGATTTTGTGGGAATCAATGAACAGGGAGGAAGTTGGTTCCTTGTATTTAAAAGGGACAGTCCCCTAACAAACTGGGTTTCCTTTACTCACCCCTTGTAGCTGATTTGCTTGAAGGATCTCTGACACTGAGATGGCCAGACAAAGAGCTTGACTCAGATCCGCATCATCATCCTTAATTCCCAACAAAGTACTACCAAAGAGATGGTGATTATCCTGTTGGAAAAAAAATTTTCAAACATTATTAAAAAATCAAAATTTCTTCCTAAAAATATTCTTATTAAACTATGATAAAAGGTAAAATTAATATATTCTTGAGTTGTGATTTTTAAAACTTAATACTACATAATCTCAAATTTCATAGGCGAAGAATTATAAAAAAGTCACATGAAGTCCCTGTAGTGCTCACATGAAATGAAAGACTAAAAGAAAAAAACACACATTCTACTTAGCTATTTTCCACACTATCATCTGCAGTTAATACTAAATTTTAAAAATGGTTACTTAAAATTTTTCATATCTTAATAAAATAAAAAATGTGGCAGAAATGAGCTGCATAAATGAGTTAATATGCTGATCCACAGCCTGCTCTAATTCGCAACTGCTACTACAGATTTGTTATGTCTGAAGAATAAAAGGTGCACCTTCTGAAACAGAAAATAAGCCTTTTTTTCACTCAATGTTTTAAACTACTATCTTACCATCTGACACGCAACATTGTTGGGAGCTGAAGTTCTATATAAGAAAATTATTAAAATAGCTGAAATTAGTCCCTAGAAATAAGCTTTTTTTAAATTAGTTATTTTTAAGGGAAAATGTTCTTAAAAGACTTCCTCTACCTGCTTTATAAAACACATAATCTAACTTTATCTTAACACTTCAGTGACAATAATGAGTACCAACTGGAAATTATTATGACAGAATACTTTTTAAAAAAGACAATAAATAATGCTCTCATGGGCACCTGAAGTCATATACACACCTGTTTGCTTTATAAATATAAACTTGTGCCTCTTCCACTATTACCTTGTGCTTCTTAGTTTCATTTTTCAGGAGTTCATATCACTCATATGTCTAATCTGATGTCCTTTATTGAAAGCACTTGTCTGGTCTAAGGATCTAGGTCTTTATGGGTCTAAATGACCTTTCTTTTTAAGACAGCTTTGCATCACTAAGACTGTACAAGGATGAACTCCAGAAAAAAGTGGCATAACTCTACCCCCTCCACTGGATTACTGCAGTAAAATAATTTTTAAAGTCAAGAAAGGATTAATTTAGAAAATATTTCACAGTCAATTTTCTTATGATCAGAGATAACAGTAATCAGAAGAGAGGTAAGATGCTTCCTACTATCTTTCTCACGTGTCTGTTCCTCCACTAGGGAGGGTATTTACTGAAGGGAAAAAGAAATCACACAAAACTACAACACGTAAAGAAACAGAAAAAACTGACAATCTAAAGTATTTTAACTAAAGTGAATACAAAGTAATAAAACAATGTACAGAATGTGAAATACAAAACTGTTGGTCATTTCTTGTTTTATACCTTCCTAAAAGAAGCTGGCGTTTTACTGCAATAATACTGAGCCAGGGAGAAAAGGTCTTCTATATCTTCTAGATTCAGACTGGATGGAGTATTTTCCAAGAACTCTGAAATAAGATTATAGACATAATATTTAGTAGTTTATGAAAACTGCAAACATTGTTTATGTATCAGAACTGAAATATCTTCAACATAAATACTCTGTAAATGGAATCTCAACAGTGGTGCTTTTACAACTGCAGAGAAGTGGATTTTCCCAAATGAGCTGAAACTGTTAATATAAATCTCTTGTTAGTGAAGGATGGTGTCAGGCAATCAAAACAAATTCATTAATCTTAATTAGAATTCTATGATTTATTTA
Source organism: Sapajus apella (assembly GCF_009761245.1). NCBI lineage: Eukaryota > Metazoa > Chordata > Mammalia > Primates > Cebidae > Sapajus > Sapajus apella. The sequence goes on from NW_022436980.1 coordinate 20,113,978, forward strand.
TCTAACATATATGAAGAAGTGACAGGGCTCTAACATACAAAATGTCTTAAGAAATAGTTACTGATTGGATCAAGGCAACAAGAAGAGCTAACGATCCTAAATATATATGCACCCAATACAGGAGCACCCAGATACATAAGGCAAGATCTTAATGACTTACAAAGAGACTGAGACTCCCACACAATTATAGTGGGAGACTTTAACACCCCATTGTCATTATTAGACAGATCAACCAGATAGAAAATTAACAAGGATATCCAGGACTTGAACTCAGACCTGGACTAAGCAAACCTAATAGACATTTACAGAACTCTCCACCCCAAATCCACAGAATATACATTCTTCTCAGCACCACATCACACCTACTCTAAAATTGACCACATA
>NW_022436980.1:20119361-20318620 GCF_009761245.1 Sapajus apella
CTGACACCTTACACTAAAATTAACTCCAGATGGATTAAAGACTTAAACATAAGACCTAACACCATAAAAACCCTAGAAGAAAATCTAGGCAAAACCATTCAGGACATAGGTGTAGGCAAGGACTTCATGACCAAAACACCAAAAGCATTGACAACAAAAGCCAAAATAGACAAATGGGACCTAATCAAACTCCACAGCTTCTGCACAGCAAAAGAAACAATCATTAGAGTGAATCGGCAACCAACAGAATGGGAAAAAATTTTTGCAGTTTACCCATCTGACAAAGGACTGATATCCAGAATTTACAAAGAACTAAAACAGATTTACAAGAAAAAAACTAACAAGCCCATTCAAAAGTGGGCAAAGGATATGAACAGACACTTTACAAAAGAAGACATACATGAGGCCAACAAACATATGAAAAAATGCTCATCATCACTGGTCATCAGAGAAATGCAAATCAAAACAACCTTGAGATACCATCTCACGCCAGTTAGAATGGCGATCATTAAAAAATTTGGAGACAACAGATGCTGGAGAGGATGTGGAGAATAGAAACACTTTTGCACTGTTGGTGGGAGTGTAAATTAGTTCAACCATTGTGGAAGACAGTGTGGCGATTCCTCAAGGACCTAGAAATAGAAATTCCATTTGACCCAGCAAGCCCATTACTGGGTATACATCCAAAGGATTATAAATCGTTCTACTACAAGGACACGTGCACACGAATGTTCATTGCAGCACTGTTCACAATAGCAAAGACCTGGAACCAACCCAAATGCCCATCGATGATAGACTGGACAGGGAAAACGTGGCATATATACACCATGGAATATTATGCAGCCATCAAAAATGATGAGTTTGGGTCCTTTGTAGGGACATGGATGAACCTGGAAACCATCATTCTCAGCAAACTGACAGAAGAGCAGAAGATCAAACACCGCATGTTCTCACTCATAGGTGGGTGTTGAACAATGAGAACACATGGACACAGGGAGGCGAACACTACACATTGGGGTCAGTCGGGGGGAAACAGGGGAGGGACGGTGGGGGGTGGGGAGCTGGGGAGAGATAGCAAGGGGAGAGATGCCAGATGTAGGTGATGGGGAGGAAGGCAGCAAATCACACTGACATGTGTGTACCTATGCAACAATCTTGCATGTTCTTCACATGTACCCCAAAACCTAAAATGCAATAAAATAAACGGGGGAAAAAAAATAAAAAGAAATAGTTACTGATTTAAGGAACTTTGTCTTGTGTGAGAAAATAAAAATAAATCATTATAAATATAGTAACATAAACATTATTATACAGACAGCACCATGTGCCAGGCAATATAGAGAGGAAGTAACTATCTCTATGTGGGGGATATGGTGGGGAGAACCCAAAAGGAGAACCAAGGTCTCACAATTGAAATATCATATAAAATAAATATTGAAAGGTAAATTAAGGATAGGTAGGGAGAAAGGGAGGAGGGCAATCTATGTGAACACTGAAACCAAAGAAATAGTATATGGAAAGGAACGAAAGCATCAACAAACGTGAAGGAATGAATGAAGATGACAAAGGAAAATAGTCGTTAAGGTCTGTACCTGGAGAGTGTTTATATAATTTCAGAGGTGAATGGAGTCTCAGGGCTCTTCTAGACTAATCTTCTAAATTGATGAATGAGGAAGCTGAGTTTTACAATGATAAAGAGACCTGAAATGTTTTCACTACATTAAATGATACTTACGGATAACTTCTTCCTTGCTGTCAGACTCTTGTGTTAAAATGACTTCTCTGTAAAAGAGAATCAAATCAATTTGAGTTAAATATTAACAGAGCATCTGAGAAAAAACAGGAAAGAAAAATCTAATCAACCAGATACTTACTTTGCATTAACAAGGATAATTAACATTAAGAAATAAATAAAAAACGGATCTGCTTGTTGTAGATATCCATCCCATATTGCCTGAGTGACTTCAATGGAACAGTAACATGCAAAAAGACTTCCAAGCTGTAATCAGGAAATGAGATGAGACATAAACCACTGGAGGTGACTTGTTCTCTTAAAAGTATTGAAGCATATGAATAATAAACATTACATCAAATTATCTGCCCCTGATATTAAATGCGTACCTTAATCTTAGTGTATGAAATCCAAAGGCAAAACATGTGAATTTAAGGGACAATGGAGCCACTTATTAACTGTGAGACTTAAAACATGTCAACCTCTTTAAAGCTTCCATTTTTACTTCTGTAAAAAAGGAATACTGCTACCCATCTTCTACTACTGTTGTGAAAAGAGTACCTAAAATAACTAGCACATATCTTTGTCATAGCATAGCTAGCATGATTATGGTCTCAACTCCATAGGAGTAACTAAAATAATTACAACATAGTAACAGCACAGTATTTAAATTACAAGGTAATTGTGAGGATCGAACACCGTAATTTAAGAGCAACTAATAAAACTTTAATCATAACATAAATATGAATTGCTCCCAAAGCTCACTTGTATATCACTTTAAAGAGGTTAGACCAGGCAAGGTGGCTCATGCCTATAATCTCAGCACTTTAGGAGGCCAAGGTGGGCAGGTCACCTGAGGCTAGGAGTTTGAGAACAGTCTGGTCAACATAGTAAAACCCCATGTCTACTAAAAATCCAAAAATTAGCTGGGCATGGTGGTGCGTGTCTGCAGTCCCAGCTACTGGGGAGGCTGAGGCAAGAGAACAACTTGAACGCGGGAGGTCGCAGTGGGCTGAGTCTGAACCAGTGCACTCCAGCCTGGGGGACAGAGTGAGGCTCTGTCTCACCAATAGTGGCTTACGAAAAAAAAAAAAAAGATTAAACAACATTTATATCCTTCAATAGATTCCAGGAGCTCTGTAGTTTTACATTCAAATAAAAGAAAATAAAAGAATTGTTAATTTATAAGTACAGCCTAGTTGTGTTTTAAGTTGCATGAAGCAATGTTTTTAGATCATTGAATTTTCATTAGATACAGACATAATTCCATCTATAGGTTTAAATTTAAAACATTTTTTAATGGCTAAAGAGAATTAATGGGAACACATATTTAGCGCATACTTTGTGCAATACTAAACTAATACTAAACTATTATCACATATCATTAAAAATATCTTACAGTATTTTAATTCTCACCATAGGCCTGCAAAGTAAACACATTTCTCCTCACTTCACAGGTGAGAAAATAGATTTCAATTACTCCCATTTTTTTTCAGGTGAAGAACTTGCATGATGTTACTTTCTCAAGCTCACAGAGCTAGTCAGTGGTGTTGGGAATAAGGAAAAACCCTAAGATTCCACAGCCCATGTAATTGCCATCACACTTGACCACAAGGCTTTTAAAATACATAATGTGACTAAGGTTTTTTGTGGTTGCTTTAAAAATTACGATTATAAACACACATTAGAAGAGGCACATAGAAACAGAATAGTAACATACAGCCACCTTTAAGGGCTCACTTAGCTAAACTAAAGCTACCACTGCATTGCTCACAGTGACAGCTTCTCAAAGTTTAGGAATTACTTTTTAATTGTTTCACCTCATGATATTTTAAAAACTCCATTTCATCAGCATTCATTACTACTAGCAAGAATAAACTATCTGGCATATTGGCTGAAGAGAAACCACTCAGTTTAAACCTCCAGCTACCAGCACTAATTTAGAGCTCTGGCATCATAAACGGCATTTCCTAGGAAGAGAGACCTCTAGTAATTATTAAAGTGCTTAATAGTTTACTACTTTAACATAAATAGGTAGATTCAGTGGCAACATATGAATCTCAGAGAAGCTACAATTTTATAGGTATTTTACTATTTTAACTCAAAGTGACAAGACTAGGCTTGGCTCACACCTGTAATCCCAAGCACTTTGGGAGGCCTGGGAGGGAGGACTGCTTGAGCCCAGGAGATCGAGACCAGCTCAGGCAATAGAGTGAGACCTTGTTTCTACAAAAAAATGAAAACATTAGCCGAGCATGGTGGTGCGTGCCTGTAGCCCCAGCTACTCAGGAGGCTGAGATGGGGGGATCGCTTGAGCCCAGGAGGTGGAGCTTGCAGTGAGCCAAGACTGTGCCACTGCACTGCAGCCTGGGAGACCAGAGCGAGACCTCATCTCAAAAAAAAAAGTGACAAGACTGGCCAAGAGGGAATTAAAGAACAGGCTACTGAAGTTTGAGATTTAATGAGCCCAGAAGTGAAACCAGTTAGAATTCCCCAATTACCCCATATCCTGACTGTTAACTCAACCTATCATCCTCCGAAGTAGGTATAGTTCTGTTATCTCCAGTTTGCAGATGAGGAATTGAAACTCAGAGGTTAAGTATCTTAGATCACAGAGTTAATAACTGGAAGAAATGGGATTCTTCCTGAAGAAAAGTTAAGTAATACATAATAAAACAATAAGAATGTATAGTCTCCTAGCACCCAATCATTGTTTTAGAAAGATCTGCAAGTTAACCAGAAGAACAGTTTTCAAAGTGTGGTCTGAGGACCCCCTAGAAGCCCCCAGGATTCTTTACAGGGCATCTGTAAGGTCAAAACTATCGTTACAAAAATATGTAGAATTTACTTGCCTTTTTCATATTTATTCCCTCAAAAACAAACAATAGAATTTTCCAATGGCTACATGATATGTAATATGATCACAGACTGAATAAAGAAGAAGATATGGGCCAGGTGTGGTGGCTCACACCTGTAATCCCAGCACTTTGGGGGGCTGAAGCAGGCGGATCACCTCAGGTCAGAAGTTTGAGACCATCCTGGCCAACATGGTAAAACCCTTTCTCCACTAAAAATACAAGAATTAGCCAGGCGTGGTGGCGGGCACCTGTAATGCCAGCTACTTGGGAGGCTGAGGCAGAAGAATCACTTGAACCCGGGAAGCAGAAGTTGCAGTGAGCCAAGATCGTGCCACTGCACTCTAGCCTGGGCAACAAGAGTGAAACGCTGTCTCAAAAAAAAGCAGATAGGATAATCCATCTTTGATGTAGCCAAACATTAATGAGATTTGCAAAAATATAAAACAATGCCACTACTAATTTTCTTTTGGAAAACAGCTGTTTATTTTAAAATAGACTATTTATACATCATGTTATCAATTTATAATTACTTTTAAATAAATAAATCTTTAAAATTCCTTAGATTTAACCTTTTTTTTTTTTTTTTTTTTTGAGACAGAGTCTCACTCTGTTGCCCAGGCTGGAGTGTGGTAGTGTGATCTTGGCTCACTGCAACCTCTGTCTCCCAGGTTCAAGTGATTCTCCTGCCTCAGCCTCCCAAGTAGCTGGGATAACAGGCACACATCACCACACTCGACTAATTTTTTTTTATTTTTAGTAGAGATTGGGTTTTACCATGTTGGCCAGGCTGGTATTAAACTTCTGATATCAACTGATCTGTCTGCCTCAACCTCCCAAAGTGCTGGAATTATAGGCATGAGCCACCGCACCCAGCCTAGTTTTAAATTCTTCTCAGAATAGTCCATGTGGATCATCAACAAATTTTAAGAGTGTAAAGGGTCCTGACACCAAAGGACTGAGGATCACAGACCTAAAATAAGACTTCCCATTGAAAATATAAATACAGTACAATAGAGCACTGGGTTATGCTTTATATTATATTAACCATTTGATAACCTTAAGTGATTTTCCTTGACTGTATACCAATTCTTATTCACATCATCAATTTAAACAAAGTTCTCAATTGAACTGATATATGTATCATATATTACATGTATATATTCATATTTATTACATATATGTAAATATTAATTGTAATATTTAATTGTAATTAGTTGTAAATATTAGTTATATTTACAAATACATGTAAAATAAAAGTAAACATCATATGAAATAATCTGAACTAACCTAAATGAAGAGCAAAAAAAGTTATTTTGAAATGCCAATAATTTCACCCCTTGGTTTAAACAGTAATGATCTATACTTAGCACTTTCCTTTCCCTTCTTTGAAAAAAAAACCCCGCCTAACTATAGTTTTATATAAAGCTATTTTTCATTAAATGTTCCTACTTTCACTTTATTACCCAGTTGAGTGCATAGGAGTCTGGAGTAATTTTCTTTGTATCAAGATAAGAACAAAGCTCAGGCTCATGGTATTGGATGAGCAACCTGAAGAGATGAAATGGTCTCCCCTTCTGGGAACAATCCCTAGAAGACAAAAGAAACAAAGTTTTTTGCATTAATAGATCAGAAATCATCACATTAGTAACCAATCTTCCTGCTATCCCCACTTCCACAGCATTCACTGGAGGCCTACCTGACAGCATAGGCAGGGGTCCCTTGCTAACACCTTTTTCAATGTCCCTGGCTTGATAAAAGTTGTAAAAACAGGTCTAAAGCCACTCTAGGGAGATTCTCACAGGTGAACCCAGGCAGCACTTAAGTGAGAGTGCTACAGGGATCACTGAAAACAACGTTTAGGTTATTTTGATAAGGCTGGGATCCCGAAAGGAGATCTGGAGAGTCCTGAAGAAGCCCAGCCCCTTCCTTCTCTGCCAAAAAAGAGGAACTTCTAGAAAGCAGGCTTCACGTTAGCTCAACGGTTTATATACTCAATTAGGAATGTCCTTAGCAAAGGTACAAGTCCGAAATGGGCAGGCGAACATTTCAGAAACAGTGGCCTTAAAAACTGTTGAAGTGGCCTGAGTACCAAGTCCTCAGAGCAAATTCCAGAAGGTGCCGAAATACTCATTTTGTTCAAGAACTGTCCTACTTCAAAGGGTTACTGTGAGAGCGAAATGGGAAAACTGAATCTGAATGCTGTTTTAAAGTAAAAGGCACCAAACATGTATATTAACATTTTTACCTAAAGCCTTTTTTAAAACAAATATCACATTTTGCTGCCAGAGACTTCAAAAGTAGAAAGAAGGTACTCTACTTAGTACATGGGTGGTGAAATGATCTGTACACCAAACCCCCATAAGAATTTACCTATATAACAAACCTGCACATGTACCCCTAAACCTAAAATCAAAGTTAGGAATAATTACAAAGCACACACAGATGCATTCTGGGCCGTGGATTCCCTACAGTTTCTAGTCATCATCTCAGGAAGCATCTCAGCCTGCTCAGCTTTAAGAAGACTCCTCTGCCACAGGTTACTCCTCTGCCACAGTAGCTACTCACAACCTTGATCCAAAAATTATTGTCCCTATACCCAGGTACCCAAGTATTTGAGCCCAGAGATAACAAACCCTTGGAGCAGGTCCACATGTGGTCCATGAACTAGGCTCACTCCTTAGGAAGCATAGCTGCTTCCTCCTTCCCATGCTCAGTCCCTGATCTTAAATTCAGAAGCCTTATTATCTTCCAACTCCCACATAAGCAGCACTCTTAGAAAATCTTTCCAGCCCAGAGGATTTGTTAGATACTATTATATTCCTATTAACTCATGTTCCTATGTGCCTGTTTGTAAAAACTCAAACAGAATACGTCATAGAAAAAAATCTCTCAAAAGAGATTGGAGTTTTGATACTGGATATAGGGAGATAGTTACATGTCTTTTTTTGTTTGTCTGTTTTTTTGAGATGGGGACTGGCTCTGTCACCCAGGTTGGAGTGCAATGGCGTGATCTCAGCTCATTGCAACCTCTCTGCCTCCTGGGCTCAAACCACCCTCCCACTCAGCCTCCCTAGTAGCTGGGACTACAGGTACTATGCCACCAGGCCTGCCTGATTTTGTATTTATTGTAAAAACAGCGTTTCTTCATGTTGCCCAGGCTGATCTTGAATTCCTGGGCTTAAGCGATCCTCCCTCCTTGGCCTCCCAAACTGCTGGGATTACAGGCATGAGGCACCATGCTGGGCCATAGGTAGTTACTTTTTAAACAATACAGTTAAAAACAAAAAAGTAATACTGCAAACACAGTTAATTCCAGACAGTTTGGTTAAAGTACGGTGCTACTGTTAACAAGGTGTTGGCTCAATCTTCATTTAGACAAGGAGGCTTCACTAATTCCTCAGTTCTATAAACTTTACTCCATTCAGCTTTTGTACTAAGATACATTCTACTATTACAAGGGAAAGAGGCAAGAATGTATCTAATGAATCAGCAAAAAACTGTAAACAGCTGGAAGCACAGGCCATCATCATAAAAGTCAACTATTTATTGAGGAAATACCATGTGCCAGACAACGTAATAAATATTCTACAAAGTTATTTCATTTTACCTTACATTTTATCAAACAATCCTATGAAATTTATGCCCATTTTACAGATGAGAAAACTGAGGCTCAACTGAAGTCAAGTAGCTCACTGAAGGTAAAATAGCTAAGAAGTGATGTAAGACTTGTACACAGAAACTGGACATTAGGTCGTCACGCCATACTGCCCCCTTCCATACATAATTTGATATTTCAACAAGTTGTATTTTTGTAGGAGTACCATCTCTAAAAAAGTAAACTGTGAAGAAAATGAAGGTAAACGGCCTCATGTAAAAAAATCAATGAAATTAATGCTACGGTTTCTTTTAAATATTTTTATTTTTTATTTTTTTAAGACAGGGTCTCACTGTCTCCCAGGCTGGAATGCAGTGACAGGATCATGGTTCACTTCAGCCTCAACCTCCCTTGGCTCAGGTGGCTCTCCCACCTCAGCCTCCTGAGTAGCTGGGACTACAGGTGCACACCACCCTGCCTGGCTAATTAAAAAAAAATTTTTTTTTGGTAGAGTCAGGGTCTGACTATGTTACCTAGGCTGGTCTCCAAACTCCTGGTGTCAAGTGATCCACCTGTCCTGGCCTCCCAAAGTGCTGGCATTACAGGTGTGAGTCACTGTACCTGGCCTCACAGTTTTGACATTATAGTATTAGTAAGGAGTGTTTTATGCAGGGCAGAGTGGCATATACCTGTAGTCCCAGTTACACAGGAGGCTGAGGGGGGAGGATCACTTGAGACCACGATGTCAAGACCAGCCTGATCAACATAGTAAGATCTTGCTTTAAAAAGAAAAAAAGTTTTACAATGTAATTTGAAGAGAATAATAAAAAATAATTTCTAGAATCTAAGATGTGAGATTAACATTGGATTTGGTATGACTCTCAAACTAACACTTTTTGATACTGCAGGTGGCAGAAAGTTTTATAGAGAAGGCCCCAGGTTGACAATTCAGATGCACAGATATAGAACTAGATTCATACTGGCAAGATGACCTCCTCCTTCGTCTTAATACTTACCCTACTATATGAATGCAAGGCAAAAGAATGCTAAGGCAGAACATGCAGTTCATAGGGACACACGCTATAGGAACAACTGCCTAGTTCCTACCATCTTCTGAAAAAGTAGGGCATCTGTGGGAGTCAGCCATTGCAACAGCATCTGTTCATTTAATAGCTGTATACTGCAAACCTGCTCTCAACTACAAGGCACTGTGCTTGATGGGATTCTACCATCTTATCTGTAATAAGAAGACAAGTTAGTGGTAAAACCCCATATTTACCAAAAATATAAAAATTAGCCAGGTTATAGAGCCACACGCCTGTAAATATAGCTACTCGGGAGGCCGAGGCAGGAGAATCGCTTGAACCTAAGAGGCAGAGGTTGCAGTGAGCCAAGATAGTACCACTGCACTCCAGTCTGGGTGACGGAGCGAGACCCTGCCTCAAAAACAGAAACAAACAAAAAAAAGAAGATATGTTAGGCTGGGCTCAGTGGCTCACACCTGTAATCCCAGCACTTTGGGAGGCCCAGTCAGGTGGATCATTTGAGGTCAGAAGTTTGAGACCAGCCTGGCCAATGGTGGAACCCCATCTCTACTAAAAACATAAAAATTAGTTGGGAGTGGTGGCACACGCCTGTGATTCCAACTACTCAGGAGGCCAAGGTATGGAGAATCGCTTGATTCCAGGAGGCAGAGGTTGCAGTGAGTCAAGATTGCACTACTGTACTGTAGCTTGGGCGACAAAGTGAGACTCTGTCTCCAAAAAAAGAAAAGAAAAAGACATGTTAAAATGGAGTTCTGGCAGCATTCTGTGGGGCTCAGGGTTCTTTCCAGGGACATTAATGCTGACCCTGGCCAAAGGGCTGTTCCATATGGAAGTCGCGGAAGCAATAACTAGAGAAACCTGACAACACAGTATATTACAGAGCACAATGCAGAAGTCTCTCCCCACTAGTCCCCACTACCATCTCCACCATTCTTAGAGACAAAGCTGGGACATCTTGTCTCTTGCTATTGCTAGCTCTGTTAGAGCAGGAGGTGGTCATGAGAAGTGCTAAAATACAGGCAGTTGAGAGACCTAGTACAACAAAATGACTCCTAAAAGTTAACTCAAGTCTTGGTTCTGCCATGACCTTAGCCTTGTTTTCTGGTATTTTAAAGTCTGTTTTCCTTACATAAAGCAGTATGGCTTCAAGGTAGCACAGAGGTTCTCCATCCTAGTGCACATCAGAATCACCTGGGGAGATTTAAAAATACCTACACCTACGCTCTTTGCAGTCCACTTATATGTGAAACTCTGCTTATTGGGGAAAAATAAAGGACTGCAAAAGACTTAATGGAAAAAAAACAACAACTCTAGGGACCAGCATATTTTAAAAGTACTGTGGGTGAAGTCATTTCTCCAAAGAAGAAATACAAACTGCCAATAATCACATAAAAAGATGCTCAGCATCATTAGCCATTAGGGAAATGCAAGTCAAAAACCATAATGAAATATCACTTCACACTCACTAGGATGGACTGTAAGCAAAAAGACAAATGTTGACAAGGATGTGGAGAAACTGGGATCTCCACTGACTGTTGGTGAGAACATACAATGCAGCTGCTATGGAAAAATCCAGCAATTCCACAAAAGGTCAAACATAATTACTATATGGTCCAGCAATTCCCCTTGTAGGCACCTATATCCCAGAAAAGTAAAAATACATGTCTACATAAAAACTTGTATACAAATGTTCACAGCAACATACTCAGTAAAAAAGTGAAAATAACTCAAATATCCATCAACTGATGGATAAAATGTGGTATACGCATACAATAAATAATTATTTGGCAAAAAAAAAAAAAAGAAGTATGATACAGTATGAAAACATAATGCTAAACATTAAAGGCAGTCATAAAAAACATATAAACTTGATTCTTTAAACAGGGGAGGAATGAGAGGAATCATACCAATCCTTCCTCCCGTTTTGGGGGAAAACGAGGAGTTGACTATTAATGGGTATGGGATTTCTTTCTGGGGTGATAAAATGTTCTAAAATTGGTTGTGGTTACGGCTGTACAACTCTGTGACTATAAAGCCAGTGAATTGTACACATGAAAACGGCGAATTTTATGGTATGTGAATAATATCTCAATAAAGTTGTTATTTAAACAAAGAAGGAGAACAAGTGCCTCAGTTGATTCTAACAAGCAATCAGGGTAGAGAACCGTATCAGTAAAGCACTGGTTATCCATACAAACTTAGGTTTAAATCCTGACTCTATCACACACCAGAAGTATAATCCTGGAAAAGTAATTTAATTTTTCTTCCTTTGCTTCAGTTTCTGTAACTGTAAATCAGAGATACCTACCTTACAGTGGTCACCGTTAAAGAAGAAAAAACACAAAACACATACCTTGTACAGTGTGGTATCACATAAAAAGTAAAAAAAAAAAAATAAAAATAAAAGTCAGTTAACTATCAAGGTCCAGATTAGTGGTTCTCTTCCTTGGCTATACGCTGAAATCAGTCAGCAAGCTCTAAACAAACTGATGCCTAGGTCCCATCACCAAGGGAGTTTGCTTTAATTATTCATGTATGCAAATAGTCAGTAGGATTTTTAAGAGCTCCCCCTATAGTTCTAATGTGCACTCAAGGTTGTACAGCCAAGCCACTAGTCTAGACTGTGTCTAAAGGTTTTTTTGGCACTAAAATTCTAACTATCTGATCCATTGCACTGGGAACTCCAACGATTCTTTCTTGCCTCATGAGTGCTGCCCACCACCACGACCCCCACCATAGCCACCTGCACATCTGTCTGGTCTCAACTGAAATGCCACTTACCCAAGGGAGCCATTCCTGACCTCCAGGATAAGTTAGGTCGCCCCCATTACACATTCCCACGGCACTCTATATTTCACCTTCCTAACATTCAGCACACTTCAATCCACTCATTCAGTGCCTGTATTTCTAGGACTCCAAACTCCTCAATAAGGCAGCCCCCCCAAAATTTTACTTTTCACTTGCACACTGTAATGTTTTTATTTTACAGGCAAAGAAACTAAAATAGGGATACCACCAAATAAACTGGAAGAATTATGTATATAAACTCTAAAATCATAAATTCTTTTTTAAAAATAAATTTCTTGTGTATACTTAAAATATACAACATGTTATAAAAAACACATACAAATGGTTATTATCATGGAACAAAGTAATGTACCTATCATCTCACATTGCCACTTTCTCCTCTGTGGCAAAAGCAGCTATGACTATATAATTAACTATAGTCCCCACGACGTATATTAGGTCTTTCAACTTGTTTATCACACATATTTGCTATTTTGTATCCGTTGACCTCCATCTCCCCACTTTTTCCCATAACTCCAACCCTGGTAACCACTTCAGAAGTATACATTTTTAACTAAAGAATCATTTTAAAAATGTTTATAACCACAATTAAATAAAGTAACAATTATGGCTCAAACAACCTTCAAAATTATTGGAAACTTTTACTTTACTGCCAAAGTTAATCTAGCAACTTTAGCTCAAGGCAAATCAGACCTGTATTCACTTTAAAAAACTATAATAACTAAATAATATTTTACCTGGGAATGTACTTATTCATTATGGCATAAAAGCAGTTGTATAAATCGCTGCGTGGCAGTTGAAGATGCACCAATGGTTTGAGTAGATGTATCCAGCTAAGGGATGTGCTATATTTAATGTTTCGCGATTTACAATAAAAGGTAATTACAGATTCGATATCCAAAAGTAATTCTGCTGCCTTCTCCTCTGGCACTGAAAGCTGATCTAGAAAATAAATGTTAAAAAATAAAGTTACCGAGAGCCTGTTAGTGAACATAACATTTGTTTACAAATATAGAATACTGTGTTAGTACATTTAGAGAAAGAAAGTAAAACCACATGAAAGCACATTTTCCCTTATACTTAACAATCATGGGTTTACAGATCCAAAACCCAAGGAAAAAAACATACTCGAAACTCTAATAGTTTTTCTTTTTTTTGAGATGGAGATTTGCTCTTGTCGCCCAGGCTGGAGTGCAATGGTGCGATGGATCTCAGCTCACTGCAACCTCCGCCTTCTGGGTTCAAGTGATTCTCCTGCCTTAGCCTCCTGATTAGCTGGGATTGCAGGTGCCCACCACCACGCCTGGCTAATTTTTGTACTTTTAGTAGAAACAAGGTTTCATCATGTTGGCCAGGCTGGTATCAAGCTCCTGACCTTGGGTGATCCACCGGCCTTGGCCTCCCAAAGTGCTGGGATTACAGGTGTGAGCCAATATGCCCGGCCTTATAACAGTCTTTTTAACTTTAAGACAGTTGTTTAAAGAAAAGAAAATTAAGAATAACCATTTTACTTAAGTATGTTTTCTTACCTAATCTGTTGAAAGAGAAGGGAAAGAAACAGGAGATGTCTATACATTCAGCATTTACTAACATTAGCACTTAGTAATGCTTGACCTAGATATGTCAAACATAAAAATGGCCAATCTGAATTAAAGGGGTAGGCAAAGATAGGCATAGCCCATATTCCTGGGAAGCAAAAGTGTTACCTAAACAGATTATCACCTACCCCATGATGGACAGTTGTTGCTATAACTGTCAACAAGAGGGAAAGGAATTCATTCTCCACTACCAAATTCTCTTTCTTTTGCCCACACCAGCAATGTTTCAGTTGTGCTTACCACGCATAGGCCTATCAAGCCAATAATTTAACTAAAATATGATGGAAAGAGAAACAAAAATACAGCAATGCACTACAGATGAATTTAAAACAAGTATAAACTAAATTAATCCATACTGTGAACTGAAATAATCTTGTGGGGTGATTAGAAACCTATTCAACTACAATTTACAATAGTTTCTCTACAGCAGACCACAAACAATGATTTATAGATAAACTTTTGGAGCAAAGCCCCCTTTAATTTGAGGGCTGCATACAATCGTACAGATCTTTAATTATATAAAAATCAAATTTAAGACTACAACAAACCCATGAAAAAGAAACAGTAAAAACTAGGCCATTTTTTTTTTTTCAGAGTCTCACTCTTTCGCCCACACTGGTGTGATCTTAGCTTACTGCAACCTTCGCCTCCCGTATTCAAGTGATTTTCCTGCCTTGGCTTCCCAAGTCACTGGGACTACAGGAGCCCACCACCATGCCTGGCTAATTTTTGTATCTTTTAGTAGAGACGGGGTTTTGTCATGTTGGCCAGGCTGGTCTTGAACTCCTGACCTCAGGTGATCCATCAGCCTCGGTCTCCCAAAGTGCTGGGATTACAGGCATGAGCCACGGCACCCAGTCAAAACTAGGCTCTCTTAAAATAAGTAGACAGTATTTCATAAGAATTTCAAAAGAAAAGTTCTAAAGCTATTTACAAACCTTTTGCAAATTCTGAAATTATAAGAAGATAATAAGAGGGATTCCTCAACCCGAAAATTACTTCCAAAATTTATCTCTGCTTGAAAATGATTATTAAGCTTACCAAGAAACTGCAGGCAATCTTTGTGAATAGCGTTCTGTTCTGGCAAGTCTAAAATGCCATCCCATGATGCCAGACTATCACCTTTTCCTGCAACATTCAGAGCAATCTGGAAGAAAGATTTAAAAAGAGACTAGCTTCATAAGTTATTCCTCATTCTTGGAAAATGTGCTGTAATAATCAAAGGCCTGAATATTAAAATAATAACAAAGATTACAATTAAGTTATCGACAATCCACTAAATGTTGAGTCTTTAGTCATGTCACAGTTAACCAGCAGAATTATTTTAAATCCTCCTACATTAGATATTACTTCATGTTGATTCAGTGAACACAATAAATTATCCAAAATATTTATATATTTAGCTATCTAAATTTACACAAGAATCATATATTTTTTTTAATGTAAAAATAACAGAATGTGCTGGCAAAGAAAAAGTACATCTGTGCCATGTATATTTTTAAATTATACAGAAGAATACTAAATAAATTGAGAAAATGTTTTTGCTGTTTTGTAAGGTTTAAGTATGTAAGAAAAACTGTTGATTTAAAGAATCTTAAGTGACGTATTCAAATGCAACAGGTAGGCCACTAGAACTCAAATTTAGACAAATCACCTATAAAAATACATGTATGAGACAACTAAATTATTTTATGATATTAAGAAATTACCTTTTTTTGTGTGTGTGTGCGAGAGACCGAGCCTCATTCTGTTGCTCAGGTTGGAGTGCAGTGGCATGATCTCGGCTCGCTGCGACCTCCGCCTCCCAGGTTCAAGCAATTCTCCTGCCTCAGCCTCCCAAGTAGCTGGGACTACAGGCACGTGCCACCACGCCCAGCTAATTTTTGTATTTTTAGTAGAGACGGGGATTCGCCATGTTGGCCAAGCTGATCTCAAACTTCTGACCTCAGGTGATCCACCCACCTTGGCCTCCCAAAATGCTAGGATTACAGGTGTGAGCCACTGCACCTGGCCAGGAATTACCATTCATTTAAATGTTTTAGACTTTCATATTAAACTATTAGTATACTACCAAGGATTTGCTTTAAAATAATGCAGTGAGTGGGGTGGGGAGGAAAGGATGAGCATACTAATCAAACAAGATCGGCTAAATGTTGATACCAGTTAAAGTTGGGTTATGGGCACTTGGGAGTTCATTATATAAGCTCTATGCTTTTGCATGTACTTAAGTTTCTATAATAAATGTTCAGAATGCTATGCACAGTTTTAATTCAATTTCTATTAAATATATATGTGCATAGGGCAAAAAGGTAAAAAAGTAAGCACCAAGCCTTTATATGTTTTACCTATAGGTGGTAGATAACATATTTTTATTTTATCCTTTGTTATGCTGTATATGTTTCCACAAATACATGTATTTCTTTTGTAATCAAACAATATTTTAATTCAAAATTTTTACCAATTGTAATACCTATGCACTGGAGAATAGCTGAATGAGGAAAATAAAGGGAAAATTTCCTGTAACCCAAACAGCCAGAGGCATATTTCTTTTTTTTTTTTTTTTTTTTTTTTTTTTTAACAATTGCTATGATCATTCTGTATCTGCAAATATACATCCTATTTTACTCACGGATTGCACCTTGTTTCATGAAAGAATTTTCATAAACACTACGTTTTGTTTGTTTTGAGATGGAGCCTCACTTTGTGGCTCAGGCTGGAGTGCAGTGGCACTACCTCAGCTCACTGTAGCCTTGCCTCTTTGGTTCAAGAGATTCTCCTGCCTCAGCCTCTTAGTAGAGATGGGTTTTCATCATGTTGGCAAGGTGGGTCTCCAACTCCTGACCTCAGGTGATCTGCCCGCTTCGGCCTCCCAAAGTGCTGGGATCATAGGCTTGAGCCATCGTGCCCGGCCCTGTGAACACCATTTCTAATGGCTACAAAAGTATATATTATGTTCTAAAATCTAAACCATTATTGTTAAATATATCAAACACTACAGGAACACACATTTTAATAAGCTGCTGTTTGATGAATCTTCTAGATGTGGCATGTTCATAAGATAATAGTTTTCTGCAACTAAGACAGCTGAAACAATAAACTTTTAAAAATATTATTCTTCAGTGATTACATTTTATTCATTTCAGTTTCTAGTTACCTTCCAAACTTTGGCCCTTAGATCAGCAGGCAGTGGTCTTCCTTGAATTATATTTCTCAAAGTTTCAAGATCACAACCTCCTGCTTCCAGAGCTTCTTCAAGATCTTTTTCCCTAAAAAAAAAAAAAACAAGTCCTATTTATTAAAATAAATTTTACTTCGTACTTTTTCTTATTCAAGATTCATTTATAAGCATGGACTAGTAAAGTCTTGTTTAAGAAAAAGAAAGTTCTCAGCAGCCAAAATGTAATGCCAAGGTATACACAGCATGTTTTCTTGGTGGGAAATCTCAGGCTTCATACAGTCAATTGACTCATTTCACACTTAGTTCTAACCAATTTGGTTGTCTTTTTCCAGATTAGAGAAATTTAAAGAGAAGATGGGGCAATCTGGCTGGCAGCACTGAAGTCATAGTAATAATAGTATTCTTGGTAGTGGTAATGACTAACACTTTACATAGCAACAATGTGTCAGGCACTATTTCAAACATTTTACTGTTCTTTTTAATCCTCGTAACAATCCCTACAAGATAGGTTACATCACTGGCCCCACGTACAGATGAAAATGGAGGCAAAGAAGGGCTGCATACATTTAGGGGCCAAGTGAAGAAATAACTTCATCAGTATTAAAAAGTTGCTATTCTTTTAGGTGTTTACCAGTATTATGGTTATGGTCACATGTCATATTAGCAGTAGAGGTGAATTCAAATTTTAACAGTATGGTTCCTGAATTCGTGCTCTTAACATTTATGCTAAACTCAGCCAAGAATTCAAAACATTGCAGTCTGAAACTAGTAAATGACTATATCAATGTCATGCCTAGAGCAGTGCCCAGCTTACAGTAAGTGTTAAATAAGTGTTAGAGGGAAAAAAAGGCTCTAGTGGTATACTAAAGCAAAATAATAATATCACATCATCAAGTGATTTATCAAGCAGTTTTGTTCAGTCTCCTATGTTTAAAGAGAAAAGTATGAATTTAATTTCATTTGTATAAGGTTAAAATAATGAAAAGAATACTTTCACAAAGGAAGGCATTGTTTTCTAGACAGAAAATAACCAGTTAAATTATCAATTCCTTAGGAATTTTCAAAAGCTGAGGTTTTAGTCATTGTTTACAATATCAGCCTACATTAAAAATCTGTACAAATTTTTAAGAGCTTCATACCTGGACAGTTTGTAATATTCTTTGAAGCAACCTAAAAGGCAGATCATCTCACTAGGATCAGGAAATCAGGATTTTTGTTTCATTTTTGTGGTTCTGAAGAAAATAAATTACTTCCACTCTTAATGTATTCAATAAGACAATGAAAACCTCCCCACTGATAGGTGTCTAAGAATATTAGTTTAAATGCACAAATTTCATAAAGTGTTGCTCTACTAAGGGAAGGAATTACATGAAAATGTAATCATTTAGGATCACATTCAACAGAAAAGTACTCATCAAATTTGAAAGGTTCCTTGATGAAGCTACTACAAATTCATATGAACAGGAAGATAACTAGTAATCACACAAGAAATATTTTGTTCTTTTGCTATATGGTCACCAAAGTGTTGGAAAGGAAAGGTAGAGAAAAAGATTTCAAGTCTACTGTTGAGAGACAGTTCAGGTGTACAGCTGATAAAAACTGGGGTTTACACATTTTCTCCTAGCCAAAATGTACAAGGCAGCCTGTTAGTAACCATGAAACAAAGAAAATGTAGTGACATCTTTGGTGAATAAATACCATATATTTAAATGGTCAAATGTGTCAAATAATGAGGAACTAAAAACACTACTTACTGAAATGAAATTATTTTACCAGGTGAAGAATTAGAATTATTCACTTTTCAGTATAAAATCCTTTTCTTTTTGAAGTAATTCTGCCAAATCCCTTACTATCCCAGACAACAAAGCTCATATTTTCCTGCAAAATGCCCAATCCTCAAAGTCCTTTTTAAATCACAATAATGTACAAGCACATCTCTGTTGATACAGCTGCTGCTGGATTCTTTGATGCTGCCCCCAAGGAACCATAAATGTGGTCTCCTGCAGTATAACCACGAGCAAGGGCTCCTTTGAAGACCCAAAAATACTATAAAAGCCTTAAGTAGTAAAAGATACTTCTCACAAATAATTATTAAATTTTTACTAATCACTAAATTACTAAAATTTACTAGCTACTAAATAATTAAAAGTAACATTAGTTTCTGAACAAGGCATTGAAAGGTACACTTACTAGACCTTCAACAATATAAATGTGCTCATAAAAGTAGTAAAGAGCTGAAAATTGTTAAGGTAAATAATTCATAGAAGAATCAAGAATCAAGCAGAGATAAGAATTCTATAGCATTTAGCTCTCAAACAGAATTCCTCTTCCCCTAAACCAAGTTTCTACTTTTAAACAAGTAATACAATTCTAACATACAAAAGCAAAACACATGTCTGATGTGGTATGAGTGGGTGGGCTCCGTTTCTTTCTGTCTTCTTTGATCAGCAGCTTCTCACTGACTTTACAAATTAAAGGTTGGTACAGTCACACAGGACATTCAGACAAGGTTTTAAAACAGAAAAGAACAGGCCTTGTCCATTTATCCTCGAAAGTACAAAAATAAGCAAAACCATCTCCTTTGCTCAGAAAGTTCAGGACAGACCAAATCCAATGCTCTGAGGTTGGAAGGAAGGAGAAACTCACCTCCTCCTGGCTCTGTGACTTTGAAACTATTAAAATATGTTGGTATAATACTACAGGTTCCTGTCATGATCTATCAATAACATATTTTCAAAACCTAAGTAAAACATAACAGAATTTTCTCTCACCTGATGTTGTGTGGTAAAATCACCTATCTAAGCATTGCAGCCCAAGTTGCTTCAGAATTACAATGAGGCAAACAACGTCACTAGATTTATATGGCATTCATTTAATGTTTATACTCAAGCTAGCAAATGAATTGGATTTTTCTTCTTCAGCCAAATGGTGAATAACTCCAAACATATGGAAGCATTTGCACAATGTATGGGGGAAGGAACTATGAATTTTCAAGCACTAGCAAATGTAATATGCATTTCCAAATCCTTCTATGATTAACAAATTCAATTATTATTAGAAATTGTGTAATTTTCTGAATAAGCCATACTGTATCATAATAAAATTATGATTTTTAAAAGCAACTGGATTACATATATTGTGTTCTTAAAATTTTTAAAGTGACAGAAAACCTCCCGCTAGGAAAAATGACTATATATTCAACATTTTTCTAAATTCTGTTTTCTCCTAAACATGTTCTAAACATTTATTTTCTCCATCATTTCAAAATGTATGAAAACTGTTTAAATGTACACACACTATCGCAAAACAGGACATAAAAACAAGAAACGAGACTTAGTTCATCTCCTAATTTTTTTTTAATAAGTATCTTTCTACACTTAAACCCCATATCCATTAGCAGTCACTCGCCATTCCACCCCACCAGCACCTCCCGCCCTGCCTCCAGCCTCTGTCAATCACTGATTTACTTTCTGTCTCTACACCCTATTCAGGATATTTCATATAAATGGAATAATATGCAGCCTTTATGCCTGGTTTCTTTCATTCAGCATAACATTTCAACATCTATCCATGATGTAGCATGTATCAGTACACGCTTTTGGCTTTTCACTGCCAAATAAGATACCATTGTACTGTATATGAATATACCATATTTTACTTATCCGTCCATCCATCACATAACGGGCATTTGAGTTGTTTCAACTTTTTGACTATTATAATTATCTTAATTTTGAACATAAGTATCAGTAGTTCAACTGGTTAACTGTATGATACATCTGTATTATTTTTTATTAATTATTTATTCTTCCTAAAAAAGTATGAAAGAATTTAACGATCAAGTCTATTAAAACCTCACTCAAAAACCAATCCCAAACCAGGCCAGGTACAGTAGCTCACACCTGTAAATCCCAGCATTTGTGGGTAGATGGAGTGAGCCCAGGAGTTTGAGACCAGCCAGGGCCATGTGGAAAAACCCCGTTTCCACAAAAAGTACAAAAAATTAGCAAGTTGTAGTGGTGTGCGGCTGTAGTCCCAGCTACTTGAAAGGCTGAGGCAGGAGGACCAATTGAGTTCGGGGAGCAGAGACTGCGGTAAGGCCAAGATCATACCACACCGCACTCCAGCCTGGGCTACAGAACGAGGCCCTGTCTCAACAAACAAACAAAAAAAACAGAGCAATAAAACCAAATCAAAGAACCCATCACACTCATTAGGATGACTACTACCATCAAAAAACATAAAATAACAAGTGTTGATGAAGACGTGGAGAAACTAGAACCCTTGTGTACAGTTAGTGGGAATGTAAAATGATGCAGCCACTATGGAAAACAGTATGACAGTTCCACTAAGAATTAAAAATAAATGTTCCATGCGATTTAGCAATTCCACATGCTGGAATATGTCTGAAAGAAATGAAGGCAGAGTCTGAAAGAGACTTTTGTATACACATGTTCACAGCAGCATTATTCACAGTAGCCCAAAAGTAAAAGTAACCTGAGTGTCCATTCACTGAGGGATGAATGAACAAAATGGGTGTGTGTACTGTATGTCTATCATAAAATTAATATATATGTTTATTAATTATTTATTCTTCCTAAAAAGGTCTGAAAAATTTAAACAAATGTTTATTAATTACATATATTGACATATAGTACATACAAACACCCATTTTATCCATTCATTCCTCAGTGAATATATAATATTCAAATATATTCAAATATCCAATGTATAAACAGATATATATTTGCTTAATTACATATATAATTACCTATTATAGAATATATATTTTATATATATCTAATATATAATGGACCCAAAAAGGAAGGAAATTCTGACACATGCTATGACATAGATGAGCCCTGACAACATTATGTTAAGTGAAATAAATCAGTCACAAAAAGGCAAATACCAAATAAGGTACCTAGAGTAGTTAAATTCAGAGACAGAAAGTAGAATAGAGGTTACCAGAGCAAAGAGAGCAGAGAATGAGGACCTCTTTAACAGATAACGAAGTTTCAGCTCTGCAAGATGAAGCGAGTTCTAGAGATTATATGCAAAACAATGTAAATGCACTTGATACTAACACACACTGAAAAATGGTTAAGATGGTAAACTTTTTACATTATGTATACTTTACCACAATTTTAAAAAGTCAACTCTATTTAATGTATTATAAAAATTCAAAATTTGAGTTTTTTTTTTTTTTTTTGAGACGGAGTTTCACCCATGTTACCCAGGCTGGAGTGCAATGGCGCGATCTTGGCTCACCGCAACCTCCGCCTCCTGGGTTCAGGCAATTCTTCTGCCTCAGCCTCCTGAGTAGCTGGGATTACAGGCACACGCCACCATGCCCAGCTAATTTTTTGCAGTTTTAGTAGAGACGAGGTTTCACCATGTTGACCAGGATGGTCTCGATCTCTTGACCTCGTGATCCACCCGCCTCGGCCTCCCAAAGTGCTGGGATTACAGGCTTGAGCCACCGCGCCCGGCCCAAAATTTGAGTTTTAGTGTCAGATCTGGGTTTCCACTGTGGCCCTTCAACAGCCATATGACCTTACGAAAGGAAAAAGCAATACAGTGTTTATCTTATAGGGTCAGTTAATGCTTAAAGAAGATTCTGAACAGAAAACATTCAGTGCCATGCTTGGCTACATAATTATTCAATAAACAGAATCTATGAATACTATTACCTTTGTTATTATTACTCAACAATAGCTTACTTTCTTAAAATGACTTTTTAATTATAATCATTTTAGAGAATTTAGCCAATGCATAAAAAAATAAAAACTAAACACCAATCACAATTCCATTAGCATGAGATAATCACTAACATTTTGTGAATTACTTTTCAGTTCGTCATATGTGTGTATGTACAGACATATATATGTGTGTGTATATACACGTGTGTGTATATAAAATAAACTCAATTATACTGAAAATATAATTTTGAATGGTATTACCTGGATTTTCTTCTGGGGTTGTCACAGTTTTGAGGTTTCTATTTTGGGTTGATTTTTTTTATCTGGTGTAAGGAAGGGGTCCAGTTTCAGTTTTCTGCACAGGGCTATCCAGTTATCCCCGCACCATTTTTTAAAATAGGGAATTCTTTCCCCATTGCTTGTGTCAGGTTTATTGAAGGTCAGATAACTGTAGGTGTGCAGTCTTATTTCTGGATTCTCTATTCTGTTCCATTGGTCTATGTGTCTGTTCTTGCATCATACCATGCTGTTTTAGTTACTGGAGCCCTGTACTATAGTTTGAAATCAGGTAGTGTGATGTCTCCAGTTTTGTTCTTTCCGTTTACGATTGCCTAGGCTTTTCAGGCTTTTTTGGTTCCTTATGAATTTTAAAATAGTTTTCTCTAATTCTGTGAAGAATGTCAATGGTAGTTTGATGAGAAACACACTGAATCTACAAATTGCTTTGGGCAGTATGGTCACTTTAACTATTGATTCTTCCCATCCATGAGGATGGAATGTTTTCTCATTTATTTGTGTCATCTCTGGAGGCCATTATCCCTAGCAAACTAAGGCAGGAACAGAAAAGGAAATACCGAATGTTCTCAAACATATTACTTCTTTGCTTAGAGTATTAAGTAACTGCTATTTAAGAAAGCATACTTTACAGAATCACTAAGTAGAAAACAATGTGGCACGTGTGCTACTTTAATCGGCTTCATTTTAGTCCTCCAATACGAAATTGGAAATATAAACAGGCTAAAAAAGTTCAATTTACAGCTGTCCACAAACTGTACTTTAAAGGTTTACAGTATGATAAACTTGGAAGTAATTTAAAAGATATAAAAATACGTGGTTCCATTTTTGAGGGGGGAAAATAATTCATTTGAGGGAGTATCCTCCCCACACTCCCAGTGGATGGAGACAAGGGTAAAGGATGGAAGGCTGGCATGGATTAGGTAGAAGAGTCTTCATGTGGCTTCACTTTATGTCCTCAGTTTTGATTCCACGGCCCAAGATTTTAAGCACATTCTTGACAACACCCTTGACTTCTTCACTCCTTGGTTTTTCTGTTACATTCAAAGAGCTGCAAATTCCCAACATTAGGCTACTCTAAGCAGTCTGCCTTCTTCGTCCTATACTCTATTCAATGTGGACTTCTTGGGAAAATAAGACAACTCTACGATGCTGTCATATAACAACAGTGCCTGAAAATCTCCTACCCACCACTTACTTCAGACTCCTTACCCAGCCACTTTAGCTCAGGTGACTTCACGTCTGACTCTAAAGAGAAAATACAGGCCAGCAGGCTTCTCTTCCCTTTGATCTCAACCCCCTCCAAAAACAAACAAATAAACATAAGCAATTTATTATTCCAGTCATTAAGTCTCCTGTGAATACAAAAGAAAATAAGTGTCTCTTCTCTAGTCTAAGACTGATAACTTCACCTGGCTCTTAACTCCACCCACTCACTGGCAATCTTTCGGAAGCCACGTGGCCATCCATTACCCCCTTTCTCCTATCTTCCACTTCTCTACTGGCTCCTTCCTCTGAGACAATATGCTCAAATATTCCCAGTAGAAACAGCAGTGTCCACCACAAAAATGTCTCCACATTCTCTCTTTCCATCCAGCTACCACACTTTTGGTTGTTCTTTTCACAACAGAGCTTATGGAAAGAATTCTTGACAATATACGTAACCACTTTTCCCTCATCTTAAATCTATCTCTTCCCTCTCTTGCCAACACACTTCCATTTCTCATCCCTGATTGTTCCTCACCACTTTATAGGGACCACTCACTATATCATCTCCACTTCCTTTCTTAACCAAATCTAAAACACTTAAGATAGTAATGGAATGTTTTCTATGTTGGAAAAAAATGTTTCAAATTCATGAAGTCTCTCCGTCTATCAACTAAGCTAAGTCAGCTTCGCTAATCTTCAAAATTCTTAAAATTGAATCCTTTTCTGTAATTATAAAAACAATGAAGACTAGCAGTGTAAAAAAGATCAAGTAGGGTCTATAATATATCTAATCACTCTACACTTAAATGCAGAGTACAGAGAAATTACAGAGAAAATCCAATTACCACATAAAGAAAGTTAATTTAGTGTCTTAAAGTGGGCAGGGCCTAAGATTTATTATTGTTTTCTTTTTTTTTTTTTTTTTTTTTTTTGAGACAGAGTTTCGCTCTTGTTGCCCAGGCTGGAGTGCAATGGCACGATCTCGGCTCACCGCAACCTCCGCCTCCCGGGTTCAGGCAATTCTCCTGCCTCAGCCTCCTGAGTAGCTGGGATTACAGGCACGCGCCACCATGCCCAGCTAATGTTTTGTAGTTTTAGTAGAGACGGGGTTTCATTATGTTGACCAGGATGGTCTCGATCTCTTGACCTCGTGATCCACCCGCCTCGGCATCCCAAAGTGCTGGGATTACAGGCGTGAGCCACTGCGCCCGGCCTATTATTGTTTTCTTAAAATAAAAATACAAAACCTACACTACTGGGAAATCAATAAAAGTCCAAAGCCTGACATGTAAACATCTTAAATATGTTATTTCTATTGCGTAGGATATTTTTCAAACCTGTGAGTCTGCTAACAGTATTAAACAGAGCCAAGAGAGGAAAAAAAAAAAAAAACGGACTCAGAAATCTTTGCTGAAAGTACTTCTAGCATTGAAAAATAGAACCTGTGATTATCTCCCTTCCTTTAAAATGTTCACATTTACTTACTTGAAGGGTCCTATACATAACCTACTACTCCCTGTAAAAGTCCTCTCTCTCCTTCCCTTTATAGTTCAACTTCCTTGAAAACAGCAGTCTCCACTCACCTCCACTTACTCTCTCATTCACTCAAAACCTCCATCACTCTACTAAAGGTGCTCTCAGAAGTCGTTAGTCATCTTTCTCAGCTCTCATCCAGTTTACACACACTGCAAAGTTTGACTGTCTTAATACATTCTCATTTAGATTTTCCTCCGCTTTCCTACCCATACTCTGAATTATTTCCTTCCCTGACATAACTATTTTTTTATTCAAACCTTCAACACGTATATATTAAGCACCTACTACAGGCTACCCACTGTGTGAGGCACTGGGGATACAGTAGAGAAAAAAAAGTCAATGCTCTATGTAGCTTACCTTCCAGATGGCTATTCCAAGGTTCTCATCCAAGTCCTATCATCTAAATTCTGTTGACCAGAGGTGTGAACAGCTCTTTCTGAGGTGCAGTTTATTGATATTTGTTTAGAATGTAAACCACTATGAGCACAGATTAAACCATGACAGCCCAGCTTGTCCATGTACATATCCTAATCAGGTATAAGCCTCTGACCAATTATTTAAAACTCTAAAGCGAACAGCTAATTAGTTCTAAGCACTAGCAAACTGGAACAGCGAGTAAGCAGTGGCAAGCTGCATGTATTGAATTGTGGTTTCACGGCTTCATTTGTGCCACCACATTTCTGGGTGTTTCTTAATGCCCAGGTAATGAGACATCAGCACCAAAGTTTTGTCTCAACTTATTTTTTGACTATTGTTGGGACGCTGGTTACAAAACACTACCATAACAAAGCTCCTTAATTAGTTCTTGAATATTCTGTATGACATTTGGTAGAAGTGGAAAGAGAATAACTGTGTTACAGATTCACTTGTACAGTAGATATGCATGGAGCTCAATGGCCACAGTATGCCTTATGCAACTTATTTTTAAATACTAATCTCAAACCATCAAAACTTTCCAAGTATTTCAATAGTATGACAGCATATTCAGAAAAGACCTTGACAAGTTAAAGTCTTGTGAGAGGACAACTGGATACAAATTGATAATCGTGAAATAATGAAGTTATCTGGATTTGTGTCAGAATCAGACATGCTTGTTACAGCATTTTAACAGGTTATAAATTTATATGCCAAGGGGAAAAACACCCATTCAACAGCTTTAAAAAATTAGTAACATTTTGCATTAGGACGAAATCCACAAAAACAGCTTTGGGAGATTCCCTTGTAAATAATGTAATCTTCTCTAGAATTTGTGTTTTAATCAGGATCTTAAGCCAAGTAAAGAAGGTGCTAAATCTAGACCTCTTGGCTTTAAAAGCCAAATTTAAAAGCTACAGGATTTTATCACTGTATGCAATAGGCAAAAGACATAGAGATCACAGAAGTCTTGTTCTATAAACTACTAAAATTAATTACAAATGGAACAGATGTTTTAAATCTTAGATTTATTTTTAATCCACAATCCACGTAGATCAAATTGCACCAGTGGTACCAATGGTGCCCCTTTCTCTGCTAAGAAAAAAACTCAGTTGTTGGCCAAAAAATAAAAAGATACACAAAAAATGTTTCTCATAACTACATGTATAATGCTGCAATGCATTTGTTTTAAGATTTGGCTATAAAATTGGGGAGTAATTTCTCTAATGAGCAGTCAACTTCAGTGAGTACTCTAAATCCTTTCTTCTTTCATGCTTTCTCAAAATAAAAAACCTCAACACTGTTCCCTTCTATACATAAGGTGACTTTTCAGTATTTTAAAGGAAGAAAGAAATGCATCTTTTTTTTATCCCCATGAAAGCAGTTTATTTGGAAAGTAAAAATAGAGTATATCTTTTGCCTAAGACAGAGAATGGCATGAAAACAGCAAAAAGTCAGAGAGAGATATTACCTATGTCTACTACAAATTCCACTTTATCCAAAGTGTAATGATAAAAGAAGTATAGTCAACATTCCTTGTCTTGAAACTATCATTTCAGAAACATAATTGTTATAAAGAAACAACTATAGTAAATGAAGTGACAACACTTTGCAACATTTGGACAATTCTCAAGGGTACTATGCCAGCCAATAGGGATCAGAGTTTGGCAAAGAAATACATACTGGGTTTATTTTTTTAACCTGGATTCCAACCACCAATGAAAATTATTTTGAATAAAAGAGGATTTCAATTAATTTCCTGCTGGCGGTTAATCTAAACGGAATTCACAAAATAAAGGATTTCTGGTATTCAAATTGCACACACGAGACGAATAAATCCTTTGCATCACTTTGTGATGCAAAGAAGGCTTCAAAACAAAGGCTAGAAACTATTTAAAGGAAAAATAACACATGGAAATTATTATTTTTTGAGACAGAGTCTTGCTGTGTCACCTAGGCTGGTGTGCAATGGAGTGATCATAGCTCACGGCAGCGTTGACTCCTCGTTAAGGCAATCCTTCTGACTCAACCTCCTGAGTAGCTGGAACTACAGGTGTGTGCCACCACGCCTGGCTAATTTTTTTTTTATTTTTCACTTTTAGTGGAGATAAAGCCTCACTATATTGCCCAGGATGGTCCTGAACTCCTGATCTCAAGCAATCCTCCGGCCTCCCCAAGTGACAGGATTACAGGCATGAGCCACCAAGCCCAACAGATAACTTTGCTTTCTCATGGAGCTGTTTTAAGATCCAACTGAGATTAGATAGATAGATAGATAGAGAGAGAGATGGACAGACAGAGTAATGCTCTATGCAAATATATAGTACTTTCTTATACAGGTTAGGCATCCCAAATCCAAGAATCCCAGCTCCAAAATGCTCCAAAATCTGAAACTCTTGAGCACCAACATGATACTCACAGGAATACTCCTTGGAGCATTATGGATTTCAGACTTTTGATTAGGGATGTTCAACCAGTTGAGTATAATGCAAGCATTCTAAAGAGATATTCAACCTGTATCTTCTTGCTAAAATTATTAAACACCACCATAACAACTAGTTTTATGTAACAACTACTTTAAAATAAAAAAGAAGCAAATGCTACAAGATTCCCACCCAACTATGAAATGCTATGTCAGCTAAAGGATAAGAAAAAACTCCTTTAAGCATCAAGAAAAAAGATGAAGACTTGAAACAAATGACTTAATTAGACATCATTTTCTTAACTCAGGTTAAAAAGTTAGACTCTTAAAACAAATAGACATTAAATTTCATAAAATAGGTTCCTTTTAAGTGGCTTTTTTTTTTTTTTTTTTGGGATGGAGTTTCGCTCTTGCCACCCAGGCTGGAGTGCAATGGCGTGATCTCGGCTCACCGCAACCTCTGCCTCCTGCGTTCAGGCAATTCTCCTGCCTCAGCCTCCTGAGTAGCTGGGATTACAGGCACGCGCCACCATGTCCAGCTAAGTTTTTGTATTTTTAGTAGAGATGGGGTTTCACCGTGTTAACCAGGATGGTCTCGATCTCTTGACCTCGTGATCCACCCGCCTCGGCCTCCCAAAGTGCTGGGATTACAGGCTTGAGCCACCGCGCCCGGCCTTAAGTGGCTTTTAACTTACGTACTTTATTTCTACAAATAATTTGATCTTATGAGCTTACTGGAAGGTACTTAACTGCTTTCCGTCTGTAATTCTCCGTATCTAACTAAGTCACTTCAAGCCCTGCCCCTTTTCAAACTGTTTAATCCCATTCTTTACTGCTAGAGCCCATAATTTCCAAAAACATGAGCATTTAGTTACCTTCAGAAGCTATTTCACACAGTATTCCTAGAGATAAAATGATGAAAAATTTAAGTGTCCAACGAAGGGACCACAATGCACATTCCTGGGTTTGAAACTGTTAATTTTTTTTCTAAAAGCTTACACAGCAGCTTGAATATAACCACTATTCAATGAATGTTTGCTGAACTGAGAATGTTTTTGCTAAACTCCATTTTGCTTTTTCACATATGAGAGAAGGCACTGTCTTTAGTTTATACCTAACAGAATCCCATTTCAGCACTATGCAGCAGAAATGCTTTGTCAAGCATATTTTCTTAAATCTGTCCAGAAGACTCCTACTGAAAAGTTGGCTGCATATTGCAGTATATTTAACTGGGTGCTCTGAATTGCTTACTAGACTCACATAAGGAATGCATTTGTCCCCTCTCTGCAGTGACTACATAGAGATAAATGTGAATTAATTGAAATACATTTATTTAGCATGCAAAACCAATTACTAACTCTAATTCATGAATATTAAAACACCCACAGGAAAACAAAATCCTAGAAGTGAATTATTAAGAATTACTTTCAGTCTGGGCACAGTAGCTCACGCTTACAGTCCCAACACGTTGGGAGAGCAAGGAGGGTGGACCATGAGAGGTCAGCAGTTCGAACCGGCCTGGCCAACATGGAGAAACGCCATCTTTACTAAAAATACAAAAATTAGGCAGGCATGGTGACACATGCCTATAATCCACATGCCTATAATCTTAGCTACTTGGGAGGCTGAGGCAGGAGAACTGCTTGAACCCAGGAGGTGGAGTTTGCAGTGAGCGGACATCGTGCCACTGCACTCCAGCCTGGGCGACAGAATGAGACTGTGTCCCAGGGAAAAAAAAAAAAAAGAATTACTTTTAAAAAACTATAAAATTTAAATTATAATCAAAGGCTTTAATGTAAATAGTATAAAATAAGTCTTTTTCATTTCTTATCTTTGCCTGCCCTCTAATTAATTAGTTTATAAAATCAAACAACTGTCACATCATAACCCCTAATTCAACAAATGAAGTTCATTTTCTCATTTTTTCTAAGGTAGTATCTAGCCTTCCCAGTTCCACAAGCGGCCAATGTTTTTCTTAAACAAAGAGTTCCTTTTTCCTTCATATTTAATGTATTTTTTATTGATTATATAATATCTGAAATATCAATTACTTAGTTCTTAAATGATATTGAAATCTTTCCTCATATTTTAATGCTTATTAAATGGGAAGCACTGATAGTGCTATTTACAGAGTGCACAAAACTGAAAAATAACATTCTCAAGTAATTCCTATTCCCATCTCAAATTAATCATAATTGAAGATTCTTTGTGGAATTGATACTTTTACAATTTTAAGAAAAGTTTAGCAGTAATTTAAGAAGAGTTTAGCAATAAAAAACACCAATTAAAAGTTGAATATTAAGTAACATTTTTGAATTAAACAAGCTCCCAGTATCAACAGTTATGAAGTCTATACCAACACAATTTTTAAATTATGACTTAGATCTTTAGACATTATTTCAGGAAGAAAGTCTCAGAAAATGAGAACATATGTTCAAATCCAGTGCTAGTTTCTTCAATACCAAGAAGCTAATCACCAATCTTTCACTGTAACAATTTAACATTGTTTGATTTTACAAATCCAGTTTCCCATAACTTACGTTAATTTTTTAAAATTAAATTCAAATCACTTCAAACTATAAGCATTTTTACAAGACTTTCACCACACCCTTTGAGCGTACATGGCTGTAACCCAGGAAGCTTGAGAGCTGAGGCATTTTCTGATTACTCTGTCTTTCTACAAAGAATAAGCATTATACCAGTAGACAATTCCACAGCTCACAAAAACACTGGAGTCAGGAAACTCATATGAAATGACAGCTTAGTATGCTATTGTACGTAATTATACGACAAGTCTGTATTCGTTCATGTGTGTATTTATTCAGCATTTACTGAGCCACCTGTCCTTTATCAGCCACTGCCCTTGAGAAGTTCATTATCTAAAGAGCAGTAAGTCATGTAATTATACATATTTTAATACCACATGTAAGGTGATACAATGTGACATATATAAATTCCTCTGACCTACTCATTCTGACACACATATAATCTAGAACCCTGCTAACTAAAGTGTGGTCCACAAACCACCAGAATTGGTGTCACCTAGCAGCTAGTCAGAAATAGAGAATCTCAAGTTCCACCCCAAAATCTACTGAATCACAATCACAATTACCTGGGGAACATTTTAACAAGCTCCTCAGATAACTCTAATGCACATTTAAATTTTGAGAAGCACTGAACTAGAACATAACTGAAAATCGGCAAATGATGTCAAAGAGTCCACGTACTTTTAAGATCTTCAAGGTCCATCCTGAGCCTTTTTAAGATTATATTTAGGGCCGGGCGCGGTGGCTCAAGCCTGTAATCCCAGCACTTTGGGAGGCCGAGGCGGGTGGATCACGAGGTCAAGAGATCGAGACCATCCTGGTCAACATGGTGAAACTCCGTCTCTACTAAAAACTACAAAAAAATTAGCTGGGCATGGTGGCGGGTGCCTGTAATCCCAGCTACTCAGGAGGCTGAGGCAGGAGAATTGCCTGAACCCAGGAGGCGGAGGTTGCAGTGAGCCGAGATCGCGCCATTGCACTCCAGCCTGGGTAGCAAGAGCGAAACTCCGTCTCAAAAAAAAAAAAAAAAAGATTATATTTACAATTTTAACAAATTCAATGACTTAGTTTCACAGACTAGGAACAAACTGAGATACCACTGACAACAAAAAAAGAAAATAGGAAAAACTTACAAAAAGCAATTTCAAAAAGGGATGGCTGTGTGGAGTCATTTAACATAGCAACAATTTGTCTAGATAGGCCCTAAAGGTCTCACCATATTACAATAACACAAAAGTAATCGATGTTCTCGAACATGCCTCCTGTATCTAGATCATAAATTCCTTCAGGACAGAGACCTAGTTTTATCCTTAAATTACACTTACATTTGTAAACTGAATGACCCAAGTCATTAAGATGAGTTCAAGCTAGGCAGTAAGATATAGGATACCTTTTAGAAATAATTCCATCTGACAGAGTTAAAATAAAAACATTTACTCCAAAAAAAAAAAAAAAAAAGAAAGCAAGAAAGAGAGGGGGAGGGAGGGAAAGAAACAGGAAGGAAGGAAGGGAGGAAGGAAGGGAGGGTAAAACACCAGGATGGATGGGGCACACCTGTAGTTCCCAGCTATTCAGAAGTTTTGAGGCCAGCCTGGGCAACCTGAGACCTTGTTTTTTTAAAGCGAAGCAAAACAAAACAAAGAGTAAAGCATCCCCATTCTATAACCCATTCCCCAAGTACTCTAAGAACAGAGGCTTTTACTGAACCTATATTTCCCAATCCCAAAGTCTTGTGACTTTATTCAAACCCTCTTCTGGCAGCTGATGAGGAAAGTGCAAGGAGAAAAAGGAGAAAAGATTAGAAGAGGATGGAGGGAAACTAGAAATCACTGACCATCTCAGGGTTCCTCCACTCATGAAAATAAAACCAGCAAAAATACAAAGACACAGCAATCCTAAGAACAAATGCTATCTCTACAAAACATTCATTCCATGTCCTCTGCCCCTGTGAATCAGAGACATGCTCGCAAGCCCTCTAACCTAAGAACTCCCCAGAGACACCTTAAATATAGAAACATTTCCTCTCATGGCCCTCAACGAGCTGATTACCGCCAGTTTATGAAAAAATTCACTGTTCCAAGACAGCAAACTTAAGGCTATAACCAGCTAGGTCACTTTCTGAAAACTGTTGTAATGTCTGTCACTGATTCTTAAAGGTTCCTTTAACAAGTTAAAATTTTTTAATATTTTCCAGACCTACTTTTTTCTCCCGCAATTCTTGCAGGATACTGGAAGCTAAAAGACCTATTTTTCTGCGACTTCTCTCCAACCAGGTAGTTCTCATTCTTATTCTCAAAACAAATTAATTCTCTTGTCTATGTCCTTGCTTATGCTGTTACTCCATTCAGAGGCCTTTACCGTCTCTTAATCTGATTCCGCACTATCTATTAGCCACAAGCCATGTATGGATATTTAATATTTGAAATGTGGTTAGACCAAATTGAAACATAGAGTAGATGTAAAATGCACATTGGATTTTGAAGACGTGGCACAAAAAAATGTAAAATTATCTAATTTTTTAAACAATGATTACATGTTTAAATATGCTAATTAGATTAAACTGATCTCACCTGTTTCTTGTTAGTTTTAAAGCTGCTACTAGAAAATTTTAAATTACAATATGTGGCTTCCATTAGACAGCACTTGGTTTCAATCCTACGCATTCTTCAAAGCCTAATTGAAACACAGCTGCTTTCATGACGCTTACCCCCAATGACTCCAACTGGAAGTGATTTGTGCCCCACCCTCCACCGCCGACCTCCCAAAACACTTAAAATCACACTCCCAAAGAATGAGATTAATTTTACCTTGTTATACCTCCCAAACTCCAACATAAGCAAGTTGAAGAAAAAAACTATATCTAGATCATCATGACGTTTTCCTTGACACGTTGGAGAGCCCACACACTAAGGTAATGTTTGATGTGTGCCAATGGAGAGCTAAATTTCTCAATTACTAATTATCTATCCCTTTCAACGAGTTCCCTTATTTTCCTCTGTGATTAAAGTCAATGTCTATGAATGTCCTGTATTATTTTTAGAGTGCCCAAGAGGGTACACATATAATGAACAAGCAAATCCAAAACTAATAAATATGGCCAATACACTTAGATCAATTGTAAAACTTAGACAAGCCTCTAAAGGTTCCCTTTTTAAAAAATGACGTTTTACAACATAACTGTGTTGTGAAGATCAACTATTTCAAAAGTAGAAGCGTTTCCCAAAGATTAACTCTGGGTGAGCAGTTTACCAAAAAATTATTGATGGTCCTACGCCACAATCCCGAGTATAAATCAGGTAAGCATGCAAACGCTTGGGTGCAGCAAGAGCAAAGCCCCACATTGCATCTAAAGCTCAGAAATCGAGCTGTGAGAAAATGTAGCAGGGGAAAAGACGACTTGCGTGAAGAAAATGCATGATGAAAACTGTTGGAACGCAAAACGAGGTAACAGCCAGGATTTTTTTTTTAAAGTATCCCGACGACGTGGAAGGGATCCTCCTTGGGTGTATCGCTCAACCTCTGAACCCCCAGGCAAAGGCTGCAGTGGTCATTTTGTCTTTTCTTCAAATTGTATTTTAGTGCCTCAGATCTGCATCCAACAAACTTCCGTCTTCAGCCTACTCCAACTCCCACAGCAGGGACTCCGGCCAAAGCCAGCCCTGAAGCCACCCTCTCCAGCACACTTTGGAGACTGATGGACGACACGGGAGGACCGTTCTGAGGCCCAGCACCTGGATGACCCCAGGCTCTCAGGGAGTCCCACCCCGGCTCCCTGGGCGGAACCAGGCAGGCTGGGGGCACCCGCAGGCAGAGGGGGCGGGGCAGGGCATCGGACTTCGCCCAGGACCAGCCTCTCGGTTCCATGGCGACGCCAGATGGCGCCTCGGGGACCGGCAAGATGGTGAGAAGCAAAAATAAAGGGGCACTGGGAATCAGCCCCGGTTTTCACTCACCAGACGTCGCCGCTCGACGTTGGCAGTGGCAAGACCTCCTCTCCTTCCGCCATTGCTGTTGACGTCCACGTCACTTTGCCGAAAAGTGGACCCGGCGCTGAGACCGACTCCGAGACCCAATGTCGTAAAAGGTCTTCGGAAGTCCGGCACTGAGCTTCCCCGAAGAAAGAGGGAGGTGGCTAGGGACGGGAGGAACGCAACGTCACGGCGTCCCGAGGGCGAAAGGCAGCGTCTTGCGGGAGGAGACTTGGTGGAGGCAGCTGCCCCTCCAAAGACTACAGGTCCCATAATGCCGGGGTGCTGCGGGCGGGGCGGGGCGGGGTGGGCGGAGCTCAGCGGGAGCCATCCCAGTTGGAGGCGGTGCGTGACAACAGCGTCGCTTTTTGGCGTCCTGTTAGCGTCTTCATTCCAGCTTGGCGTCGAAATTACCAAAGTTAGAATTTGGAGTCCTAACTATTGGGGAAAGGAAGGGAAATGGGAATTGACACAGGGAAGGTGCCCGTAGGTGCACAATTCAGTAATGTCCTGCTGTGGCAATTCAAGTAGAAAAAAGAATGGGGTGTAAGGACAGACCACCCTATTTTTGAGGCCCACATACTTTACGCGTAAGTATTTAAAAGTTGTAAATCAAGCTAAATAGTAAAGGAGATACGTTCTAGCCTCCCAACTTAAACATATCTTTCTAACAGCCTGGAAGATCAAGGCCGGATTTAGAATTCTAGGACTGGAATTCCAGGCAAGGAGAGCTACCAAAACCCTCTTCCCGTTCCGTGGAGGGCAGACGCTTGGCCACCGCTGGGGCCACGCTCAGTTGGACGGACCTAAGGAAATGCTTTTGCAAACCCTGAAAACAGTGTTGAAGGAGAACGGTATGTAACAACA
The DNA here is from genome assembly GCF_009761245.1 of Sapajus apella. Classification (NCBI taxonomy): domain Eukaryota; kingdom Metazoa; phylum Chordata; class Mammalia; order Primates; family Cebidae; genus Sapajus; species Sapajus apella. The sequence goes on from NW_022436980.1 coordinate 20,155,132, forward strand.
TGGATACATCCGAAAAATGCACTGTTAAATGACCAAAACAGATTGCAGACGGATAGGTTAAGGATGGTATCATTTATATTTCGTGTTTAAAAGACAGTATATTAGGAATAGATGCATATGAGCTTAAAATGCAGGGGAGGGCTATCTAGAAAAATCGGAATGGCAGTTATATTCAGGGAAAGGGAGGAGTTTCCATTAAATTTTTAATTTTTTTTTTTTTTTTTTTTTTTTTGAGATGGAGTTTCGCTCTTGTTACCCAGGCTGGAGTGCAATGGCGCCATCTCGGCTCACCGCAACCTCCACCTCCTGGGTTCAGGCAATTCTCCTGCCCGAGCCTCCTGAGTAGCTGGGATTACAGGCACGCGCCACCATGCCCAGCTAATTTTTTGTAGTTTTAGTAGAGACGGGGTTTCACCATGTTGACCAGGATGGTCTCGATCTCTTGACGTCGTGATCCCCCCACCTCGGCCTCCCACAGTGCTGGGATTATAGGCGTAAGCCGCCGCGCCCGGCCTAATATTTTATTTCTTAAGGGCCCAGAGGTGGCCAAATATTCTTTATACAGTCTGTACTTCGGTATCTAAAATGTTTCAAATTTTTAAAAACGATTTTATTAAACACAAAACATAGCACAGCTATCTCATTTACAACCAAAAACATGTTCACTCTCTTCCCCAAAGGGAAATAATACAGATTTGCGTGGTAGTGCGCCCACTTCCAAGCCCCGAATCTCTGTGATGTTCAGTCCTTCGTTGGGGAACATTTCTTTTAACATAGAATGTGACTTTAGATGCCTCTATCAAAAAGAATAAAAGACGTGAATCTAGGTCACATTACCATCCTAATATTCAGGACCTCCCCTGGGTCCCTTCAATTGTTGCCAGTAGGTTTTAAGAAACTTTTCAGAAAATGGTTTTTAAAACTATTCAGCCACGGACATGAGAAGCAGTTGTTCACTAGTTAAGATTCTAGTCCTCAACTGTGATTCATTCGAGTATAATTAAATCAGCAACTGCTTTATAGTCTCTGGTAAAAGTGTTTTTCCATTAAAAATATGTCACTTGACATTTTTAAACCATTTATTCTGTATAAGTTGAAAGTTCTGACTTCTGTGTTCTTTAATAGAGCCAGAGCCATCTTCACGGGCATGTAGTCTATGCGATACTATGAGACCACATGCTTAGAAGAACTCTGTGCTTGATTTAATGCTCTGGTGTTGCCATCTTTAAATGCTTACTAATTTGGGAACAAGGAGTCACTGGTTTTCATTTTACACTAGGCCTTACAAATTAGGGAGCCAGTTCTAGATAGGGTCAATATCTTAATGATATATAACCCACTGGGGACAAGATTTCAGCTGAAACTGTTTAGTGATGGTATTTCTGGGGGATTTGGATCATTTGTTCTTTTGTTCTTTTTTTTTTTGAGACAGAGTCTCACTCTGTCACCTAGGCTGGAGTACAGTGGCATGATCTTGGCTCCCTGCAACCTCTGCCTCCTGGGTTCAAGTGATTCTCCCATCTCAGCCCCCGGAGTAGCCAGGACTACAGGCGTGTCCCACCATGCTTGGTTAATTTTTATATTTTTAATAGAGACGGGTTTTTCCATGTTGGCCAGACTGGTCTTGAACTCCTAACCTCAGGTGATGCACCCACCTTGGCCTCCCAAAGTGCTGAGTTAGATGTGAGCCACCACATCCAGCCTAGTTGTTCTTTATTCGTCAGCCTGTTGTAAGTTCTACGGAGTATTCGCTCCATGGTAATGATATTCAAGATCATGGTGACATCCTTTTTCCTCCAGTGATAATTCTAGAAATCTAGCTGCGAGGTCAAGTAGTACATGAAACTTGGAAGGCCTTTAACTCCTCTTTCTTTATTATTACTTATTTTTATTTTTCTGAGACAGGGTCTTACTCCCTCAAGTAAAATTTGTTAAATTATTATAATGGACCTCTGCTTAAAACAAAACAAAAGGCCGGGCACAGTGGCTCACACATGTAATTCCAGCACTTTGGGAGGCTGAGGTGGGTGGATCAGGAGATCGAGACCAGCCTGGCCAACATGGTGAAACCCCATCTCTACTAAAAATACAAAAATTAGCTGGGTGTGGTGGCGCATGCCTGTAGTCCCAGCTATTCAGGAGGCTGAGGTGGGAGGATCACTTGAACCCAGGAGGCAGAGGTTGCAGTGAGCCAAGATCGCACCACTGCACTCCAGCCTGGGCGACAGAGCAAGACTCTGTCTCAAAAAAAAAAAAAAAAATACTTTTAAAGAACTAGAGAAGATTTAATTATGAAATCATTCTTTAAAGTCTTCAAAATCATTCTGCATGTCTCAAAAAAATACTTTTCAATTATGAAATCATCTGCTTGAATTTTTTAAACAATTTTTCTCTCCTGATTGTAAGATTTCATCAATGATACTAGGTGTTCCATCTTCTTTTGTATTTCTTTTTTTTTTTTTTTTTTTTTTTTTTTTTTTTTTTTTTTTTTTTGAGACGGAGTTTCACTCATGTTACCCAGGCTGGAGTGCAATGGCGCGATCTCGGCTCACCACAACCTCCGCCTCCTGGGTTCAGGCAATTCTCCTGCCTCAGCCTCCTGAATAGCTGGGATTACAGGCACGCACCACCATGCCCAGCTAATTTTTTTTGTAGTTTTAGTAGAGACGGGGTTTCACCATGTTGACCAGGATGGTTTTGATCTCTTGACCTCGTGATCCACCCGCCTCGGCCTCCCAAAGTGCTGGGATTACAGGCTTGAGCCACCGCGCCCGGCCTTTTGTATTTCTTTATATCCCTCTGGAGCAGAGAGAGTTAGAATCTCTTTTTCTCATAGGCCTGGTGCTGTGCTAAGGTGTTACTATAGTGGTGATCACTGGATCTGTACACAATACAGCCATTCCAAGATGTATCTCCAAGAAAGGGGCATCCAAGTCTACATCATCCATGTGAGGTATGTCCCCTGCCTGCATTTATGCATCCAATTGCAATTCCCACATCCAAATGGGAAGGTGTGGTACTATTCCATGTGATCCTTAGATAAAATCAAAGTGATTTCTTATAAAGGGAAAATTAAAATGCCTTTGTTTTAAATGAAATTGTAGAGAATATAAAAAGATTTTTCATCTATTGTTTGGTGTTCTGTGCCATATAATTATGTAATTTATACTGTATTACATGTACTTAATTTCCACCATGCCTATGACACATAGTAGAGTCTCCATAAATGTTTGTAAAATGAACTAGGGACTTTTTTGAAATACTTTTGTAATGGATTAAGCTATTCACCTATACAAAAATGTCTGGTTGGGATCAGAGACAGGTAAGGATTATGTACTCATCTGCATGGTCATAGTTGTTATGTGAGTAGAGTTTACTTCTGTTTTCATTGTAATATTATTTTAGCATGTGTTAAAAAGAGATGAAATGATTATAGCTCTTGATCATTTATTCCATGTTCTTGCCACATACTCCTGACTTTTTTGCATTCTTAGGTAAAAACAAAGGCCTAATAAGATGTTTTAATCTGCTGGCCAACAAATTACCCCAAAACTCAATGTCTTAAAGCAATAAAAACTTAACCCACAGGTTCTGTGCATCAGGAAATTAGAAGCAGCTGAGCTAGATGTTCTGGCTTAGGGTCTCTTGAGGTCGGAGGCAAGATACTGGCCAGAATTGCAGTCATGCAATCATCTAAACACATCAGTGGGACTGGAGGATCTAGTTCCATGGTGGCTCACTGACATGCCTGATGAGTTGGTGTTGGCTGTTAGCAGCAAGCCTCAGAACCTCCCCAAATGAGCCTCTCCATGGGCTGTTTGAACATCCTCTTGACGTGCTGGCTGGCTTCCCACAGAGTAAGTGTTCAACAGAGACCCAAGATTGAAGCTATAACATTTGTTTATTACCTACCCTCAGAAGTCGTAATTTCTGCAATATCTTATTGGTCAGCTTTGTTCTACGTGGGAAGAAACCAAAACAAATGCTTGAATCCCAAAGGCAAGAAGTACTGGGGGTCATCTCAGAGGCTGGCTGCCACATGAAGTAATATTAAATCCTGCACATTCTTCCCTGTCCAGTGAAACTTGCCCCTGAGATTCCTGCTCATATCATCTCAGCCCTTCTTACATTCTGTCACCTCTGACCTAGTTTAGGATCATCAACACGCACTCTTATCTGGGCACTGAATCATATAGCATCTTATATTCTTTAACTTTGAGAATGACAACTGTTTTTAAGTTCCTCTGTAGCCTCCACTGCACCAAATGCAGGACTGAACATATAGCTCGTGCCTAAGAGTTCTTGTTAAATAACAAAATGTTGATTTTTGTTTCTACAGCTATTGTGTGAGAGTTTCAGAATTCTAAACTTTCCCAAGAATTTCCCTTTTTATCTTACAAGGACAAATGTTTTCAAAATTACTTCAGTTATTTGTCATTTTTAAATCCCATCAGGACCTGCATTCCCAGACTCTTTAAACTACTGAAGCTTAACATTTAATTGAATGATGAACAAAACCAAGTTAATTCTCATTCACAGATGACAAGTGAACAGTTGGCAGCAATTTCAACATCTGCTTTTAATTCATTTTAAAATGTTGAGCAAACTGATATTTAAAAAAAGAGAGTTGGAAACTCTGTTTCTCCGTTATCTTTCTAGTAGTTGTCTTCACTAATTAAAGTTGACTCTAAATAGGTAGACCCAAAGTAAACATTTGTATAGGGATTGACCAATTCTTAGGTTTGGGATGTTTGCACTTTAATGTAGGAGTCTGTTTAACCCTTCGCTCGTTCCAATTTTGTTCCCAAGTATTCCAGCCAAAAGATTTTTGGAGGGTTGAGTAATTCCTGGTTGGAAATAGGGATATTAAATAATATATTAGCTGGAACTAGCCTTAGTTTTTACAACTTAACTTCTTGCTTTTTCATGAACTAACAGCTCTAAGGACACACACACACACACACACACACACACACTCACACACACACAGGCACAATCTGAAAATAGTACCCTTTAGACAATGACAGTGCTATTCTTGATGTATAGTTTATCTCCATTTGTCTCGTATAGTTATATTCATTCATCCTTCCTTTTTGGCATATGTACGTCTTGCCAAATAAAATCATTAGCAAGGAATCATCTAAGATAATTGGATGGAATTGCATGATACAAGCTTTTAACAATGTGTGTTAAAAATATAGGTATATGTTACAGTTTCTCCAAATATGTTACTTACAAGCTGATTTCTCTAATACCCAGGCTAAATTGTTCAGCTTGTCACTGTTATTTTCACGTCTCAAATTTGCATAAGAAAAATACAAAAGTAAACAAAAAGAATTTTTAGCATATCATGAACATAAAAATGACTGCAGCTATAAAAGCATCCAAAAGTTTAAAGAATTTATTCTGTATAATTTTGCTCACACTTTTTTTCTGGACAATAATAAATTCTCTGTTGTTAATTCTCACCTATAATCTGATAACTCCTATATCTCCATTTCCATCCCATTATTCCTATAATAATGTTACCATAAAAAATTATTTTTAAAATTATTGATATATTCAGAGCATTCTGTGATAATTATCAGCAGAGACAAAGCCCATTTATCTGCAGCCTGTTTGTCTACCTTCAGTTTAGATAGATATTCAAAAGAAAAGAAAGAATAATCTTTTTTTTTCTTTTTTTGCACTCTGCATATATAAATCCAGCCATCCACTGGGCGCTTGCACTTGGATGACAGACATTGCAAACTCAACCTATGAAAACTAAACTCATTATGTCTGCCTACCTGCCAGTGTCTACCTGCCATTTCTTTTTGTTAATTTCCTTTACTTCTTTTTATTTTGTTAAATTTCAAAGACTATGTACGTCTACCTGCCATTTCTATAGAGCTGAATTTTTTCCTCATATCTCCAGTCATCTAGCCAGAAACTTGGGACTTAGTCTTCTTTTTTTTTTGAAAGTAAGAAAGAGAAAGAGAAAGAGGGAGAGAAAAAGGAGTCTTGCTCCATTGCCCAGGTTGGAATGCAATCTAAAAATAGGTATTAAAAACCTCTTTTATGCCGATAATTGTGCTTAATAGCGGAGACAGGAAGGAATAAGGGAAGAAGATAACAAACAGCCAACCAATATTTCATTTAAATCTGTGAAATGCTATGCAAATGCTGAAGAGTGATTTACTTTCAATTATGTGGTCACTTTCAAAATAGGTGTAATATGTTACTGAGAAAAATGTATGTTCTGTGGACCTGGGTGAAGAATTCCATAAATATGCACTGAGTTTACTTGTTCCAGGTCTGAGTTCAAGTCATAGATGTCCCTGTTAATTTTCTATCTTGTTGATCCGTCGAATATTAACAATGTGGTGTCAAAGTCTCCCACTATTATTGTGCGGGAGTCCAAGTCTCTTTATAAGTCATTAAGAACTTGTCTTAGGTATCTGGGTGTTCCTATATTGGGTGCATATATATTTATGATCATTGACTCCTGTTGTTGCATTGATCCTTTTACCATTATGTCATGTCCTTCTTTGTTTCTTTTAGTCGTTGTTACTATTAAAGTCTATTTTGTCAGAGACGAAAGTTACAACTCCTGTTTTTTATTTATTTATTTATTTTTTTGCTCTCCATTTGATTGGTAAGTCTTCCACCAACCCTTTGTTTTGAGTCTTTGTGTGTCCTTGCTTATGAGATGGATCTGGATACAGCGAACCAATGGGTTTTGACTTTTTATTCAATTTGCCTGTCTGTGTCTTTGATTGGAGCATTTAATCCATTTAAATTTAGGATTAATATTGATATTTGTGAGTTTAATATTGTTGTTTAATGCTAGCTGGCTATTTTGCCCATAAGTTGATATAGATTCTTCATTATGGTGATACTCTTTACCTTTTGGTAAGTTTTTGAGGTAACTGTTGTTCCTTTCTGTGTGTAGTGCTTCTTTCGGAAGCTCTTGTAAAGCAGGCCTGGTGGTGATGAAATCTCTGAGTGCTTGCTTGTTCGTGAAAAATTTTATTTTTCCTTCGTTTATGGAGCTTAATTTGGCTGGATATGAGATTCTGGGTTGAAAATTCTTTTCTTTGAGGATATTGAATATTGACCCCCACTCTCTTCTAGTTTGTAGGGTTTCAGCTGAGAGATCTGCTGTGAGTCTCATAGGCTTCCCTTTATGAGTAACCTGACCTTTCTCTCTAGCTGTCCTTAGAATTTTCTCCTTTATTTCAACCCTAGTGAATCTAACGATTATGTGTCTTGGAGTTGCTCTACTTGAGGAATATCTTGGTGGTGTTCTCTGTATTACCTGAATTTGAGTATTTTCCTGCCTTACTAGGTTAGGAAAGTTTTCCTGAATAATATCCTGAAGAATATTTTTCAGCTTGGATTCATTCTCTTCATGACATTCAGGTACACCTATCAAACATAAATTAGGTCTTTTCACATAGTCCCATATTTCTTGGAGACTTTGCTCATTCCTTTTTACTCTTTCTTCTCTAATCTTGTCTTCTCGTTTCATTTCATTAAGTTGGTCTTCGACCTCTGATATCCTTTCTTCTGCTTGATCAATTCAAGTGTTAAAACCTGTGCATACTTCGCGGCGTTCTCGTATTGTATTCTTCAGTTCCATTAATTCACTTATATTCCTCTCTAAATTGTCTATTCTCGTTAGGATTTCGTCAAACCTTTTCTCAAGGTTCTTAGTTTCTTTGCATTGGGCTAGAACATGTTCTTTTAACTCACAGAAGTTTCTTATTATCCACCCTCTGAAGCCTAAACCTGTTAATGGAACGCACTCGTTCTCCATCAGGCCTTGTTCCCTTGTTGATGAGGAACTGTGATCCCCTGTAGAGGGAGAGGCATTCTGATTTTGGGTATTCTCAGCCTTTTTACGCTGGTTTCTTCCCATCATTGTAAATTTATCCACCTGTCGTCTTTGTAATTACCAAGTTTCAAATTAGGCCTCTGAGTGGACGTCCAACTTGTTGATTCCCAGCACCGGAATCTGAGCAACCCACTGCGCCGGCCAAAACAGTGGCCTTAAGATTCGTGGTGCTTTTCTGCCCGGGAATCTCCGGTCTGGCTTCCTTCTTGAGTCCCTTTTTCAATCAGCTGAATAGGCGACTCTGCCTTCCCGGAGCTCCAAACGTTGACCAAAAGGGGACCGAGTCCCATCTACTCTGCACCAAGAACTGCCATGCCGGGGCGCCGGCAAAACCGCCTCGCCAGCCACAAGAGTTGTGCTGGCAACCCGTGGGGCTCCTCCGCTGGATATCTCCTGGTCCGTGAGCAACAAAAATTTGTCTGAAAGTGTGGCGTCCTCTCATTCTCTGCGCTTTCAGTGGGAGCTACAGTCCTGAGCTGCTAGTGATCAGCCATCTTGGATGTCTCTCCGGACTGTCTTCTTAACCGTCCTTCCCATCAGTCATTGTGGCCTGTGATTTTTTTTCCCTTCCTAAATATTTTTCAAGTTGGCTTCTTGTTCCCTTCTTCTGCAGATTTTCTCATTTTTGTCCTGGTTATGTTTTACATGAAGGGGTTCCTTAATTCGTCTCTACTTCTTTCCACTCTTCCCCATGCAGTCAGCACTTCCTCTACGCCGGGGGTTCAATCCTGCAATGCTCAGGCTGAGTTTACCTAGCAGTTTTTATTTTATTGTTGTATTTAATAACTTTAATGTCTTTACAAACTTTTCATTGTGTTTCCCCCAAGACTCCGTATTATTCAAACCAAACACCAATTTACACGTTTGTTACTTGCTAGGTTCTCCAAGGTATTTGAATTTGTGCCCCTTGTCACACATTTTCTAAAATGAAAATCTACCTAAATTTCTTTAATGACTCACCACTCCCTGAAAGAATGTCCAAATTTCTTATAACTGATACAGTATTCTCATAATCTGTCTCATTAAGTACTTTCCCATCTTTTTTTTTTTTTTTTTTTTTTTTGACACAGAGTCTTGCTCTGTCACCGAGGCTGGAGTGCAGTGGCATGGACTCAGCTCACTGCAACGTCCACTTCCTGGGTTCAAGCGATTCTCCTGCCTCAGCCTCCCCAGTAGCTGGGATTATAGGTGCACACCACCATGCCCAGCTAATTTTTTTTTTTTTTTTTTTTTAGTAGAGACAGGGCTCACCATGTTGGCCAGGCTGGTCTCAAACTCCTGACCTTGTGATCTGCCTGCCTCAGCCTCCCAAAGTGCTGGAATTATAGGTCTGAGCCACGGTGCCTGGCCCCCATCTTTCTTTATCACATATACTTCAGTCATTCTGCATTCAAGGCTTCAAAAATACCCTGATGCTCCATGACTTTATGTCTTTTTTAAAACTATTTCCTCTGCTTTGTTTCATTCTACTAAGTCTCTCAGCTGGTTGCTCCTAGCCACAAGCCGTAAGCATCATTTTCTCTGTAACCCTCTCTCCCAAACAGAATTATTCCTTCCTGCCATTTGCTGCTGCTGTCCCTTAAATATACCATTGCCATTTGATTTACTTGAATTTTTGTTCCTTGAGTTTATATTCATTCATTGGTAATTTATAGGATTGTTGGGAGGATGAAATGAGTTAGTAGAAGTGTTTAGAACAATGTCTGGCACATAGTATATGCTCTATAAGGTTTGTACTTATATATGCTTCTGTGTGTGCCTGTGTGTGTGTGTGTGTGTGTGTGTGTGTGTGTGTAAAATCCATTCAATCATTTATTCCTACAGCAAATTACTGTTGTATATCAGGTATGATGCCAGGCTTTGGAAATGGAAACGTATAACCTGGTCCCCAAATCTCATATCTAGTGGAGAAACAAGCATATAAAAACATAATGAAAATAAAGTTGGAAACAGTGTTGTAGCCCAGAACATGGATTGGGTCTAAGGATACAAATTATGGTAAATTTTGATTTTGATTATTTATGTGAGATGAGACATTGCCAGTCAGAGAGAATGACAATAGGCACTTTCACATGCTGTTTATGGTGGTCAAGTGATGTAACACTTTTAGATGGAAATTTTGAAATACTTAATTAAAATATGCATACCTTTTGAAACGTGCTTTTCCAAGAACTTACAGAAATATTTGCACATTGAGTAAGAATATAGACAAGGATGCTCACTGATGTTTTGTTTGGATTGTAATGCAATGAGGTCAGCCAAATTGTCCATCATTGAATGGTTCATCTGTATGATGAAATACCATGCTGATGCTAAAATAGAATGAGATAATACAGTGCATACTAACACAGAAATATGTTTATGATACATTAAGTTATAAAAGCAAGTTACAGAACACTCTCAATTATTATCACTTTTTTTTCCAAAAAAATTGAGATGATATTTGAACATACAAATAGAAAGATAATATATGTGGAATTGTTAACTGTGGTCGTTTTTTAGTGAGTAGGATTTAGGGAGGACTTTCACTTATATGTCTATAAATTGTTAGAATTCTTTTCCAATGAGTGTGTATTACATTTGTGATATGAATAAAAGTTTGGTGAGGCTGGGTGTGGTGGCTTATGCCTGTAACCTCAGCACTTTGGGAGGCCGAAGTGAGCAGATCATCTGAGGTCAGGAGTTCAAGACCAGCCTGGCCAACATAGAGTCAAACCCCATTTCTACTAAAAAAAATACAAAAATTAGCTGGGTGTGGTGGTGCATGCCTGTAGTCCCAGCTACTTGGGAAGCTGAGGCAGGAGAATTGCTTGAACCCAGGAGGCAGAGGTTGCAGTGAGCTGAGATCACACCCCGTACTCCATCCTGGGCAGCAGAGCAAGAGTCTGTCTCTCTAAAAACAACAACAACAACAACAAAAAAGTGTGAACTAGGCACAGTGGCTCACACCTGTAATTCCAGCAGTTTGGGAGGCCTAGGTAGGTGGATCTATTGAGTCCAGGAGTTTGAGACCAGTGTGGGTGACATAGATAAACCCTGTCTCTACAAAAAATACAAAAATTAGCTGGTCATGGTAGCATGCGCCTGTTGTCCCAGCTACTTGGGAGGCTGAGGCAGAAGGATTGCTTGAGCCTGGGAGGTAGAGGTTGCAGTGTGCCAAGATTGTGCATCTGCATTCCAGCCTGGGTAATAGAGTGAAACCTTGTCTCAAAAAAAAAAGGAAAGAAAGAAAAAAAAATGGAATTTTAGAAAAACCACTTAGAGGTTTTCTTAAGGAGGTTAGTCAGTCACTGATACTAAAGGTAAAATAATAATGGCAGGTCAAAGCAAGGCAGAAAAACATGTGACAGGCTTAATTGTGAGAGGGAGAGGTACATGGTAGGCATGTATATGAAAACAAATGGACAAGGCTGTCTTGGACAGCCCCTTTCCACACCATGTTCTTCTTTCTCTTAGACTGGTCTCCTCTGTGTTACTTGAATAGGCCATGTTCTTTCCCAACACATGGCCTTTGCTGTCTCTCTGTCTTAAAAGATCACGCAGCCCTGCACACCCTTGGACCCCAACATATGTACACATAGCATCTAGTTAGCTCCTACTCTTACTTCAGTGTTCAGCTCAGTTGTCTCTTCCTCAGAGAACAACAGCAAAGACTTTTGGAATGTATAGCAGTTCCCTTTATCATACGTGTATGTAGATGCATGACATTTGAGTTGAATGGAGGAATCAAGAAATTTAAAAAGGGAAAGGAGAAGGAAAGCAGAGAGTAATGTAGACTTGAATCGTGTTCAAGTTTTAAAACATTTCTTCTTGATCTATATGGACATGTTTACCTACTACTACTTTTAAGTTTACTTGTGGTTCTTTGTATGTTTCTTATGTGAGGCTATAAAGAATCCTCAAATCATGAATAGACTGTGAACTCTTTCATTCTCATCATACCATCTCACATTGGACACATTTCTTTCATGAATAATTTATTGAGCAGTTGAGTACAGACCAAGTTCTGTTCCAGTGTTTAGAGGGAATGGTCTTATCTACCTCCCACCTTGCCTACATTTATCTCTTCATCCTCTTTCTCAGCACAAGCACAGCCCGACACTGTGTTTTTCAGTCCTCTTAGCATCAGAACAGTCCAAGGAGCTTAAACACACACATACATAAAATGATGTGGGAACCTCAACCCCAGGAATTCTGACTGTGCTGGTCTGGGTCAGACAAGAGCACAGGTAAGTTTTAAAAGTTTCTTAGGCAGTGCTGATGTGCAGGCAGCATTGAGGACCACTGGCCAAGACTAATCTTAAAATAGACACTCGGACTGGAGAACTGCGGAACAGCAGACTCTGGAAATCAAAACTTGGCTGGTTCCGATGGTACTTTTATTACAACTGATCTCTAAGATGGTGTCAGACCTGCAGAAGGCACTAGAAAGGCTATAGCCGATGCATTGCCTCTGAATTAAGGTTGATGACTTTGAATCAGAGCACTTGGTTGTAGGAGATAATGTGATGACTTGTACACCTGCTTCAGGGGCAGTCACTCATGGTGGAGGAAAGCAGACTACATGTCTGTGGGCACTTCTGCCAACTTTTAGATTCCGTTCTCTGACACTCACCTATCTCAAAGACTTGAAACAAATACTGTCTTATGGATTTAATGCCTGGCTCACCTGAGGCCCTGAAAGATTTATTTTCGGGCACAGTCCAGTAGGTAGGACTCCTGACTCCCAAACTCCAGAGATTATCTCCAGTTGAGGGGACCATGAAGCAGGATACCTGATTCCTAGTCTTAGCTCAGCCTCTAGCCAGGTAGATGTGTGGTCCTGTTTATATTACCTCTGATATTGGGGCCTCAGTTTCCTCAGATGATGTAAATTGAGCTAGATGGTCATCCGGGCCCCCTTCAGCTTTAACAAGTGCCACTAGGTGGCACTCATGTAACTCCAGTGGGGAACCATTGGAGCAAGTTGGCTGCCAAGCTCCTGTCCCTTAAACCACCCCGAGACCTGTCAGGGGCAACTTGGAAAATAATGCAGTTTTAGGAAGGCTGTTTAGGAGCCCTTTTATAAAGAATAGCATCTGAATCTGAGGATACCTGTTGTATTTTACAGCTGCTTTCAAGAATTACGTACTTCTGGTTTTACATTTCTATCCTTCTACCATCTCAAATTTAAAAGATAGTGTAGAAAACTATTTTTGTGGCTTAGGTGCGTTTGTAACATTGTCCAGACATACTCATTTGTGTGACGTAAACACATGAGGTGTTATCCTAGCACGTACTAAACTCTGCCAGTCATATGCCACTGCATCAGTAGCTTTTAAGAGAAGAAAGATTCACTATCCCAACACTGGACTTCAGGCAAATGAGATTCTGCCCTGGATTGTTTCCCACCACTGGGTGGGGTTAGTCAGACATGGTTCTTGTTTAAAGACTTTCTCCCCAAACCTGGTTTGTCCTGGTGTCTGACATTGCTAGGGAGGTTTATTCTTGTTCAGGTTCATTTCAGAAATCCAGTCCTGCTCAATCTAGCTTCTGAATTCAAATCACAGGTAGAGGAATTGAGAGTCTCCATGATCCGATACTCAAAGATGGCCCTGCCTTTCGTTGGCAAAAGTCATCCAATTTATCTGTCAGATGCTTTTCCGTCCATTAAGGGCCACAGGAGTTGCTCCTAAGGATTTATCAACAAAAATAAACATGGAAGAACTAAGTTTGGGGTCTAATTCTGTAAGATCCAAGAAGAAATTTAACAAGTTTCATATTGCCAATTCATTTTGGGAGTAAGAGATGGACTTTTAATGAAGATTGCCTTCGTCACCTGTCAATATAGGGGCCTTTGAGTTGTATAAATTTCCTGGGTTGAATTATAATTACAACTTTCAGAGCTAGGGGCATGGTGTGGTGTTAAGGTTAGGGTAAGGGAATGAATATACATATTTATGTATATAGATAGGTAAAAGAATAGAAAGATCTAAAGCCAGAATACTAACAGCAGGGACGTTTTAAGGGATGTTCATTGTCATTTTTATTCTTTCCACATTTTTCAAATTTTATTTAAAGACTATGAATTTGGCTGGGCATGCTGGTTCATGCGTGTAATCCCAACACTTTGAAAGGCTGAGGCGGGTTGATCACTGGAGGTCAGGATTTCAAGACCAGCCTGGCCAACATGGCAAAACCCTGTCTCTACAAAAAATACAAAAAATTAGCCAGGCATAATGGTGGGTGCCTGTAATCCCAGCTACTCAGGAGGCTGAGGCAGAAGAATCGCTTGAACCTGGGAGGTAGAGGTTGCAGTGAGCCAAGATCACACCACTGCACTCCAGCCTGGGTGACAAGAGGGAAACTCTGTCTAAAAAAAAAAAAAAAAAAAGGGTTATGAATTTGTTTTGTGAATTATTTCAAAAGAAAAAAGAAAAAGAAGGAAAGGAAAGGAAAATAAGTGATCAGCAGGTTTTAACAAAAAAACAGTTATTTGTAAATTACCTTGATTATGGTAAATAGCCATTGTGATTTCAAAAGGGAATCGTTGTTTTTCACTTGGATTTGGAAGGTACTTGACTCTGGTCCGATCCACTGGTGGCAAAGGAACACCTGAAAGATTCTTATTAACTTTATTAAAATTGTCCTAAACATACACAAAAGGAACTCTTAAAATGAGAGTGGGATACAAATAATTTTTTTTTTTTGAGACCGAGTCTTGCTCTGCTGCATAGACTAGAGTCCAATGACACCATCTCAGCTCACTGCAGCCTCTGCCTCCTGGGTTCAAGCAATTCTCCTGCCGCAGCCTCCCCAGTAGCTGGGATTACAGGCACCCACCATTATGCCCGGCTAATTTTTTGTATTTTGTAGCGACAGGGTTTCACCATGTTGGCCAGGCTGGTCTTGAAATCCTGACCTCATGATCCACCCGCCTCGGCCTCCCAAAGTGCTGGATTACAGGCATGAGCCACTGTGCCTGGCCCAACCTGTTTTTTTATAAAAATGTACACTCATATGCATTCACAGAAAAGATGACCTGAAATTGGAACTGTATCCTGCAGAGCCATGGAGGCAGAGCTGCCCAAGGCCTGGGGATCCCACCTCTTGCATTAGCATCCCCTGCATGTGACACTTGGTGTCAGAAGAGATTATTTTAGAGCTTTAAGATTTAATGATTGCCCAGTTGGGTTTTGGACTTGCATAGGGCCTGTAGCCCCTTTGTTTTGGCCAATTTCTCCTATTTGAAATGTGAGCATTTATCCGATGCCTGTATCCCAATTTTATCTTGGAAGTAACTAGCTTGGTTTTGATTTTATAGCCTCATAGGCAAAAGGGAACTTGCCTTGTCTTAGATGAGACTTTGGACTTGGATTTTTGAGTTAATGCTGGAATGAGTTAAGACTTTGGGGAATGTTGGGAAGGCATGATTGTGTTTGGAAATGTGAGAAGGACATGAGATTTGGGAGGGGCTTGGGCAAAGTGGTATGATTTGGCTGTGTCCCCACCCAAATCTCCTGGGGAATTTAATCCCCACGTGTCAGGGTAGGTGATTGGACCATGGGAGCAGATTTCCCCCATGCTGTTCTCATGATAGCAAGTGAGTTCTCATGAGATCTGATGGTTTAAGAGTGTAGCACTTCCCCTTTCACTCTCTCTCTGCTGCCACCTGGCGAAGAAGGTGCCTTGCTTCCCCTTCACCTTCCACTGTAACTGTAAGTTTCCTGAGGCCCTTCCAGCTATGCCTCAAATACAGTCCATAGAACTGTGAGTCAATCAAACCTCTCTCCTTTATAGACTGCCCAGTTTCAAGTAGTTCTTTATAGCAGTGTGAAAATGGACTAATACAATAATGTATGTGACAGGACTGAAAATTCTACAGGTGGATTCTTTGGGAAGCAGATGGTGAGATGGAATTAGGAGTACTAGAGGTGTTTGGGGGGATTTACACCTGTAACAGAAAAGAGAAATAGGAAGGACTGAGCAGCGGAGTCGTCAGAGTACAAGGCTTTCTGTGCTAGTCCAGTAGGGAGCACCTCTGCAGAGGTGGACAGTTTTGGGAACCCGCAGTGAATGGGAATGGCTAGCTCCTTGTGCCACTGCCTTGTTCAGTTATTTCCTGGGGTCACCCCACTCAGAGTACAACATCAGCTCCAAAGCAGAGCAGGTTTTTTAGGAGCTAACAGCTGGAATCTGTCAGGTAACTACACTTCTCAAAGCTGGGTAGCAAATCCTTTCTTGAAAAGGGGAGCCTGATTGGCACATCTTATGTTTTCCACCACTGACCACCAATATGACTCTGCTTAGGGCCACTTAAACGTTTATAAATTACATCTCAAGATCATGAGTTGCCTTTTTCTGTACAAACTTCTGCCCTTTGTTACTATTCATTTTCCCTCTGAGCTCTGAATGCGCTCCTTCCTCCCTCTGTGACCTCATCCATCTGTCCCTCTTTCTCTTGACAGCTTGCTACCTTCTTCTGATTTCTCTTGCCTCTCTGGCAAGGTTCAGCAGTTTGGACTCAGGGTTGGCAGTCTTAATCTTTTCCCCTCTTTCTCCTCTTAATCTTTTGAAAGTTTCTCATGTCTGTCAGAGCAATTTCTAATTCTGGTTTATCCCACGGCCTGCCTTCTTTCCTCTGAAATTTGCATGAGCAAGCTCTACTGGAGAAATTTATGTAAATCTTCTGAAGGGTAAACTACACCTCCATAACTACCAGTTTCCTCAAGTCTTTTACCATTGCAATCTTTTTTATCCAATTCTTATTGTCTCCCTATTCCAGTTACATGGGACTTAACTTGTAGATCATTGACATTTATCCCATGCTGTCTGTGCTGAAAATATCTAAATACTTAAAACAACTGCTTCCACTCTTCTCTCTCCAACTTTTATATGTTAACTATTGAGAATTGGGCCATAACTTGTTCAATCCCCACCACAGTGACATTAACTTATTTAACACTGAAAAAATTGTTACTTGATTTTTTTAAAAAAGAAATGTGTTGCATGTATATTGCAGGCTAGATATAGTGTCAAATTTTTTACATATGTCATCTCATTAATCCTTTTTTTTTTTTTTTTTTTTTTTTGAACAGAGTATCACTCTGTAGCTAAACCTGGAGTGCAGTGGCGCAATCTTGGCTCACTGCAACTTCTGCCTCCCAGGCTCCCATGATGCTCGTGCCTCAGCCTCCCGAGTAGCTGGGACTACAGGTGCCTGCCACCACGCCTGGCTAATTTTTTGAATTTTAGTCGAGACGAGGTTATGCCTTGTTGCCCAGAGTGGTCTCAAACTCTTGAGCTCAGGCAGTCCATCCACCTCGGTCTCCCAAAGTGCTGGGATTACAAGCATGAGCCACTGCGCCTGGCCTCATCTCACTTAATCCTTAATCTTCACGACACTCTCATTTTGTGGGTTTTAACAGTTCTATTTTATAGATTTATCTGTTGCTTGACTATGTCTACCACTCAATATAACTTCCTTAAGGGAAAATATCGTGTCTGATTCATTTCTATAGCTTTCTGTATCCACTTCCCAGACAATGCCTGACACATGACACATAGATGATGCATTAGATGATGTGATGAAAATTAAATGATGGATCAAATAAGTGACAGAACCAACAGTGAAGGGGCAATATCAAAACTGAGGACCAGGTCTCTTCAATTCTAAGGCTTGTACACTTTGTGCTGTGCATTGTGGCTCTGTCTGAATTAAGTGTCGTCAGCTACCCAAGGGCTTATAACAATTTAGTGATCAAAGCTGAATGGGAAGAAACTACACCATACTTAATCAAAATAGGGACAGAAATAGTTGTCACTTGCTTTATTTACTTCTAAAGAGTATATCTAATATCATAGGAAAGACAATTAGATAGTTCAATAATTTTGTTTCCTCTTCAAACATTGGGTTGTCATTATTTAATTATTCTCCTACCTTGGTTTGAGGTCACTGGCAACTTACTGAATAGCACTGTGGGCCAGGTGCAGTGGCTTATGCCTGTAATCCCAGCACTTTGGGAGGTCAAGGCAGGTGGTGGATTGCTTGAGCCTGGGAGTTCAAGACAAGCCTGGGCAACATGGCAAAATCCTGTCTCTACAAAAAATTATCCAGGCATGGGGGTGCATGCCTGTAGTCCCAGTTACATGGAAGGCTGAGGTGGGAGGATTGCTTGAGCCCAAGAGATCAAGGCTGCAGTAAGCTGAGATCACACCACTGCACTCTAGCCTGGGTGACAGAGCAGTATGCTGTCTCAAAAAAAGGAAAAAAAATAATGAAGTAAATAGTACTGCGTTTGGGTATCACTTAGGGGCCGTGTGAATTCCATATGCCTTCTACTTCTTACCAGAAGAACAAGATTAGCTAATATTTGCATATGTTAACACTGGTGACAAAAGGATAAAGCATGAGTTAAATAAAATGCCATTTAACAGAAAATTATAATTAAGTGCTTAATTGATCTTCCTGTCTCCTAGAATTTGGCTTTTAGTCAACTGAAACCATTTGTTAATAGTGTAATGAAGTGGCAAACATCAGAAAGAAGACAACTCACAGTTCCTAACAGTAGGTGTATGTCTAAAACATGTTGAAAATTGAAAAACAATAGAGTTAAGATTCCAGAATTTCCATCCCCACAACTACTTATGGTGGAACCCAATAACCATAAATGCATTTTAGAAATAAATGAGGCCTTCATTCATGAAGCATTTTATGAACCTTTCCATGTAAATGCCAACTATTTTTAAATCCTGTGATTGATTACATGATGAAACGTATTCATAAGCAAGCTGGACCACTCCCTAATAGTTCTAATGCTTTCCATATTTATGTACCTTTCAAAAATAGACACAATATAGTGAAGGAGAACTAAACAAACATGTCTTTTAAAGACATATTGGTAGTAACCAAATGCAAGCATATATTAAAAGTTTCTGCTCAAGCAATGAAACCAAAACAGTCTGTAAAACACGGGAGTTGAGCTAAATGATCGCTAAAGTTGTTCACTCATGGAAGGAAAAAAACTATGGCTCTAACTCTAAAAATGTTTAGCCAATGTTAAAACCTAAGTACAATTCACATGCCCTGTTATTCATGCCTCACATGATAAACTCTTGTTTATGAAACTCAAATCTGGAGGGATGTTAGCAAGTCTATGTAAATTTATTCATTTGTTTTTCTTAACTCATCATCCTATCTCCATATTTAATAAAGTGGTCATAATATACCAGGAGATTCTTAAATCTCTTGTTAAAGGAAGAGGCATTTTCAGAAATTTTTTTTCTTTATTTCTTCTTGTAAAGGTAGTGACAGAATTTCAAAACCTAGTTTTATATTCCATGGTTATAATTTCATGCCATATTTATATTAAAAAAAAGAACTGACTCTTGCAGTACCTCTCTTGATTATAATAATACCTTACATTCATATCATGCTTTACAGTTTAACAAATTATCTTTTTCAGTGTTTTTTTTTTTTTTTGAGACGGAGTTTCGCTCTTGTTACCCAGGCTGGAGTGCAACGGCTCAATCTCGGCTCACCGCAACCTCCACCTCCTGGGTTCAGGTAATTCTTCTGCCTCAGCCTCCTTAGTAGCTGGGACTACAGGCACGTGCCACCATGCCCAGCTAATTTTTTGTATTTTTTTAGTAGAGACGGGGTTTCACCATGTTGACCAGGATGGTCTCGATCTCTTGACCTCGTGGTCCACCCGTCTCGGCCTCCCAAAGTGCTGGGATTACAGGCATGAGCCACCGCGCCCGGCCAAGCGTTTTAACTTCCTATTATGTTCACCACATTGGCTCTTCAGAACCTTCTCCTGACTCTTTAAGTAACTAGTTTCCTTGTCCCCTTATTCATCACCTTCGATCCCCTTAGTGGCCCTGAGCTGATTGCTTGGCAGTCATTCTCATTCAGAGGTGAGCAAGCTGAAGCTCAGGAAAATGAAGAAATTCGTTGGTGGGTGGCGATGACTCAGATTACAAGTTAGATTGTGTTTGTATAGTTAATTTGAAAAAAGTTTTTGAATGAAAAGAAATCATCTGGATAACCAAAGAATGCTAAAATCATTTTAGGAAAGTTGACAATTCCTAGACCTACATCAAGACTATTGGCCTGGCCAGGTGGAGTGGCTCATGCCTGTAATCCTAGCAATTTGGGAGGGTGAGGCAGGAGAATTGCTTGAGACAACATAGAGGGACCCCATCTTTACAAAAAATTTAAAAGGTTAGCCAGGCAGGGTGGCACATGAGTATACTCTTAGCTCCTCAGGTTGTTGAAGCGGGAGGGTAGCTTGAGCCCAGGAGTTTGAGATTGCAGTGATCTGTGAACACGCCACTGCCCTTTAGCCTGGGCAACAGTCTGAGAGCCTTTCTCTAAAAAAAATTTTTTGAAGACCATTGTCCCACCCACAATCATCCATAATGACTTTTACACAGAACTTAATATCTCTGGACATGTAGTCTTCTTGCTAGAGACAGATCACTCCTATGGGTTTGGATTTAGACCCTCCTTACTCCCTGTGTGGCAGGTGTGGGTGAATATAGTGCCCAGCCCATAGTAGGTGCCGAACAAGTATCTGTTGAATAATAAATGAACTTCAGAATTTCCTCAAAGCCTCATTTTTTTTTTTTTGAGACAGAGTTTCGCTCTTGTTGCCCAGGCTGGAGTGCAATGGCGCGATCTCGGCTCACCGCAACCTCCGCCTCCTGGGTTCAGGCAATTCTCTTGCCTCAGCCCCCTGAGTAGCTGGGATTACAGGCACGCGCCACCATGCCCAGCTAATTTTTTGTATTTTTAGTAGAGACGGGGTTTCACCATGTTGACCAGGATGGTCTCGATCTCTTGACCTTGTGATCCACCCGCGTCGGCCTCCCAAAGTGCTGGGATTACAGGCTTGAGCCACCGCGCCCGGCCAAAGCCTCATTTTTTTTTAAAGCTATTTCTTTGGCACAGTCCTCTTGAAAAACAATAAGTGCAACATGTAGCAAGAGCCACAAGAATGCGTGACACTCTTTGATCCAGAAATTCTACTCTAAAGAATTTTTCATAAGGAAATACAGTTGTTCCTCGGTATGCATGGGAGATTGGTTCCAGGACCTCCCGTGGATACCCAAATCTGCAGATGCTCAAGTCCCTTATGTAAAATGGTGTAATATTTGCATATAACCTACACACATCCTCTCATATACTTCAGATCATCTCTAGATGACTTATAATGCCTGATACAATGTAAATGCCATTTAGTTTCTATACTATATTATTTTATTTGCATTATTTTTTGTTGTATTGTTGTTGTTGTTTTGAGACAGAGTCTCACTCTGTTGTCCAGGCTGGAGTGCAGTAACACAATCTCGACTCACTGCAACCTCTGCCTCCTGGGTTCAAGTGATTCTTGTGTCTCAGCCTCCCAAGTAACTGGGATTACAGGCATGCATGCACCACTCCACCCAGCTAATTTTGTAATTTTAGTAGAGACAGGGTTTCATCATGTTGGCCAGGCTGGTCTCAAACTCCTGGCCTCAAGTGATCTACCCTTTCTGGCCTCCCAAAGTGCCGGGATTACAGGCGTGAGCCACCACACCCAGCCGTATTGCCATTTTTTATTTTTTCAAATACTTTAGATCCACGGTGGGTTGAATCTGTTGATGTGGAACCCACAGATACAGAGGGCAAACTGTAATCCCATAAGAGTAAAATAAATAGCCTTGAAGATGTTTGCAGTGTTATCAGTCACAGCTAAAATACTGAAACAATCTCAAATCCAGGGTTTAGAATCTGTGAAAGGTACTGCTCAGCTATTTCTTCCCTATCATTTCCTTTGCCCTTCCTAAATGTAGACGTAGACACATGACCTGGGGTGGCCAATCAGTACGTCCCATCTCCATAGCCTACAGTGATTGGTTTAAAGATCAGCCAGTGAAAGTTCTTTCCTATAGCTTTTCCTTTGGAGTTGATTAGGAAGACCTTTTCTTTCCTCTAGGGTCTAGAACTGGAAAAATATAACCCTAACTTTCTCAGCCACATACAGAAAGCCTGGCTGCATTTAGACCAAGTAAGGCCTACACACAAGCAGAGACGAGATGAAGAGTGACAGTGATTCAGCTGACACAGTCCTGAAAACATCATCTGAGCCCTGGATCCAGTCATACCTAACATCTCTTCCACCTATGCCCACCCTGGTTATATGAGTCAATAAGCTTCTGTTTTTCTTTTTGCTTTTCTTTTTTTTTTTTTTTAGAGAAAGGGGAGGAAGACAGGAAGTCATTGTATGACTATTAGAAATAGAACACTAAGGACGATGCCAAAAAATATTCCAGGACAGATAGCAAGAACTGGCTCTCCCTCATCAGTTTCCCTTGTTCCCTGCAAATCCTTTGCAATTATTACTATTCCACTGGTCTCGGACTAGCAGTCTTCCTCCACAAGTTGAGTCCACCAGGCTTTTTTTTTTTTTTTTTTTTTATGTTTTCAATATAAAGAAAATGTTAGGACTTGATAATTACAATGTTATTTGAATTTTTATTTTATGTAATTATTTATTTATTGGCTTTGTCTCTCTGGAGATAATTTTTTATTTTTATTTGTATTTTTATTTTATTTTATTATTTTTTTTCATACCCCTCCACCAGGAGTTAAAGAAAAGAGATGTATCTTCCCATATTTAGAAATGCTTTTTTTTTTTTAGAGGAAGGAAGAGAGAAAGAAAGTTTTCTTAAGTTAGTATGAGTTTTGTTTCTGTTTTTCTTAAGTTAGTATGAGTTCTGTCACTTACAATTGAGAGTCCTGATTTAGTATATCCACAGAAAGGAATGCTATGTAGGCTTTGAAATAGCAATTATATGAAAACATGGAAAATGTTTATAACAAAATGTTAAATGGAAGCAATACAAGACAAAATTATAGGTGTGTATGTATAAGTATACAAGGAAAAAGGTGAATGCATTAATAGTGATTACTCTTGGTTTTTTTTTTTTTTTTTTGAGACAGAGTCTCACTCTCTTACCTAGGCTGGAGTGCAGTGGCACAATCTTGGCTCACTGCAATCTCCACCTTTTGGGTTCAAGCCATTCTCCTGCCTCAGCCTCCCAAGTGGCTGGAATTACAGGCATGTGCCACCATGACCAGCTAATTTTAAAATTTTTAGTAGAGACAGGGTTTCACCATGTTGGCCAGGCTAGTCTCGAACTCCTGACCTCAAATGATCCACCCACCTCAGCCTCTCAAAGTACTTGGATTACAGGTGTGAGCCACCACGCCTAGCCAATAGTGATTACTCTTGAATGGATGTGAAAGGTATAGGACTTTTCCTTTTACTTTATATACATATATTTAAAATATTTCAGCATGTAAAATATTGCTATTGTCACTTAAAAATAAATAAAATGTTGCCCAAAAAGTACCTATTTAGGATTACCATGATATAAACATACCAATTCACCTGGAAAATAATATGAAAATAGTTACTGTGTCATAATGAGATTACAGTTTGAATCAGGGTTCTCTAGAGGGACAGAACTAATAGGAGATATATATATATAAATACTTTATATAAGGGGAGTTTATTAGGTAATATTAACTCACATGATCATAAGGTCCCACAATAAGCTGTCTGCAAGCTGAGGAGCAGGGAAGCCAGTCCGAGTCCCAAAGCTATAGAACTTGGAGTCTGATGTTCAAGGGCAGGAAGCATCCAGCAGGGGAGAAAGATGCAGGCTGGTAGACTAAGCCAGTCTAGCCTTTTCACAGTTTTCTCCCCCTTTATATGTGCTGGCAGCTGCTTAGATGGTGCTCACCCAGATTAAGGATAGGTCTGCCTTTCCCAGCCCACTAACTCAAATGTTCATCTCCATTGGCAACACCCTCACAGACACGCCCAGGATCGATACTTTGTACCTTCAATCCAATCAAGTTGACACTCAGAATTAACCATCACAAGTCCACACCTTGTCAACTTGAACCCATACATATTTCCTGAGATCATACATAATCTTCAAATAAAGACAATAGGGAGGTCATAATTACATCTAACATATACAACTATCCTTTGTGCAACTGAAAACTTACTAATCCCTAACCCAAATGCTATTACATAAAGTTAACAACACTTAAGTGCTGATATGAAGTCAATATCTTATGTCACATGATAAAGGAAAAGGAAATAAAATATTTTCTTAGTACAAGTGTATACATGCACAAACAGGTTTTTAACAAAAGAAGGAGGAAATACTTACAACAGTCCTCATTTCTGCAGCTGGTCACGTGGTTGTAGCTGGTGTTGATGACTATCTTCTACTACCCATTCTGTATTCCTTTGTCTTCAGCATTTCAGCAAGCACCTCAGCAGGTCATGGATTTTTTTTTCCTGATGGAGTGACCCAAACCTTCATTCCTGAAGGATCTGGGTCATTTGTAGTCCTTCCTAAGTTGGGCTATTGTAGTTTCCAATTGACCTTAATCACAAGGCATGGTAATACTGAGAGAAACCCTAATGGATCTCCTATATTCCACACATACTCTTCCTTACCTCCATTGTGGAGTAGTAGATTGATTTCATCTTGATAGTCCAGGTCAGTCACCCCAGGCAACACTGTGATTACCTTCTTAGCCTGTTGACTTAAAGGTAGGAAGAGCCCAAAGCATCCTGGTGGCAGCCTTAACTTCCAGTTTAATGGAATCGTTGTTGTGTCTCCTGTTGGCAGCGTTCCTCCCTCTGGAACCAAGACCTCTAGGCCAGCAAAACTAATGTTCTGGTAACAGGAAGCAACAGTTTTGCTAGTGGGTCACTAGGGGTGATGGTGAGTGGTGCCACTTCCACTTCCACCCCTTGATTCCCGGGCCTGTGAAGCCTGGCTATGGGAGAAACAGTACCATATATTGGATGCTGATTCAGAGCATACATGGCCTTCTGGAGAACTTTGCCCCAGCCCTGCAAAGTATTGTCACCTAGTTGGCATTGTAATTTTGACTTCAAAAGGCCATTCTACTATTCTATCAATCCAACTGCCTCAGAATGATGGGGAACATGGCAAGACCAGTGAATTTCATAAGCATGAGCCCAGTGCCACACTTCTTTAGCCGTAAAGTGCCTTGGTCAGAGGCAATGTTGTGTGAAATACCTTGATGGTGGATAAGGCATTCCCTGAGTCCATGGATGGTAGTCCTGGCAGAAGCATTGCACGCAGTATAGGCAAGCCCATATCCAGACTAAATGTCTGTTCCAGTGAGGACAAACCTCTGCCTTTTCCATGATGGAAGAGGTCCAATAAAATCAACCTGCCACCAGGTAGCTGGCTGATCACCCTGACGATTGGTGCCATATCGAGGGCTCAGTGTTGGTCTCTGCTGCTGGCAAATTGGGCACTCAGCAGTGGCCATAGCCAGGTCAGCCTTGGTGAGTGGGAGGCTCATGTTGCTAAGCCCATGCATAACCTCCATCCCTGCCACCATGGCCACTTGTTTATGGGCCCCTTTGCAATGACAAGGGTGGCTGGGGAAAGAGGTTGAATGGTGTTCACAGAACAGGTCATGCTATCCACTTGATTATTAAAATCCTTCTCTGCTGAGGTCATCCATTGATGAGCACTCACATGGGATACAAATATCTTCACAGTTTTTGACTACTCAGAAAAGTCCATCCACATACTTCTTCCCCAAATTTCTTTGTCACCAATTTTCCAATCATGCTTTTTTCAAGTCCCTAACTCTCCAACCAAATCATTGGCTCCAGTACATGACCCAGTATATAATCCCACACCTGGCCATTTCTCCTTCCAAGCAAAGTGCACAACCAGGTGCACTGCTAGTTCTGTCCACTGGGAAGATTTCCCTTCACTGCTGTTTTTCAGGGATGTCCTAGAAAGGGGCTGCACTGCTGCAGCTGCCCACTTTCGGGTGGTGCCTGCCTATTGTGCAGAGCCATCTGTCAACCAGGCCCTAGTCTTCTCTTCCTCTGTTAACTGATCATGGGGAACTCCCCATGAGGCCATCAGTGCAGGCTTGGGGAGAGAAGGTAGAGTGGCAGGAGTGGAGACCGTGGGCATTTGAGCCACTTCCTCATGTAACTCACTTGTACCTTCAGGACCTGCTCGAGCCCCATCACATATACCACTTCCGTTTGATGATGGAATGCTGCTGTGCATGACCCACTTAATGGCTAGATGGGTCAGAAAGCACCTGGTTCATGATAGGCAGTTCAGGTCATATGGTGACTTGATGACCCATAGTCAAACATTGAGTTTCCACCAAAGCCCAGTAACGGGCCAAGAGCTCTCTCAAAAGGACAGTAGTTATTTTCAGAAGATGGCAGGGCCTTGCTCCAAAATCCTAGAGGTCTCCACTGTGATTAACTTATGGAGGCCTGCCAGAGGCTCCAAACAGCATCCTTATCTGCCACTGACACCTCAAGCACCATTGGATCTGCTGAGTCATATGGCCCAAGTGGCAAAGAAGCTTGCACGGCAGCCTGGACCTATTACAGAGCCTTCTCCTGTCTGGACCCCACTCAAAACTGGCAGCCTTTTAGACCACTTGATCAATGTAACACACCCAAATGAGGAATGTGTTGCCTCCCAAATCCAAATAGGCCCACTAGGCATTGTGCCTCTTTCATGGTTGTAGTAGGGGCCAAATGCAGCAACGCACCCTTCACCTTAGAAGGCCCTACACCACTGGACCCCTAGAAATTTTACTGAAGTAGAAGGTCCCTAAATTTTAGTCATATTTATTTCCCATCCTCTGGCATGCAAATGTCTCATCAATAAGTCCAATGTGTTTGCTACTTCTTGCTCACTGGGTCTAATCAACATAATGTCATCAATGTAATGGACCAGTGTGATAGCTTGTGGAAGCGAAAAGCGATCAAGGTCCGTCTGAGTAAGACTATGACACAAAGCTGGACAGCTGATATACCCCTGAGGTAGGACAGTAAAGGTATATTGCTGGCCTTGCCAGCTGAAGGCAAATTGCTTTTGGTGGGTGTTATGTACAAGAATGGAGAAAAGTCATTTGCCAAGTCAATGGTTGCATACCAGGTACCAGGAGATGTGTTAATTTGCTCAAGCAATAAAATACATCTGGTACAGCAGCTGCAATTTGAGTCACCACTTGATTAAGCTTATGATAATCCACTGTCATTCTCCAAGATCCATCTGTCTTCTGCACGGGCCAAATAGGAGAGTTGAATGGGGATGTGGTGGGAATCACCACCCTTGCATCTTTCAAGTTTGATGGTGGCACTAATCTCTGTAATCCCTCCAGGGATATAATATTGTTTTTGATTTACTATTTTTCTAGGTAGAGGCAGCTCTAATGGCTTCCATTTGGCCTTTCCCACCATAATAGCCCTCACTCTACCAGTCAGGGAGCCAGTGTGGGGGTTTTGCCAGCTGTTAAG
Organism: Sapajus apella; assembly: GCF_009761245.1. Lineage (NCBI taxonomy): Eukaryota > Metazoa > Chordata > Mammalia > Primates > Cebidae > Sapajus > Sapajus apella. The sequence goes on from NW_022436980.1 coordinate 20,182,384, forward strand.
TATGTCTATGCCAATTATGCCTTCTGGCACTGGGGAAGTAAGCACAGGATGAGTCCAGGGACCCACTGGACCCACTGTAAGTTGAACCTGAGCTAAAACTCCATCAATTACCTGACCTCCATAAGCCTCTACTTTAACTGGAGAACCACAGTGACGTTTTGGGTTCCCTGGAGTCAGCGTCAGCTCTGAGCCAATGCACAGTAGTCCCCAAACTGTCTGATCATTTCCCTTTCCCCAACACACAGTTACCTTGGAAAAAGGCCAAAGGTTTCCTTGGGGAAGGATAGGAGAAAGATTAACAGCATAAATTGTCAATAGTGTAGTGGGGTCCTTCCTCAAGGAAACCCAGCCTCCCCTTTATTCAAGAGGTTCTGGGTTTGTAAACTGGCTCAAGTCTGGAAATTGATTGAGGGGCCATGATTCTCTGTTTTTATAATTCAAATTAGTCTTTTGTCCATTCGACCTAGAAGTTTCCTGCTTATATAAATTAAGTAGGAATGCAGCAGGTTTCCTATTAATTTCACTTCAGAAACACCATGACTAATTAGCTAATGACAGAGCTTGACATGTGTCAGACTATTCTGATTGCTGCTTTGCCTCTGTTGTCCACTACAGTAGCTATGCTCATCTTGTCTTTGACAGATGAGTGCTGCCACTTGGCCCCTGCCACCTCAGCATCCAATTATTCCCATTGTATTCACATTTTGTAGTTGAGTGACTGTGGTTCCCACTGTTAGATCTGACATACAGAGAAGAGCAATTACAGGGTTCTTCAAAAATGCAGCTGAATCTATTTTGCAAAGCACAAGTGAAGGGTATATCTTCTGGAGCCTCCCAGCTGGGATGAGTAGGCTTAAAGTGACTAACCCACTCCACCATCGCAATCTCCCTAAGTCTTTGGATCCCTTCCTCTACGTTAAACAAAGGGAGATCAGGCGTTTCCTCCTCACTCACAGTGGGCCAACTTTTAATCCACATTTCAGCTACCCAAGCAAATGAACTATTAGAGCCTTTTTTAACTCGCTGAGCTGCAACATTAAATGCAGGTGTATATAATAGGATATATATGTATATACAATACACATCTATATAATATCTATATAATATGTGTTATATATACATATCTATAGAATAGCTACATGTATAAAGGGGAGTTTATTAGGTAATATTAACTCACATGATCATAAGGTCCCACAATAAGCTGTCTGCAAGCTGAGGAGCAGGGAAGCCAGTCCGAGTCCCAAAGCTATAGAACTTGGAGTCTGATGTTCAAGGGCAGGAAGCATCCAGCAGGGGAGGAAGATGCAGGCTGGTAGACTAAGCCAGTCTAGCCTTTTCACAGTTTTCTACCCCCTTTATACGTGCTGGCAGCTGCTTAGATGGTGCTCACCCAGATTAAGGGTAGGTCTGCCTTCCCCAGCCCACTAACTCAAATGTTCATCTCCGTCGGCAACACCCTCACAGACACACCCAGGATCAATAGTTTACATCCTTCAATCCAATCAAGTTGATACACAGTATTAATCATCACATAGTTGTTTAAATTTTTTTGAACTTTTGTTGTTTTTTTTTTGAGGCAGAGTCTTACTCTGTCACCCAGGCTGGATTGCAGTGGGGTGACTGTAACTCACCGTAGCCTAGAACTCCTAGACTCAAGGGATCCTCCTGCCTTAGCCTCCCTAGTAGCTGGGACTACTTGTGTGTTCCACCATGCCTGGCTAATTTTTTATTTTTTTAAATTTTATTTATTCAGCTCTTTCTCTACAGGGGATAAGACTGACTCAGGGCAACCTTAGAAGATTTGAGGCTCCGTATCTGCTTCTGAAGCCAGGAGTTCATCATTTTCTTTTGTCATGAAAGTCTCGCTGTGTTGCCCGGTCTGGTCTGAAACTCCTGGTTTCAAATAATCCTTCCTCCTTGGCTTCTCAAGTGCTGGGATTACAGGCCTGTGTCACTGCATCTGGCCCCAAAACATCTTGAGATGATTTTACTTATTATTGGCTTTTCAGTAACAAAATAGATATTTTAAATAATAGAATGTTCAGGGCACAGTGGCTCACGCCTGTAATCCCAGCACTTTGAGAGGTCAAGACAGGAGGATCTCTTGAAGCCGGGAGTTCAAGACTAGCCTTGCAACAAAGCAGGACCCTGTCTCCTTCCAATAGAAGGCTGTTTTATCTATACTGAAGATTAGTTGTTTAGTGTAGCCACTTTCATCCGTTGTCTTACTAGACCTTCTGGATAACTTGCTGCAGCTTCTTCATCAGCACTTCCTGCTTCACCTTGCACTTTTATGTTCTGGAGATGGCCCCTTCCCTTTCCCTTTTTCTTTCCCTTTCCTTTCCTTTCCTTTTTTCCTTTCCTCTCTCTTTTTCTCTCCTTCTTTCTTTCTTTCTTTTTTGAGACCAGTGCCTGTCTCTGTCACTCAGGCTGGAATGCAGTGGCATAATCTCAGCTCACTGCAACCTTCCGGGCTCAAGCCATCCTCCCACCTCAGCCTCTTGAGTACTTGGAACGACAGGCATGTGCCACCACATACAGCTAATTTTTTATTTTTTTTTGTAGAGATGAAGTCTCACGATGTTACCCAGACTGGTCTCAAACTCCCGGGCTCAAGCAATCTGCCTGCCTCAACCTCCCAAAGTGCTGAGATTACAGGCATGAGCGACCGTGCCTGGTGGCTTCTTTTCTTAAACCTCATGAACCAACCTGTGCTAGCTTCCAGCTTTTCTTCTTCAGTTTCCTCACCTCTCTCTGCCTTAGAAAATTGAAGAGAGTTAGGACCTTGCTCTGGATTAGGTTTTGGCTTAAGGGAATGTTGTGGCTGGTTTGATCTTCTACCGAGACCACTAAAACTTTCTTCCTATCAGCAGTAAGACTTACATTTTCTTATCATTCATGTGTTTACCAGAGGAGCACTTTTAATTTCCTTTAAGAACTTTTCCTTTGCATTCACAACTTGGCTAACTGGCACAAGAGGCCTAGCTTTCAGTGTATCTCTGCTTTCAATATGAGTTCCTCATTAAGCTTAATCATTTGTAGCTTTTGATTTAAAGTGAGAAACATGTAACTCTCCCTTTTGCTTGAACACTTAGAGATATTAACTGGCCTAACTTCATTATTGTTATGTCTCAGAGAATTGGGAGGCCTGAGAAGAGGGAAGGAGACAGGGGAATGGCCAACTGGTGGAATAGATGGAACACACACAACATTTATCAAGTTCACTGTCACTTGGGCATGGTTTGTGTTACCCCAAAGCAACTACAGTAGTAACATCAAAAATCGCTGATCACAGGTCATCATAACAGATACAATAATAATGAACAAGTTTGATGTACATGATATCATTGTTTGATACAATAATAATGAAAAAGTTTGACCAAAAGGTGACACGGAGACATGAAGTGAGAAAATGCTGTTGGAAAAATGGCACTGATAGACTTGCTCCGTGCAGAGCTGCCACAAACCTTCAATTTATAAAAAGTGCAATATCTGCTAATATCAATAAAGTGGAATGCATTAAAACTAGTTATCCTTGTATTTATCGCTAATTAAAAAACGCAAAAATACAACTATAACCACAATACGATTATCACACCAAATTAACAATAATTGCTAATAGCATCTAACTCCTAGTCTATTTAAATATCTCTATTGGTCTGATGTCTCATAATCCCTTCTAAACCCATAATACTATTGGCTTCGGGCTGTCCCCAACAGACATCTTTTCCCTTACATTCTCTTTATTCCTATACTTCATAGGCACTGAGGGACCAGGATTTTTCAAACAATATACCAGCTTCTCTAGAGGCTTTGACTTGGGCTGCCGACAGATAAATCTTTATTAAATCCTTGAGAATGATATTATTCAGGAGACACACAAGGGAGATGAGTGATGAGAAGAGGAGCTGCTGTTAGGAAAGTGGCCCCTGGACATTAGATTTATCACAGAATCCTTTCCATGACTCAGTTAATCTTTTCCATTTAAGTGTCAGACAGGATATTTAACCCCATGGAATTAGGAGTTGTTTCCTACTTTTGCCAGACTGCTAAGGCCAATGAATATTCAAGTGAAACCTTATCCAAATTTGGGGCTCTGCTGACCACTGAGGACCCTCTGTCTGAGTTATTGCTCCCGAAACCTTCACACTGAAGCTGTCTCTGGAGAGAGAAATATAGGGGCCAAGTATCTTGGATGAGCTGCAGTCAGTTTTCCAAGGATGTGGTTGATCCCAGAAAATACACAGCTAATTTATAAGACACTAGGAAGAAGGCAGCTGCCTTGAGGATAACATATTGAGGATTCCAGAGGTCAAAAACTGACTTTAGGCCATATTGGAAACTCTCACTAGCGTGAACCAAAGAAGCCTATGTGAAGCTGCTACAGGCCATCTAAAAACCCTTGATGACACAAAAGAGGTCAAAGATGAACATCTTGAAATGCAGACTGTTTCTGTATTGGCTGAGAGACTGATGGTATTTCATCTGGCAGGAAGGAAGTCAGGCAGTCAGGAACTCCTTCCTTCTGCTGATACTAGTCGTGATCTTAGGATTTAACCATTATTTTCAGTTTAACAAATATATGCATATATATATATGTATGTATCTGTATATATATGTGTGTATGTGTACACACACACACACACACACACACATGAAATAAATTCTTGTGGAAGAAAAGGATGTTTTCATGGTCTTTGAGTCCATAGAAGCCAATAAACTATGTTAAACACAGCCTCAGATTATCTGTCTTCTTTCTTCTTAATGCCTCTGCAAGATCATGCATTATCTCATGGTATTGGTATGTGACAGATTCTATTTTGAGTCTTCCGATGATTCCTTTATTTAGTCTTTCTGGGAACCAGAGTTTAGAAGAATCTGTGCAAATGGGAGTTGCCGCCAGTTCACTAGATCTTGCAGTCCTAGTTTCAAAGAGGTCAGTGTCTTTTTAAGGGCCATATGGAGGCTCGCACGTATTTAAGAGAAAGAATTCCTTGTGCCAAAAAGTGATCTACACAGCATCCTTGACAGAGTTCTGTTCAGTGATATAGTGACATAAGATGTCTCTGGCTGAAGAACTTTTTGAGTACTTAAATAATGGGAATATTTTAGTGAACCCAATAAACCCAAGTTAATAAAACTGTCCATTGATGTGAAGACGATTCATTCCCGATGAAACTAGCAAGACAGGAACCTCACACAGACAAGCATGCTGTCTTAACTTTTCCAAAGACGCTGCAGCTTTCAGCTGTAGCCATCATCATGCCATCTTCTTTACTGATATTTGGCTTGTTCAAATGCTTGGTGCACGTGTAATTACCCACTCGAAAAGGGTTTTTCATATCTGCCATTCCAAACTCCAGGCATGGCATGCTGATCTTGAGTGTGTGTGTGGGGTGGGGGGTGGGGGGGTTAAGGTAGTAAATGGTTAAGCTTTACACTTAAAAATGGTTAAAGTGGTAAGTACATAAATTTGTCACCGTAACCATTTTTTTTAAAGAAGTGATAAACAGCATTATTACCTTGGTATATCATACAGGTCTTGGTGTTGCTGCTGTTCCTTCACGTTTAAGCGGCTTTCCATCTTTCCTCCCTCCTCCCACAGTCTGGCTGCGCAGTGCATCCCGGGACCGTTAGCCCATAGCAGCAATATGCTTATTCCCTCCGCATCCCTAACATCAAGCATTCACAAGGTCTGGTCCACAAACCCTTCCCTACGGGAAGTTCAATGGTTGCCAAAGAATTTGTAGTAAACCCAGCCTCCCACGATGGCGAGCTCCAGTAAGATGATGACAGAAAGCAGCAGCTTGTTGGTTGTCACTTTTCTGGACATTGAGCGCAGAATCATTCGACTTTTGCCCAAGTTTTCACTTGTGTTTACCAGCCTACGCTTGGTGCATTCTAACTGGTCTCATTGTTCCCCCCAGCTCTTCTATAAATCATAGAGCCAATCTGGTCAGCCTCCATGGCAATCCAGTGAGAACGTTCAATGCCTTGGGTGGCCGAGATCAGGCTTTCAGCGCCTTGCAGAAGCATTGCCCTTTGAGACTGTAGCTGATTCATACGCTCATTCTCTACAACATCTGTGCCGTATTTCATGTCTCCTCAGCCTCCAGGTATGGCTGTCAAAGGTGTGCTTCTCACTTCCCAGTGGAGTTTGGCAAGGTGCTTCTGGTGGTGTGGAAGCTTAGACATCATGTGGTTAGGGAAAGACAGCGGTGCGTAACGTAGCTCATCCTCCATCTCTGCCAGCGTTTGTTTTATTTGCTTCCTATTGCTTTTCATCAAAATCCCTGATCAACTTCTCTTCAGTCCCCGCCATCCTGCTGGGGCACCCTTGTAGGTCTTCGCGGAGGTGGCCATGGTGCAGGCCGCTCTCGAGCAGCAGCCATGGAGCCTCCCAGCCCCGCGGCCATCACGGCGACCACTGCTCCGCCGCGCAGGACCACATTAGCCATTTTTAAGTGTAGAGTTCAATGGCATTCAGTATATTCACATGATTGTACAATCATCACCTTTGTCCACCTTCAGACTCTTTTCAGCTTGCAAAACTGAAGCTTTCCATCCATGAAACAGCTCCTCATTCTCCATTCCCTCTGCCCCTGGTGAGAATCTCGGTTCCACTTTCTGTCTTTGAATTTTACTTCTCTAGGTACCTTGTATAAGTGGCATTGTATAGTATTTGTTTTTATGTGACTGGCTTATTTCGCGTAGCATTATGTTCTTAAGGTTGCTGCCGTGAACATGAGCAGGTATATACCTGCAGGTGAAATTGTTGAATAATAAATATGGTAGTTCCATTTTTAAGTTTTTGAGGAACTGTTATACTGTTTTCCCTCATGACTGCACCATTTTACATTTCTACCAGCAATGCACAAGGGTTCCAATTACTCTACATCTTTGCCAAAAGTTGCTATTTCCTGCTTTTTTTTTTTTTTTTTTTTTAATAACAGTAATCCTAGCTGGGTGCAGTGGCTCACGCCTGTAATCCTAGCACTTTTGGAGGCTGAGGTGGGTGGATCACAAGGTCAGGAGATGGAGACCATCCTGGCTAACACGATGAAACCCCATCTCTACTAAAAATATATATATTTTTAAATTAGCTAGGTGTGGTGGCATGCGCCTGTAGTCCCAGCTACTAGGGAGCTGAGGCAGGAAAATTGCTTGAACCTGGGAGGTGGAGATTGCAGTGAGCTGAGATCATACCACTGCACTCCAGCCTGGGCAACAGAGCAATACTCCATCTCTAAAAATAAATAAATAAATAACACTCATCCTAATTGGCATGAAATTGTGTGTAATTGTGATTCTGATTTGTATTTCTCTAATCATTAGATGTTGACCATCTTTTCATATGTTTATTGGCCATAAAATCTCTTTGGAGATTTTTTTGAAGTCCTTTTGCTCATTTTCAACTGGGTGTTTTGGTGTTTGAATTTTAAAAACAGATTCTGGGTATTAATCCTTTATCAGATACAGTGAATATTTTCTTCCATTCTGTGAGTTGTGTTTTTACTCAGTTGATAGTGTCTTTTTTTTTTTCCTTCACCATTGGTCATATTTCAGAGGCAGAGGATTTATTTGAGTAGAGGTAGAAGTAGTCATGAAGCAGACCTGAACTTTACCATGAATAGGCAGCTGGATTTTCTTTTTTAATTTTTGCCATTTTGCTATTTTATTTTCAAGGTCTCTTTCAGTCGTGCAAGAGTCAATTGAAGTATTGCTATAGCGACTGCTTTTATGATGAAGTATGACCAATTTACCTTGAAAAAAGCTTGTGAAAATCTCTAAAATATCATACCAGAAGCCGATTTGTCTTAGTAATAATTCTGCTTTTGTGATGTGGTTTTATTTAAAGAAAATAGAACTTCATATTTGCTTGTCATTATAGGATAAATGTGAACTTGAGTAGTAACTGAAATTGTATGAGGCAATGGGATATGAAATGGATATTTCTAGTGTAATTTATAAGCAATATGGTTTACAAATGGTCATGGAAAAGTATCCAGGAACGTAATAATTGCTAGTATGTATTGAGCCCTTTCTAAATGTCATTTACTCTGACACTAAGTGCTTTGGGTGTGTTTCTCACCTTTCTAGCATTTCTGTGAGACGGATATCCTAGTTCCCCTTCATCTGTGGTTTTCAGTTTCCATGGTTCCTGTTACCTGAGGTCAACTGTGGTCTGAAAATATTAATAAAAAATTCCAGAAATAATTCGTAAGTTTTAAATGCAGGCCATTTTAAGTAGTGTGACAAAATCTTAGGCCATCCTGCTCCATCCCTCTGGGGCTGTGAACCATCCCTTTGTCCAGCATCTCCACACTGTCCATGCCACCTGCCCATTAGTGACAGTGATGTAGGAGCCCTCTAGATTATCAGACTGACTGTCACAGTAGCACAGTACTGTGTTCAAGTAACCCTTATTTTACTTAATAATCACCTCAAAGTGCAAGAGTAGCGATGCTGGCAATTCGGATATGCCAAAGAGAAGGCGTAAAGTGCTTGCTTTAAATGGAAAGCTGAACGTTCTAAACTAAAGAAAGGAAAAAAATATAATATGCTAAGGTTGCTAAGATCCACAGTAAAAATTTTATCCATTTTTATCATGAAAAAAGAAAGAGAAATGTGTGCCAGTTTTGCTGTTGTACCTCAGACTGCAAAAGCTGTGGCCACAGTATGTGATCAGTGCTTACTTAGGATGGAAAAGGCATTAAATCTGTGGGTGGAAGACATTAACTGAAACATGTTCCAAATGACAGCAGTTGGGTCCAGGACTATCTGTGGTCTCAGGCATCCACTGCGGGTTTTGGAACATGTGCCATACCCGCACATGTTAAGGAGGACTATTATACTGTGCTGTTGTTTCCTTTTAAAACGAGGTAAGTGAGAAATAACTTCTTCAAGGTCACATCGTTTGTATAATAAATGGCAGGGCCGGGATTTGAACTCGGTCAATCTGTGCTGAGAACCCACGGGTTTAATCACTGTGCTTTCCTACCTCGTCCTGATTCCTCAAGGCAGGAGTATTTTTTTTTTTTTCTCCATCTCCTTGGTTTAAGCAATTCTCCTGCCTCAGCCTCCCAAGTAGCTGGGATTCCCAGCTATTTTTTAATATTTTTAGTAGAGACAGGATTTCACTATGTTGCCCAGGCTGGTCTTGAACTCCTGGCCGCTAGTGATCCACCTGCCTCGGCCTCCCAAAGTGCTGGGATTATAGGTGTGAGCCACCACATCTGGCTGGGAGTATTTTTCAAAATTTAAATTGCTGAGGTTTAGCACCTCCCTCAATTTGACATTAACTAAATTTTGTCTGAACATGCAGAGAACTGATTTTCACAAATGGAAACATTTAAGTTATGTCATATAGAATTGCAAAATTTACCTCAAGAACTCTTTGCTGTTGACCCAATCACTATCTCACAAGTATTGAAGGATGAGGGTCTCTACAAAGGCGGGAAATAGACGTAAATTATTTTATGTCCTTTGGAGATTATATCTTGTCTCAGTAGGTGAAAAGTAATTAAAGTTACAGTTTATTTTATCTCTGTAGGGAGAATTTGTTTGACTGAACAATATATAAATTTTGAATTCACATCTGCTTTCAAGAAGAATGTAAATTCTTAAAAGTAGAAATCAGATTGCAAGGATAATGGAAAATTTAAGTAGCATAATCAATGTAATATTGTTTTGTCCTCTAAGAAATACTACACATTTCATCTATTCATCGTTTTGGAAATCATTAATGGTTTTATTTGTTTGAGAGTTGCAGGTGATTGTTATTTTGAAATTCTAGCATTTTGGGTTATCCCGAAGGAAGTGCTTTTATAGCTGTTGCCCACAAGAAAATGACACCTTCTTTCATGTTCGCCACAGGAAGTCAGGCTCAGTGTACATCTTGTTTTGTTGAACTCGTATAGTGGATGGAATCCACTTTGTTGGGAGTGATGATAGTCTCTTGATGCACTAGATTTTAAAATTATAATAATATCCAGTTTGTGTATTTTTTCTTTTGTTGCTTCTGCCTATAGTGTTATATCCAAGAAGTCATTGCCATATCCAATGTAGTGAAGCTTTTACCAGAGTTTTCTCAGAGTTTTATTGTTTCACATCTTATGTTTAGGTACATTGTGAGATAATTTTTGCTTATGGTATAAGGTAAGGATCCCAACTTCTTTTTTGTTTTTGCATGTGGAGATCCAGTTTTTTCCTGATGTCATTTTTTGAAATCACTACTGAATGGTTTGGGCCCTTGTTGCAAATTATTTGATCATATATGCCAGAGTTTATGGGTTCTGTATCATATTCTATTGGTCTATATGTCTGTCTCTATGCCCATACCACACTGTGTTAATTACTATAGCTTTGTAGTAAGTTTTAAAATCAGGAATGTGAGACTTCCAATTTTGTTCTTTTTTTAGATTGTTTTGGTTATTTGGGGTTCCTTATGAATTTTGAAATAGATTTTTCCATTTTTGCAAAAATAAAGCCATTGAGATGCTGATAGGCATTGCATTGAATCTGTAGATTGCTTTGGGTAGTATTAATATCTTAACAATATTAAGCCTTTCAATCCATAATGTATAATTTCTTTCCATTTATTGATGTCTTCTTTAATTTCTTTCAGCAACATTTTATAGTTTTCAATGTAAAAGTCTTTCACCTTATTGTTAGCTTTATTCCAAATTATTATTTATATATATTTATGCATATATATTATATATGTGTCTATATTATATGTGTGTGTGTGTGTATATATATATATATGTGTGTGTATATATATATATATATATATGTATATATATATTTTTTTTTTTTGAGATAGGATCTCGCTCAATTGCCCAGGCTGGAGTGCAGTGGCATGATCATGGCTCACTGCAGCTTCAACCTCCTGGGCTCAAGCAATCCTCCTGCTTTAGTCTCCTGAGTAGACAGGACCACAGGAGTGTGCCGCCACCACCACCATGCCCAACTAATTTGTTTTTCTTTTTTTTTGACAGAGTCTCACTCTGTTGCCCAGGCTGGAATGCAGTGGCATGATCTTGGCTCACTGCATCCTCCACCTCCCAAGCTCAAGCGATTCTTGTGCCTCTGCCTTCCAAGTAGCTGGGACTACAGGCATGCACTACCATGCCTGGCTAATTTTTGTAGTTTTAGTAGAGATGGAGTTTCACCATGTTGGCTAGGATGGTCTCAAACTCTTGATCTCAAGGGATCTGCCTGCGTTGTCCTCCGAAAATGCCGAGATTACAAATGTGAGCCATGCCTGGCCCCTCAGCTAATTTTTAAAATTTTTTTAGAGACAGGATCTCTCTATGTTGCTCAGGCTTGTCTTGAACTCCCAGGCTTCAACTCCCAAAGTGCTGGAATTATAGGTGTGAACCACCACAACTGGGCCCCCAGTTGTTTTTTTTATGCTGTTGTAAGTTGAATTGTTGTCTGAATATTCTTTTTGGATTGTTCATCATTAGTGTAGAGAAACACAACTGATTTCTGAACATTGATTTTATATTTTACAACTCTGCTGAATTTATTAGTTCAAACAGTTTTTTTCAGTGAGCTCTTTAGGCTTTTCACCTGCAAACAGAGATAGTTTTATCTGTTTTCCAATTCAGATGCTGTTATTTCTTTTTCTTGCCTAATTGCTCTGGCTAGGACTTCTAGTACTATGTTGATTAGAAGTGGTGAAAGTGGATATCCTTTTCTTGCTCTATTGCCTTTTTCTTGTACCTGATCTTAAAGGAAACACTTTCAGCCTTTCACTGTTAACTATGATGTTTGCTGTGTCATTGATTTCTTTTTGGTATATACTTCAGGGGATAAACATGCATAGATTGGCGTTAACTACTGCCACAATCAGGATACAGAGCAATTCTGTCACTCCTCAAAAACTCCTGCATGCCATCTCTTTATTGTCACATCCTCCTCCTACCTTGAACCTCTGGCAACCACTAATCTTCTTTATTACCATAGTTTTGTCTTTTTGAAAATGTCATATAGTGTGTAATATGTTATGTCTGTGACTAAAAGCTTAAGTGTGACTGATGATTTTGCTAAGAACCATTTTGAGCAGCATTCTCAGTTTTCTGCAGAATTGTCCCAAACCGTGGACCTGATATCATTATCACAGTAAGAGGTTATGAACCTGATATCATTATCATAGTAAGAGGTCGTAATCAAAGGTTCATGTGTTAGATTGGCCTCACAGTACTGGCCTCTAAACTTGTATCTGTCTCTGTCTTCTCGGTGGAGAAGGGTGTTGGCCAAATTCTAAGGGTAGTTGTTGATGATTGGGATTAAGCTTTTAGCACCTGTGCCACAAGAAATAATAGGAAATAAGGTTATCATCTGTGGTACATGGTCGTTTCATGACCATCATGTGTTATCTATACATGAAGGTCAGTGAGGAGGAAATGTAGTATGCTAAAAACTAAAGGACTGTGCAAGATATTTTTTCAGAGAGATTATAAGGCAACTATCTTTGGCTTCTACTCTAGTGGTCAATGAATTAATTTTCCTGGTTTGTTGGATGAAACAAATTTAGTAAAATGGAAATAGTCATATTGTGTCTATTAGAATGCTTTTGACTGCAAGTAATAGAATATCCATTTAAGTGACTGAAATAATGAGGAGGTTTATTATTTCACAGAAAAGACATCCAGAGGTAGGTGGTTCTAGGGCTCAATCAGTGGTCTCAACAATGTCATGAAGAATGAAGCTTTTCCCATCCTCCATTCCATTGCCCTCACATGGAAACTTTTGGTCTCTTTCTTCCAAGATGGCTGCTGTAGCTCCAGGTACTAGGTCCTTAGACAATTGCATTGGTATGTGGGAAGCCAGAGGCAGCTCAGGTGACGAGAGAGCTCTCTCTTCTCATGTGTGCTTGTTTTATCTTGAAGGAAAACTGTTTCCCAAATCCCCTCACAGACTTAGTGTTATGTCCTGTAGTCAGAAGTGGGTCCCTTGGTCATTTGTTAACATGAAGGCAAAGTGGGTCTCTAGCATTTAAGTCATGTGATGTGGGCTGGGACAGGAGGGATGGAAAGGAGGGCTGGAAGGCGAGGGAAGTGACTCCTGGAGAGGCAACAGATTTGCCTCACCCCGTTGTGAGGATTAAATGCAGTAATGTGGGTAAAGCACCTCTAATTGGGCTGGCACATAAAGGGCTCGATCCTTATTAATTCTTTTTATTTCATGTCTCCCTTCTCCCCTTCAGTTTTCTTTCCTCGTTTTTCACCTTTAGGAGAAATGCGGAAATCCAAAAGTTTTGCCTCCCTTCCCTAGATAAAGGCCCTGCTTGTCTCTCACCCTCACCTACTTTTTGGAGTTCTGAGCTCGAGCTTCCACACACCTGTTGGGACCTCCTGGACCTCTCAAAAGTCCCTGACCTTAGACTGAATAATACATTTTTATGGCTGGTCCATAGATGTCAATTAGAGACATAAAACTGAGAAATCCTAATAAAGAAAAAAGAGTATTTTATTATTACAATGTTAGCCTCTACTAGAAAATCATCTATTTCAGTGGAGTGAAGCTCTTTCCATACAAAAAAGGAGCAAAAGTCGCCCCGTCTGCGCCTGTCTGTACTGACTGCTGGCTCTGAGCACTGTAAGATGTTTCTTGCCAGTAGAGCAATGATTTCAATTTTTCCATTCCAACTGTGGTGAAAATGAATAAGAAAACTGAATCCTGCCTCTGAAAGCAGGATGCAGGTTCCACACTAATCAAAAAAGGAAGATTCATTATTAGACAATATTTCACTTCCCAGACTTTGAACGTTTCTACGTTTGTCAGAGTCGCTCTGAATCACTTCGTAGCCACCACAAGATTAGAATGGAGATATTGTACAAGCCTGACTCTTTGCAGTTAAGTTTTTTTCCCTTCTAAATGAGCTGCTCTTGCTACTCTCTGAGTCACTGCAATGCAGATCTCATAATTTCATCTCCTTCTCTTCTAATCATTTTACCAGATAGCCATTTTAAGGGCAGGGCAGGCATGCAGATTTTTAAAAAGGGGCCATTATGTGCCCTAAAATGCATATAATTAAGAAGTGCTAATGAAATCTCGACAGTGTCACCAGGTAAAGGAGAATAAAGCTTTTAGGAACCTGCTTAGTAGTGACAAATACTTCAAAAGGCCACATTTCTCTTTGCCAAAGCAAAGCAGAGTTAACAATGGAATCGTGAGACAGTCCTAACGAAGGTGACCCTGGGCTGAATGCGTGAGTGACTCCCGGGCTCCAAGAAGCCCCCTTCTCAGACATGGGCTTCCCTGTTTCTCAGACATGGGCTTCCCTGTTTCTCACCCAGTGGAGAAGCCAGCAGAAATCTGCTGTGCAGTCGTATCACTTATGAACATCCAGAAACGACAGCGTTGACAACTGCAGGCCGTGGCACTGCGTGATTCTGTTGGACACATCGCAGATGAAAACCACCAGCAGCTGTCCAAAGCTGGTTTTCTCTTATTAAAGTTTAGTTAATAAAGCCTGTACCATGAAACAAACCAGATGAAAACCCAGCCTTCATCCAGAAAGGCTTATTGTAGGCTGGGAGAGATATTGTTTTGTCCAAATCAGTAGGTTTCTATCAATTTGAACACCTCTGCATGGACTTAGGTGCTCTGGGAGAACCCAGAGGGAGTTGGAAGCCTGCTACAGCCCTGTGGGGGCATTCCCTTTTCTGTCTTTGCTGGGGAGGGTAGGGCAGGAGACTGACATACAGGAAACCGAGGGAAACCTATGTGTGTGAGGGCATGGAATCCTGCACAACCATGTGGGCCAAGTGCAAGTGGATTCAAAAGGACACAAAGATTGGTATGAGATGATTAGTGCCTTCGAAACACGGGCCCCAGGTGGCTCATTTTGGTATCCTCAACATTGTGAACTTGTCACACAAGGTAGGGATTTTAACAAGTAAATTTCAAATAAAGGTGAAGTCTACACTTTCATTCACCCATAATTTCATCCTACCCCAATTTATACTTACTGCCTTTGCCCTTGTGCTTAAAATATACACCAAAATAAAAGCACCTCAAAACCCCAATGAGTTTCTAAACAGTCACACACTGACACGCACACACACGTGCTCAGAGTCTCTCATTGATTCTTGTTCTCTCTAAATCTCACGCTCACTTTATCTCTCCTCCATCTCCAGTACTGTAGCAAAGAGTTGAAGAAAAAGTAGAATAGTACTTCTTTTTCAGTTTTTCTAAATTTTCACCAACCAGTTCACAAAAGCATAAAGAAGAAGAATTAGAAAACTGGAGGGATGGCCTGGTGCAGTGGCATACACCTGTAATTCTAACACTTTGGGAAGTCAGGGCAGGAGGATCACTTGAGCCCAGGAGTTCGAGACCAGCCTAAGCAACATAGACCCAATCTCTACTAAAAAAAAATAGCTGAGTATGGTGGTGGATGCCTGTAGTCCCAGCTACTCAGGAGGCTGAGGTGGGAGGATTGTTTGAATCTGGGAGGTCACAGCTTCAGTGAGCTATGATTGCACCACTGCACTCTATGCTGGTGACAGAGTGAGACCTGTCTAAAAAAAAAAAAAAAAAAAAAAGTGGAGGCAGGAGACAACAGCAAGATGATGAGGGGGGAAGAGAAGAGAAAGAATAGACGAGAAAGAAAATCAGAAAAGTCAAGCTTCCCTTTGTGGGTAGGGAGTGAATTGGGAATGACGATGCTTTTCCCCTATTGGGGTTAAGGAATATGGCTGCCAGATTGTACAGCAGAGTGGGAGTCCTGCAAAGATAAACTGCTTTGGATGCATTGATTGTAGAGAAGCAGCAAAAAGGAAGCAGCAAAAAGGAGTGGAACAATCTACATTCTGTCATAAATTCTGGCTGTGCATTTTTCTTGAAGGGTTTAGCTTCTTATGGATGTGACTTGTGTTTTCGTATGAGTCCTTTTCATTAAGCTGACTCTAGCATAAAGTTAAATGACAAATGCTTTGTTGGGAAAATGTTGGACCACTTGGTGGATGCAGATGCCTTCCTGGCAGTTGTGAAGGTTAATTTTATATGTCAACTTGGCTGGGTCATGGGGTGCCCCGATATTTGGTCAAACATTATTCTGGATGTTTCTGTGAAGGTATTTTTGGACAAGATTTGCACTTAAATCAGTGGACTTCAAGTAAAGCAGATGGCCCTTTATAATGTGGGTGGGCCTCATCTAATCCACTGAAAGCCTAAATAGAGCAAAAGGCTGACCTCAGAGCAAGAGAGAGCTCCCCTGCAGACTGCCTGTAGACTTCATCTACAACATCGGCTCTTCCTGCTTGTTCAGCAGACTGCCTTGGACTTGAACTGCAACGCTTTCCTGAGTGGCCTCTTTTGTCAGATTTTGGACTTGCCAGCCTCCACAATTTCTTAAAATCAATCAATCAATCTGTCCATCTATCCATCCATCCATCCATCCACCTACCTATCTAACCTGTCCATATACCTGTACACACTTTATTGATTCTGTTTCTCTGTAGAACCCTAACTAATCCAGCATCCCATAAGCTGACAAGCAAGGCTGAGATGTAACAATTGTGCTCATGCCTTTCCTAACCAGCACCATAACTGAGGCGTGTGGACTCAGAGGCCATGAGTCCAGGATCGTAAGTCCGTAGGCCTGGGTTATGTGTGAGCCTTGTCCCTTCCAAGTTCTCTGCTCTGGATAGATTACCTAAGCTCCAGAAACAATTACACAGATGACCAAAACATTGCCAACCTCTGATGTGTTCATTTTCTGTCGCCATTGTAATAAATTACCATACAGTCCATGCTTGGAACAAGGTAAATGTATTCTCCTACATCTCTGCAGATCAAATCAGAGTGTCAGCAGAGCATCTGAAGGCTTCAGGGAAGAATCCGTTTCTTGCTTTTTTCAGCTTCTGGAGACCACTTACATTCTTTGGGTCATGGCTACTTCCTCGCCTCACTCCAGCCTCCTGCTTCTACTGCTGCGTCTCCTGCTACTCCATTTATCTCCTGCCTCCCTCTTATAAGGCCCTTGTGATTGCAGTGGGCTCACCCAAATCACCCAGGACCATCTCCTTATAGCAGTGTCCTTAATCATATCTGCAAAGTCTCTTTGGACATTTAATACAACATTTACATATTCCGGGGATTAGGATGTGGGCACGACTGGTAGTGGACAAGGGGAATTATTCTATCTCCACACCTGGTCAGATGGAAGGTGAGATAGGGGAAGGATTCTAAGATTTCAGAGTTGGTACTTAAAACTACCTTATCTTTTAGAAAAGCACTCGATTATGTGACAAATGCAGAAAGTTGCAACAAAGAAATCCTTTCTTGGTGCCTAAAGAGATAAACATGTGTTGGTACTGTATTTTTATTCAACAATGGCAATTCTGCTCCTAGAAGCATCAGAATTAAGCCTCTCCCATCTCTAAAAAATTAACGTTAAAATGGCTTAAAAAGCATAATACTGTGGTTAGCTAGGTCTACAAATCTGTGGGGTTTTATGTCCTGACAGATTCATCTAGTCTGTAAGGGGCTTTTGGCAGGAAGTAAAGCCTTTTAAGAGAGACCCTGAGAACCTTCCTCAAAACATTAACTCAAGTATCATAAATCTACTTCATCATTTGTATTCTTGAACATGTCATCCCAATGTAAGTTCTAGAATTGTTGTGCCTTCAACATGCTGAGTACAGTTTTTGACTATCAGTCATTTTTAATGCTTCCCTCTTGGCCAAATGGATACCTTTAGGGAAGATTCTGGCCTTTCTTTTTGGTGCATGGCTGTATGTTGAGTGCTCAGGACACTGCCATAACCTTTGTTTGGTCTGTTCTTAGCAGAGAAAATGAGATTTAACTCTGTAGAAAAGGGAGAACATTGAAAAAACTCAGTTTTCAAAAATCATCAACTTAGTTCAACAATTGTTGGGATGGCTATAACAACTTCAGGCTGGGCGCGGTGGCTCATACCTGCAATCCCAGCATTTTGGAAAGGTGGAGGCGGGCGGATCACTTGAGGTCAGGAGTTTGAGACCAGCCTGGCCAACATGGTAAAACTCCATGTCTACTAAAATTACAAGAATTAGGCCAGGCCCGGTGACTTAAGCCTGTAATCCCAGCACTTTGAGAGGGTGAGGTGGGTGGATTACCTGAGGTCAGGAGTTTGAGAGCAGCCTGGCCAACATGGTGAAACCCTGTCTCTACTAAAAAGACAAAAATTAACCGGGTATGGTGGCACATGCCTGTAGTCCCAGTTACTAGGGAGACTGAGTCAGGAGAATTGCTTGAACCCAGGAGGTGGAGGTTGCAGTGAGCCGAGATCATACCACTGCACTCCGGCCTGGGTGACACAGCTAGATTCCCTCTCAAATAAATAAATAAATAAATAAAATAACAAAAATTAGCTAGGCGTGGTGGCACACTCCTGTAATCCCAGCTAATCGAGAGGCTGAGGCAGAATTTGAGCCTGGGAGGCGGAAGTTGCAGTGAGCCAAGATTGAGCCACTGCACTCCAACCTGGGTGATGGGGTGAGACTCCATCTCAAAAAAAAAAAAAAAAAAATGAGAACATTTCTTTTTTTTTTTTAATATATATTTTATTGCATTTTAGGTTTTGGGGTACATGTGAAGAACATGCAAGATTGTTGCATAGGTACACACATGGCAATGTGGTTTGCTGCCTTCCTCCCCATCACCTATATCTGGCATTTCTCCCCATGTTATCCCTCCCCAACTCCCCACCCCCTACTGTCCCTCCCCTAGATCCCCCCGACAGACCCCAGTGTGTGATGCTCCTCTCCCTATGTCCATGTGTTCTCATTGTTCAACACCTGCCTGTGAATGAGAACATGTGGTGTTTGATTTTCTGTTTTGTGTTCATCTGTGTCCCTACAAAGGACACAAACTCGTTTCTTATGACTGCATAGTATTCCATGGTGTATGTGTGCAAGTAGTCAGTGAAGATTCATGATTGGAGCCTGATCTGATGGTTAGGACTTACCTAGTCTTCGGTACCCCAGGTTGCTTGCTCTTTTCTGGCGATGCACTCTCTTGCAGAGTTCACCTGCCTTCAGGCTCAAGGACTTCAAATAAATACTGGAGATTCGGTCTAGAGTTCAAGGGTGATTTATTCTCCCCATTCCAAGGACATTTTACTACATATAATTATGCCTCCCCTCTTCTCCTTCTTGTTTTTAACTCTAAAGTTCTCTTCATTGTCTATTTGAAATTGATTTTGGTTCAGTCAATCTAGTTCCCCTTGTTGAAACATCCCAGGCATTTCAAGCCTTTCAGAGACCTTGTTTCTGTTCACTGTCCTTTTTTGCTTCCTCCTTTTCTTTTTAAAGCTTGACTTTATTGATGGAAGTAGGATATTTTCTTGTTTTTCAGCATCATATGAATTGCCATCATGGTAAAAGAGGCCAAACATGCCACAGCTCCTGTCACAGTGTAGGCAAGACCTAAGAAAAGGCTATTTCCCCCACTCCATGTCAGGGTGGAAAGAACAACTGATTTTTCTTCCTGGAACCTGGTTACTGGAAAATCTAAGAAGACCTGTTAAGGCTCTGTCTCAACACTTCACATTTTTAGTATTGCATATACTGAATATTAGGTTGACATGTAGAAAATTGCTCTTTTTTTACAGGTAAAAAATGGTTAATCACTCCTGTAATCCCAGCACTTTGGGAGGCCGAGCAGACGGATCACGAGGTCAAGAGATCGACACCATGGTGAAACCCTGTCTCTACTAAAAAATACAAAAATTAGCGGGGCGTGGTGGTGCGTGCCTGTGGTCCCAGCTACTTGGGAGGCTGAGGCAGGAGAATTGCTTGAACCCGGGAAGTGGAGGTTGCAGTGGGCCGAGATTGCGCCATTGCACTCCAGCCTGGCGCCTGTCTCAAAAAAAAAAAGGTTAAATATTTACTCTCATATTGTGCAACTTAATCTTTACCAAGCGGTACTCTGTATCTTGCCGGAATGAGAATAAAAACAAGCCTTCCCTCCACATAGTTGTAAGCTACGAGATTCTGACACAGATCTAAATGACTTACAGACAACTGAAATAATGAGCAAATATATTTAATTTCCTTTGTCAAACCCAAGGAAATTAAAAGAATACAAACCTAAATTTTTATATATGTATCAGGAGACTCAGGGCAGGCTATAGTCCTTTATTTAATAGGCTAAGGTTTGCATTCCTACCTCAGGGAAAATTCTGCAAGGAAAGTGAAGAGCAAACAAACAAACAGAAGGGTCACAAAACATTTTTGGTGGTGGAACTAAAGGTGGTACATTCATTTGGGTTTTGGAAAGGCCAGTATCCCCCACTGCTGGGGAGCAAGTGTTTGAAGTGGGTTTGCTATCGTTAGCATTTGGATGATGTCATTTTGATTATATATGTGGCCTGAGGTTTTTAAACATCTGGTGCCTTTTGTAAACCAAGCTAATAAACAAAGAAAGGCTTCTCATAGCAACGGCACAGGACAGAGGCATTTCCCAGCAAAGCTATTAAAGGGCCTCAAGTCATTTGGCAACGTGCTATTTAAAGGCACAAGGGAAATTGTTAGGAAACTAGTTCTCTCTTTTCTTTTGCATCAGAATTCCTCATTGTCACCAGGTCCTTGGGTGCCACCTCCACCCATCTGCCTGTTTTCTCCCTCCCTCAGTTTTGTATGAGAGGGTCTTCTCATACAGAGAACATCTTTCTTTGCCTTAAGTGGTAGGCACTTGCTTAGTCTGGTGGGATAACTACTCACGCCAGAGCTCTACCCAGCTAGTGCAGGTATAGGCCTGAAGCTTACGGCTGAAGTTCTATGTACACAGAAGGTTTTGATTTGAGAGAGATTAGCATTAAGACATGACTGTGAAGGAAGTCACCAGGAAGAGCATGTCCAGATTGGAGAAACAGAATGCCTCTCTTATTGGGAACATGACACCCTTCCTCAACCTCCGAACCCCAAAGTCATTGTAACGTGTTGTCGGATAGCAGTGCATGAAGTTTTTTTCCCTGCTCCTTGAATACACCCATAACTGCTTTAATGGCAAGGCAGTCCCCAAATTGACAGAATCAGAAGACCCAACTTGAGAGACCAGTTTGTGTGTGTGTGTTTTGAGACAGAGTCTCATTCTGTTGCCAGGCTGGATTGCAGTGGCGCGATCTTGGCTCACTGCAACCTCTGCCTCCTGGGTTCATGCAATTCTGCCTGAGTAGCTGGGACTACAGGCACATGCCACCATGCCCAGCTAACTTTTATATTTTTAGTAGGACGGGGTTTCACTATGTTGGCTAGGATGGTCTTGATCTTCTGACCTCATGATCCGCCCATCTTGGCCTCTCAAAGTGCTGGGATTACAGGTGTGAGCCACTGCACCCAGCCTGAGAGACCAGTTTTAAGTAACTTTCAATCTCTGCTTAAATTTTTTTAAGGGAGGGAGGAGTTTGCTAAAATTCTTATTCAAGGGGTTTACTCTTTGATCTATACCTATAATGCTCCACAAGAGAGGCACTTTGTGGCTTTCATTTTCATTTTCATAGGACTAGACACCCTGCTAACTGAAGGCATACCTCCTCCTGGCCAGTAAACCAAAGGAGATAAAAAGCTGAGAGGCAGAGATGGCAGCTCCTCAGTGGGGGCCTTTCTGACTGAGAAATGCGCCCACTTACCTGTCAGAGTGGAGATGTCCACACACCTCTTCTAGGTTGGAAAGGAAGAAAAGATGGAGCAGGGAACTGGAGCACATGCGGTCATTCCCTTCTCCACTAGAATTTCTTACTCAGCCTCCCTGAAAGGTGAAGGAACTAAGGAGGTGGAAGATTCTGTGAACAACTCCTACCTGGGAGCCTTGGGAGGATCAGCACAGCAGTGCTGGTGCTTGACCCTAATCGGGCTGCAATTTCAAAGTTCTGCAAAAGCCCTGGAAAGATTCTGCCTCCAGAGAATTCTACCTCAGGGAGAGTCAGGAGGAGACTTTAAAATTAAATCTAGGCCGGGTGTGGTGGCTCACGCCTGTAATCCCAGCACTTTGGGAGGCCAAGGCAGGTGGATCACAAGGTCGAGAGATTGAGACCATCCTGACCAACATGGTGAATCCCTGTCTCTACAAAAAAATACAAAAATTAGCTGGGCATGGTGGCGTGTGCCTGTAGTCCCAGCTACTACGGAGGCTGAGGCAGGAGAATTGCTTGAACCCAGGAGGCGGAGGTTGCAGTGAGCTGAGATCGTGCCACTGCACTCCAGCCTGGTGCCTGGCAACAGAGCCAGACTCTGCCTCAAAAAAAAAAAAGAAAAAAAATTAAATCTAAAGACCAGAGTTAGTGTAAATTGTGTTTAAATATATAATTTCTTAAAGATAGTATTTTGTGCCATGCTAAAGTTAAGTCCTTTTTGTTTTCAAATTAAGAGTTACATTTAAATTTTTAAATTAAGTGAAAAAATTCAGACTCTCATATTAAAGCATGTATCAACCTGGGCAACAAGGGAGACCCATCTTTTAAAAAAAAAAAAAAAGTAATTAGCTGGGCATGGTGGTGAGTGCCTGTAGTCCAAGCTACTTGAGAGACTGAGGTGGGAAGATCACTTGAATCCAGGAGGTCAAGACTGCAATGAGATGTGACTGTCCCACTGTACTCCAGCCTGGGCAACAGAGCAAGACCCTGTCTCAAAAGTAAATATGTAAATAAAAATAAAAAAAGCATGTGTCTCCTAAGTTGGACCACGTATCCCTAATCAGGGCACCAACTCCCACCTGCTGGCTTTGTTCTCCAGGGAGGGAGAAACGGCGTCTTCAGTGCAGAGCTTGTCACACACCTCACATGGATTTGGATCAACTGGATCTGTCCCCTGAGTCCAGAGCTTCTGTGGTCTATGATACTTTCCCCTAGAATAAAAGGTTCTGTAGTCTCAGTTTTAGTAATTTTCAGTCTATATTTAATGATCAAACTCCTCTCTGTTTTTCATAGTCCTCCAGCTCCTCCCATTCTATCTGGCATGCTTCTCCTCACAGTCTTTTAACAGATCTCGACGCCCAGCGTTCCTTAACCTTTCTTAGGGAATAGAAATAGTCCTTCCCAGAAATACCCAGACCTTCTTACCTGACACTGCCATTCACAGTTATTCCTAAACAAATTTAAAACTGCATTTTGGTATATAATATAGAGACAAATAGCTATATTTGGATGGAATGACCATTGAGGGGTTCAGGACATGCCACCTCCAAATAGGCCACTTCAGCATACTGATTATTTTGAGCTAAAGGCACTTGAAAAACAGCAAGTGCAAGAAGGGCACTCTGACTGCCCCTTTTCTTTTTTTTTCTTTTTTTGAGGGGGGAAGGGCTCACTCTATCACCCAGGCTGGAGGCTAGTGGTGCTGTCAGATCTCATGCAGCCTCAACCTGCCAGGCTCAACAGATGCACCTGCCTCAGCCTCCCAAGTAGCTGGGACAACAGGTACACACCACCACGCCTAGCTAACTTTTTGCACTTTTTGTAGAGACGGGGTTTCATCATGTTGCCCAGGCTGGTGACTTCCCCTTTTCTTCCTGAAAGCAGGAGATAAAACTCTCATGTGAAAGATGCCCTCTCTATACCAGGAGAAAATAAACTGTTTTTGAGACAGGGTCTGGCTCTGTTGCCTAAGTTGGAGTGCAGTGGTGCAATCCCTGCAGCCTCAACCTCCAAGACTCTAGTGATCCTCCCACCTCAGCCTCCCAAGTAGCTGGGACCACAGGTGTGCACCACCACACCCAGCTAATTTTACAAAATTGTTTTATAAAGACAGGGGTCTCACTGTGTTGCCCAGGCTGGTCTTGAACTCCTGGGCTCAAGCAATCCTCCCACTTTGACCTCTCAAAGTGTTGGGTTTACAGGCATGAGCCACTGTGCCTAGCTGAAAAGAAACATGCTTATCACCAGAGACAGAGCATCAAAATTGAGACAAATCTATAAAAAAAAAAAAAAACCCTGCTAAACTAACCTTTATCTTCTCAGTTACATTTCTACAATTTGCCATTCTTTGTTCAACCTAGTATGAGCACTTAGACTTTAGTTACTTCTTTGGTTCTCCATTTTTCTAATAAGGGCTCACATGTAAATGTAAAAGCATAAAATTCATATGCTTTTCTGTTGCTAATCTGTCAGTCCCATGGAGAAGGACTAGGAGAATTTTATCATCCCTCACTGAATTTTTTTTTTTTTTTTTTGTATACAGATTTGACTGGAAAATAGAAAAACATAGAATGAGATAAGTCAAAAACCAACAGCCAGGTTTTCTATCCAGAAAGAAACGGATAAAAGGATATTATAGGTTATGTTGAAACTATAATTACCAGCAGGCAAGCCTTCTATAAAATGGTGTGTTTGATTGAGTCGACCATACAGTTTTTTGAAAGTGGGAAAGGCAGCTGGCCGCATCCACACGATGAAGTCTTCATTGAGGAAGCCATTGTTTCTTGGATCCTTTTTATCCAACTCATAGATAGGGTTGGGCCAGTTTGGGGGCTTTGTGGTTCCTGTGGGAAGAAAATAAGGGATATGATGGAGAAAAAAATCATCTATCTTCTTCTGTTTTCTTTAGAGTGTAGAGAATGAAAGAACTTCTGCATTCTTGAGGAAATAGAAATAGAAATTATACTTTTTTTAAAAAAGTGTGTATGTGTGTGTTATCTTAGTGTACAACCATGAAAAATAATGGGTTTAAAGATTCTAAGGAAATGATCACGATATTTTCATAAAGTTAAAAAAGAGCAGAATACTGGCCAGGTGCAGTGGCTCATGCCTGTAATCCCAACACTTTGAGAGGGCCAGGTGGGTGGATCACTTGAGGTCAGGAGTTCAAGACCAGCCTGGCCAATGTGGTGAAACCCTGTTTCTACAAAAAATACAAAACTTAGCTGGGCATGGTAGTGCATTCCTATAATCCCAGCTACTTGGGAGGCTGAGGCAGGAAAATTGCTTGAACCTGGGAGGTGAAGGTTATAGTAAGCTGAGATCACACCACTGCACTCCAGCCTAGGAAAAACAAAAAAAAAACTTTTTAAAAAAAAAAAAAAAAAAAAAAAAAAAAAGAAGAGCAGACTATCAAATTATAAGCATACTGTGTCTTCAGCTACATTCAATGCCTATAAAGCATTTAAAAAATAGAGCAAAATGATCATGGTGGTTGCATTCAGTCATAAACATAGGGTATATGTTTTTAGAAACTTTTATTGGGAAATATCCTTATTTAATATTACTAGTAATCTAAGGAGTGCAAATTAAGCCAAGATACCACTTTCATCTAAAAATTGGTTAATATTTCGCAAAAAAAGTGACAAACATTGAAAAGGCAATAGAAAGGAGAACTCTTGTACAGAGCAGATAGGTGCATTAACTTCTTCTTTGGCAATCTAGGAGGCTGCATTTAATGCTTTAATATTTTGCCCACATTTTGGCCCAGAAATTCTATTTCTAGGAATGAATTCTAAGGAAATAATCATGGCATGAAGATTAGCTTATGTAGATTGGGTTACTGCAGCACTGCATCTGAGAGCTGAAGCTGGAAGAAAAGAAGGGAAATTGGTTAAGTGGGAGGAGGTGGAAAGCAAAGGCACTGTGAGCCTGTTCTCAAGCCAGGAAGCCTGGTAGGTTTGGGAGCTGCAGAAATGTTGGAAGCACATGGGGGAGGGTGGTTGCAGGAGAGGAGCCTGTTGGGTTTACGGACATTTTCACACTTCCCGCTTTACAACAGAAGGCACGTTTGTCTCTCCCACTCTACAGGATACTCGAGAACAGTGTCATCCTCATCTGTATTTTCATTAGCATTGAGTCTAGTGTCTAGCCTAGGTATTAAATAAATGCTTGATAAAGGAATGAAAGATTCCAATTAAATCTGAGGCCAAAAAAATATGGAATTGTAAAGAGCTAGTCATAAAGAGTAAATTGCTTAATGAAATTTTTACTTCCATAAAGCCAGTTCTACTATGTGTAGGAAGCTAGAATGTTACATAGGGAGCCACTCTTTCTCAGCTCTGACTACTGATGAAACTATGTTCTCCTAAAAGAAACCCAGACCTGTTTCTAAGCATGGACTGTGGTGGCTGTAAAAGCATCTGTGGAGTGTGGTTGGGTTCATCCGCTGACATATGTTCGTACACTTCTGTTCCCTTGGGAAATAATCCTCCGCTGGAGCATCTTCTTCTGTGACTATTATAGAGCCTGCTTATTTTGGCTATACCCAAGACTTCGATCACTGTTGTTAGAAGAATTTTGATCAAAATTGAAATTGCCTTGGTGTTTGCACTGTAGACTTCACCTTCTCTCTACTTTGGGCTGAGCTCATGACTGAAGGCAGTGTGTCCTATGATCCACTGACATCAGAATCACCCAGGGGGCTTGTTAAAAATGCAGTTTCAGGCCAAGTGCAGTGGCTAACCCCTGTAATCCCAGCACTTTGGAGGCTGAGGTGGGCAGATCATGAGGTCAGGAGATTGAGACCATTCTGGCCAACATGGTGAAACCCCGTCTCTACTGAAAGTACAAAAAATTAGCTGAGCATGGTGGCCCGCATCTGTAGTACCAACTGCTCGTGAAGTTGAGGTAGGGGAATTGCTTTCACCCAGGAGGTGAAGGTTGCAGTGAGCCGAGATCATGCACTCCAGCCTGGCAACATAGTGAGACTCCATCTCAAAAAAAAAAAAAAATGCAGGTTTAAGCATGTTCTCACCTACCAGTTCCTACTTCTATCCCATCCCATGTCTTCAGAGAGTATGAAAAGTATGGTCTAAGAGACATCAACTTCATTTTCTAAGTTGATTTGGGTCGTTTGTATTGATCCATTTATTCATCTATAAGCATTTCTTTTTTTTTGAATAAAAATTATTTTTTTTCTTCATACCATAGATTCTAGATGCCCTGAATCTATGTCCCTAAGCATGTCTTAATTGTCACTAGCACTAGGTATACAACACCAAAAGATCCAGTCTTCTTCTTCAACGATTTACAGGCTGTGGGCATGACAGGTATATAAACAGATAATTAGAGTATAATGTGGTACCTCTTATAATAGAGGGAAGAACAAAGTGCAGCAGGAGATGAGAGAAAGGTAGGGCCCTTTGTGTATAGTCCTGTGGTTATGTGGTAAGAAAATGCCACAGAATGTTGCCAAGTCCCTTTTGAAAACAGCAACTTAATTACAGATACAGTGACCATATATGTCAGTTTGCCTAGCAAAGCCCCAGTTTATGTCTGTTGTTCATGATCTCATCTGATGTGGCATGGATCCCACACAAGGTACATGTAATTTCATCCTTCCAGCATCCAGCCATAATCTTAGCTAGTAGTGTGTGATATGTTCATGTGCAGTGAATGGACTGCCTACTTTTACTTATAATTATGTACGAAAGTCAACCGGAGACCCTTCCAGTCAAAACACAATAAAACATATCCCTGTAACCCATGCCAGCTGTTAAGCATTCCAGCCAGTTAGGCAATAGTTTCTTTCTGTGTTAGCCTGTAGGATGTGTGAAACTTCCAGGCTGCAAACCAACGGGGTCACTGAGAAACGTGGGAAAATATGGGTTAGGTTATGGGTACATGATGCATGTGTGGGAACTAGATGCTGAGCAGTGCTACTCAGAGTAGTTTGAACTCTCTTGCAACAGTGATTTTGTTACTTTATTTTATTTTTATTTATTTTATTTATTTTTTGAGATGAAGTTTCGCTCTTTCACCCAGGCTGGAGTGAAGTGTCATGATCTTGGCTCACTCCAACCTCCACCCGCTGGGTGGAAGAGCTGGGATTATAGGCGCCTGCCACCACGTCCAGCTAATTTTTGTCTTTTTAGCAGAGACGGGGTTTTGTCATGTTGGCCAGGCTGGTCTCAAACTCCTGACCTCGGGTGATCCACATGCCTCAACCTTCTAAAGTGCTAGGATTACAGGTGTAAGCCACTACACCCGGCCTTGTTACTTATGATATGATGTGACTATATAACTATTGCATTGTTTGTTATCAGTTTTTTATTTGCTTAATAATTCATTTTAGCTGTGAAGAGCGAAAAAATGGAAAACATGTATTTCATGTACAGTTCAGTACGGTTTTTTTAAGATGATTGAATGTGATACTTTTGCAATGTTGATTGATATTTACCACCCTCATGGGTACCATGGTCTCAAATGACCATGTGAAAATCAAAAGATATACATCTGCTGAAGAACATCAGAATCTACTTCAAAAATTGATAGTTTTTAAAGATTGTGTCCAAAGACAACAATCTACAGAAGGTCCACTTATATATCATTGTGTGGCATGACTTCTCATTTAGATCAAATGAATTTCCTTCTGGTTTCACTTTTTTATTACATTTTGTTTTTGTTTTGTTTGTTTAGAGATGGGGTGTGGCTATGTTGCCCTGGACTAGACTGGAACTCCTGGGCTTAAGTGACCCTCCTCCTCAGCCTCCCTCTCGAGAGCTGAGATTACAGGTGTGCACAGCTGTGCCTACCTACAAGTTGTTGTTGTTGTTTTTTGTAATCAAAGAGCAGCTTTTAATGTATTGGCTTAGTGCAAAAATAATTTGTAAATAGTTAAATGAGGTCAATTTTATATGAATGTATTCAGATACTTCAAATAGAAAAATCAAAAAAGCTAATTATAATAATGATCTTATTTTTGTGGATTTGATTCCTCATGAAATCAGATCAAACCTTTTAGAAGTTCAATCTTTGAAGATGAACACTCTGACATTATTATAAATATTACTGTAAGTTCAGTTACAAAATTCAACAATTGGCCAGGTGTGGTGGCTCACACCTGTAATCCCCGCACTTTGGGAGGCCAAGGAGAGTGTATCACTTGAGCCCAAGAGTTTAATACCAGGCTGGGCAACACGGTGAAACCCCATCCCTACAAAAAACAAAAAAGTTAGCTTGGTGTAGTGGTGCACACCTGTAGTCCCAACTACTCAGAAGGTACAGGTGGGAGGGTAGCTTGAGCCAGGTAGGTGGAGGTTGCAGTGAACCAAGATTGTGCCACTGCACTCTAGCCTGGACGACAGAGAGACACTCTGCTCAAAAAAAAAAAACAAAAAACAATAATCAAAAGCCCCCCAAAACAAAATCCAACAATCAGGTTCAAGCTGTTTGGTTCTGTAGTGATAACATAACTGCAGATTTGGTGGAGCACAACAAATGCTCTTAGTAAATTGAGAAATGGACAGAGAAGAAATGTACTTAAAATTAGTCATAGTACATACATAATTCACAATTGTATCCAAATAAGCTACAATATTTTGTTAATCAAAAGAAGAGCTGTAGTTGTACAAATGTAAGTATTCTTATATATTCACAGTTAGAAAAACTGAACTTCCCATTGCAAAATTTTTAGAATGACACGTTAAATTAAACGACTACTTCAGTGTGGCAGTATATATGTTCTCCCTTTGTTGGACATCCTCCACCTGTCAGAATTTTAGACGGGTTTGAGCCTTTAAATAACTTTTTTGTATATCAAACCATGTGTCCTACCATAACCTTGAAATTTTTCTTTAAATAAGCCCTCTAACTTTGGTTGCATTTTAAATAGTTGAAAATCTGGCGTGGTGGTTTATGCCTGTAATCCCAGTACTTTGGGAGGCTGAGGCAGGCCTATCACGAGGTCAGGTTAGCTGAACATGGTGGCAAGCACCTGTAATCCCAACTACTCGGAGGCTGAGGCAGGAGAATCACTTGCTCCCAGGAGTCAGAGGTTGCAGTGAGCTAAGAGCACACCATTGCACTCCAGCCCAGCTGACAGTATGAGACTCCATCTCAAAAAAAAAAAAGAAAAAGAAAAAAGAAAATCTTTAAAGTATCTGAAATATGGAATACCAAAAACTCTAGTGTTTGAAGATTTAGAGAATTGTAATTATTGAAAACCAAGCTTGCAAACAAGAAGACATTGAAATGTACCCCTATTAGAGCAAGTGAAAATTGAATATATTACATAGCGGGAGTTCAAAATATGTATAAGATTTAATTTTAAAATTCTGTAATTATGCTTTGGAATATCTCAAGATATGTGAAGACTCTTTTGATAGGACTCTTATTTATTTATTTACTTATTGTTCTTTTAGAAATAGGATCTTATAATGTTTCCCAGGCCAGTATCAAACTTCTGGATTCAAATAATCCTCCTGCCTTGGCCACCCAAAGTGTTGGGATTACAGACAAGAGCCACTGCACTTGGCTGTACTTTTAACTGGACAAAATTTTCTGTGCCAGAATGATATCACATTGAGAACATGTAGGATTTTAGCTAAATTTCATGATGCACTCAAAAGAACAAAAATGAGAAAAAATCTTATGTGAAGTAAAAAAGACAGTGCCTATGTCAATATTTGGGTTAAAATAGTAACATATTTCAATATAAAAAATTA
Source organism: Sapajus apella (assembly GCF_009761245.1). Classification (NCBI taxonomy): domain Eukaryota; kingdom Metazoa; phylum Chordata; class Mammalia; order Primates; family Cebidae; genus Sapajus; species Sapajus apella. Next base: position 20,212,744 of record NW_022436980.1, read on the forward strand.
GAATTGAGAATATCTTCCATTTAATAAAATTGTCTATAAAGCATAATCGATACCTCAGCACTATGGAATATTTTCCCAATAAAAGAAGTGAGGGTCAAAAGAAAAGAATCAGCTAAAAAGTAAACAATTTCCAATTGATTAACCATAAAATGAGACTTTAAAAAAGATTACAGGCCAGGCATGGTGGCTCATGACTGTATCCCAGCACTTTGAGAGGCTGAAGCAAGAGGATTACTTATTTTATTTATTTATTATTTAAAATCCTTGTCTCAGAAGGATTATTTGAGGCCAGGAGTTCAAGACCAGCCTTGTTAACATAATGAGACCCTGTTTCTACAAAAAATTTAGAAATTACTTGGGTGGGGTCTGGGCGCAGTGGCTCACGCCTGTAATTTCAGCACTTTGGGAGGGTGAGGCAGGTGGATCATCTGAAGTCAGGAATTCAAGACCAGCCTGACCAATATGGTAAAACCTTTTCTCTGCTAAAAATACAAAAAATAGCCGGGCGTGGTGGCATGCGCCTGTAGTCCCAGTTACTCAGGAGGCTAAGACAGGAGAATTGTTTGAACCTGGGAGGTGGAGGTTGCAGTGAGCCAAGATCACGTCACTGCACTCCAACCTGGACAACGGAGCAAGGCTCTGTCTAAAAAAAAAATAGCTGGGTGTGGTGGCATACTCTATAGTCCCAGCTGCTTGGGGTGGCTGAGTGGGAGGATAGCTTGAGCTTAGAAGGTCAAGGCTGCAGTGAGCTGTCATTGAACCACTGCACTTCAACCTGGGCAACAAAGTGAGACCTTGTCTCAAAGAAAAAAAAAAAAAGGTTACAGACAGTTTTGTGAAAAAACTAACAAGGCCTTGGTAACAAAATATAAATTCATTAGAAAAATACACAGGTATGTAATGAAGACAGATATGGCCGAGAAACTCATTAAAGCATGTAAGTATGTATGAAGAATAATTATTCTGCTTGTTATCCCTTTTTTAGATTTATTTTTTTAATTTTTAAAAATTTACCTTTTTCTGTGTAAGAGCTGATAACTAAACATAAAAAATAAAAATAAAAAGATTTACCTTAGTTTTTGATATATTTGTACATATTTATGAGGTGCATGTGAAATTTTGTTACATGCGTAGAATGTGTGATGATCAAGTCAGGGTATTTAGGAAATCCATCACCCAAGCATTTATCATTTCTGTATGCTGGACACATTTCTCAAGTCCTCTCTTCTAGCTATTTTGAAAAAAGACATTGTTATTAACTGTAATTGCCCTACTTCGCTATCAAATGTTGGAACTTATTTCTTCTATCTAACAGTATGTTTATACCTGATAACTGAACTATTTTCATCACCTTCCCCTCCGCCCATACACCCTTCCTAGTCTCTGGTATTGATCATTCTACTCTCTACCTTCCTGTGAGCAACTTTTTTAGCTCCCAAGTATGAATGAGAACAGCCCTTCTGTGCCTCATTTATTTCACTTAACATAATGACCTTGAGTTCCATTCATGTTGCTGCAAATGAAATGATTTTCATTCTTTTTTACATTCAAATAGTATTCCATTATGTAAATATACCACATTTTCCTTATCCATTCATCTGTTAACAGGCCATATGTTAATGGACGCTTAGGCTGAATCCTTGTCTTTGCTACTGTGAATAGTGCTGCAATAAACATGGGAGTACATTTATCATTTTGATATATTGATTTCTTTTCCTTTGGCAAAATATCCAATAGTGTGATTGCTGGATCAATTCTATTTTTAGTTTTTTGGGAAATCTCCATACTGTTTTCCATAGTGGCTGTACTAATCTATATTCCCACCAACAGTGTATTAAGAGTTCCCTTTTCTCTACATCCTTGCTAACATCTGTTTTTTTTCCTTTTTAATAATGGGCATTCTGAGATAAGATGATACCTTATTGCGGTTTTGATTTGCATTTCCGTGATGATTAGTGATGTTGAGCATTTTTTCGTATACCTGTTGGCTATTTTTATGTCTTCTTTTGAGAAATGTCTATTTGTATCCTTTGACCATTTAAAAATGGGATGTTTTGTTTTGTTTTCACTGTTGAGTTGTTTGAGTTTCTTTTAGATTCTAGATATTGATCTCCTGTTGGATAAGTAGTTTGCAAATATTTTCTGTCATTCAAGAGGTTTTCTCTTTACTCAGTTGATTGTTTATTTTGCTGTGCAGAAGGTTTTTTTGTTTAATATGGTTTCATTTGTCTATTTTTGTTTTTTTTTGCCTGTGCATTTGAGGTCTTAACCATGAAATCTTTTCCTAGAACAGTGTCCTGAAAAGTTTTCCCTATTCTTCTGTTTTATAGTTTCAGGTCTTCTGTTTTAAGTTCTTAAATCTATCTCAAGTTGATTTTTGTGTAAGTGAGAGATAGTGGTCTAGTTTCATTCGTCCGCACATGGCTAGCCAGTTTCCCCAGCACCATTTATTGAAGAGGGTGTTCTTTCCCCAGTGTATGTTCTTGATGGCTTTGTCAGAGTTCAGTTGGCTATACATATGTCGATTTATTTCTGGTTTCTCTAGTCTTTTCCATTGGTCCATGTGTCTATTTTTATACCAATATCATGCTGTCTTGGTTACTGTAGACTTACAGTTTGACGTCTGGTAGTGTGTTGCTTTCAGCTTTGTTCTCTTTGTTCAGAATTCCTTTGGCTATCCTGGCTCTTTTTCAAATCCATATGAATTTTAGGATAGATTTTTCTATTTCTGTAAAAAAACACTGGCATTTTGATAGGAATTGCATTGAATCTATACATTGCTTTGGGCTCTATGGTCATTTTAACAATATTAATTTTCTGATCCATGAGCATGGAATGTCTTTCCACTTGTTTTGTCCTCTTTAATCTATTTCACCAGTGTTTTATAGTTTTTCTTATAGAAATCTTTCACTTTTTTGGTTAAATTTATTCTTAGGTATTTTATTTTTGTAGCTATTGTAAATGGCCTTGCCTTCTTGCTTTCTTTTTCAGCGATTTCATTATTCGTGTACAGAAATACTGTTGGTTTTGTATGCTGATTTTGTATCCTGCAACTTTACTGAATTTGATAAACGTGATAAACAAATTCAGTAAAGTTGCAGGATACAAAATCAAAATACAAAAACCAATGATGAACTTGCAAAAACCAGTAGTGTTTTTTGGTGAAGTCTTTTGACTTTTCTATGTATAAGATCATGTAATCTGCAAACAGATAATTTGACTACCTCCAATTTGAATGCCTTTTATTCCTTTCTCTTTCATAATTGCTCTGGTTAAGACTTCCAGTACTATGTTGAATACCAGAAGTAAAAGTGGGCATCCCTCCTCTTTTTAAAAGTAAGTTACTTGCAGGGCTGTGCTCTATATGCTTGGATCCCTGAAGTTTCTTTAACGTAAAGGAAGATTTTGAAAAGCACTGATAATTAACGTGTAATAAAAGGAATTGGACCTGTAGGTGTCCCATTAAGTCCTGCTGTTTAAGAAATAACTTACATAACCCTTAGGAACTCTTACTTCAAGCTTTAAAAGCCAAGGAGCAAATAATTTTAGGAGACTGATAACAATGTCACCTAAATTTGAAGTACTAAAAAGAGATTAGTGTTCTCAATGGTGTGAAATCTATTTCTCCTACTTTCTCAAATATAATCCCAGGAATCTTGCTTATAAACAAAGCATTTCTGGGCCAGGAATACTTCCTCTAATATAGCAGTGCTTCACATCATATTGTGCTACAGTTTCCATCATTTTTAAAGGACGGACACACAAATGATAAATAATGATATAAAAATATTACAATCTACCACCTCAAAAAAAATTGTTTATGGAGTTCAGAGCTTGGAGATTCAAGTTTTGATTGCAGTTTTATTTTGAAAAGAATGCTACAATTTATGTGGATTTTATTTCTTATGTTTATATTAAAAGAAAAGCTAATACACTCTAAAAAAAAAAAAGTGGACATTCTTGTTTCAGTTCTTAAAGGCTTTCCACTGTTCCCCATTCAGTATGATGTTAGCTGTGAGTTTGTCATATATGGCCTTTATTATTTATGTTTGTTTTATGCCAATTTAATTGAGAGTTTTTATCTTGAAGTAATATTGAATTATATCAAATACTCTTTCTGTATCTGTTAGGATCATGCTATGGCTTTTGTCCATCATTCTGTTATATGATGTATCATGTTTATTGATTTCCATATGTTGAACCACCCTTACATTCCTGGCATAAATCCCACTTAATCATGGTGTATTTTTTTTTTTTTAATGTGCCACTGGACCAGATGTGGTGGCTCATGTGTGTAATCCCAGCACTTTGGGAGGCCAAGGCGGGTAGATCCTGAGGTCAGGAGTTTGAGACCAGCCGAACTAAAATGGTGAACGCCATCTCTACTAAAAATACAAAAGTTAGCCAGCCATGGCGGTGCACACCTGTAATTCCAGCTACTCGGGAGGCTGAGGCAGGAGAATCGCTTGAACCCAGGAGGCGGAGGTTGCAGTGAGCCGAGATCATGCCACTGCACTTCAGCCTAGTATTTTGTTGAAGATTTTTGCTTCCATGTTTATCAGGGATATTGGCCAATAGTTTTCTTTTTTGTTGTTGTTGTGTCCTTGTCTGGTTTTGCCATCAGGGTAATAATGCCAATCTTGCAGAATTAGAGAGTTAGAGAGAATTCCCTCCTCTTCAATTTTTTGGAATAGTTTGAGTAGGATTGGTATTACTTCTTGTTTATACATTTGGTAGGATATTGCATTAAATCCATCCAATGCTGTCTTTTTCTTTGTTGGAAGATTTTCCTCAACCTTGCTTGATGTTGCTACTCATTATTTGTCTGCTCAGGCTTTCTATATTTTCCCAATTCAAACTTAGTTCAAACTTGAATAAGTTTGAAACTTCATTGAAACTTAGTTCAAACAAAGTTGTATGTTTCCAGGAATTCATTTCCTCTAGGTTTTCCAGTTTGTTAGCATAAAAGTTTGTTAGTTGTTTATAATAGTCTCAGATGAGCTTTTTTTTTTTTTTTTTGGTGGTATCAGTTGTAACGTCTCCTTTTTCATTTCTGATTTCGCTTATTTAGAGCATCTCTTCTTTTCTTGGTTAGTCAAGCTAGTAATTTATTAATTGTGTTTATTTCTTCCACACTACAAATCTCATTAAACTTTTAAAAACTGAAATTACGGCTAGGTGGGGTGGCTCATGCCTGTAATCCCAGCACTTTGGGAGGCCAAGGCGGGCAGATCATGAGGTCAGGAGTTTGAGACCAGCTGAACCAACATGGTGAAACCCTGTCTCTACTAAAAATACAAAAATTAGCTGGGCATGGTGGCACATGCCTGTAATCCCAGCTACTCAGGAGGCTAAGGCAGGAGAATTGCTTGAACCCAGGAGGCAGAGGTTGCAGTGAACCAGGATCGCGCCATTGCACTCCAGCTGGGCCACACAGTGAGATTCCGTCTCAAAAAATAAAAAACAAAACAAAACCTGAAATCATACCAAGTATCTTCCTGGACCACAGTGGGATAAAACTAGAAATAAATTCCAAGAGGAACTCTTGAAACTTTGCAAATACATGGAAATTAACATATTCCTGAACAAATTTATTTTTGATTGGGATCTGTTGCTGGAGAATTATTGTGTTACTCTGGAGGTATCATAATTCCTTGCTTTTTCATGTTTTCTGTATCTTTCCATTGATACCTGTGCATCTGGTATAACAGTTAAGTCTTCCGATTTTTAAATTTTGCTTTTAGGGGAAAGATTTTTTTTTTTAAAGATATGTCTATGGTGTTGGTTGGGTAGGGCACTTTGGCTTTGGTTCTGGGTGCATGCAGTAGTGTAGTTTTGAAACCTCCTTTGCAAAATTATAACTGTAAGAGAAATCTGACATGGCTGACTCCATCTTGCTTCTAGCCTCACAGGTTTTGGGAGAAGTATGGTTTTAAGTGATAATAGTCCTTTCTCAAAATCAGACTGTTCCTATAAAACTAATGACAGGCTGCCAAGTAAGGAGGATGAGAGGGGCTTGGATTCTAAATAATTACCAGCCATTATTTGGAACAGAAGATTTGCACGTTCCCCAGTTACTTGCAGATAACATCACTATTGTAGAACCTGAGATTGGCCTTTTGAGACGTCTTTTCATGTTTTGTTTTGTTTTTTTCTTTTTTGAGACGGAGTCTTGCTCTTTTGCCAGGTTGGAATGCAGCGGCATGATCTTGGCTCACTGCAACCTCTGTCTCCCAAATTCAAGCAATTCCCCTGTCTCAGCCTCCTGAGTAGCTAGGACTACAGGCACGCGCCACCACACCAAGCTAATTTTTTTGTATTTTAGTAGAGATGGGGTTTCACCACGGCCAGGATGGTCTCAATCTCGTGACCTCATGATCCGTCTGCCTCGGCCTCCCAAAGTGCTGGGATTGCAGGCGTGAGCCACCACACCTGGCCTGTCTTTTCAGGTTTTTGCGTTTCTGACAACTAGATGGCCGCACCTGGGCCCTCACCCAGGCACCGACTCAGCACAAGAGGACAGTTTGATTCCCTATGATTTGATCTCTGACCCAATCAATCGGCATGTCCCCTATCCTGCCTGCAGACCAGGAGGTTGCCCCCTTGCCCACCAAACTATCTTTGAAAAACCCCTAACCTTGGAGCCTTCATTGAGATCGATATGAGTAATAACTCCGTTTCCCGTGTGGTGTGGCCAGCCTCAAATCAATTTTGTTTATGCAAGGTCAGGAAGAACCCGCTGGGCAGTTACAGTATCTGTAATTTCTTTGGCTATAAACAGCATCCATGGTGTCAGTGATTTCTTCTGTGGCTTAGAGTGTGATTGTTAGTGGAGACTGTGGTGAAGTTTTGCTGGAGACCAGGGCACCAGGTAGGCCAGTTTTGGGGCCCCAGTGGTGGCAGCAGTGAAGTGAGCATGGCGGTCCTTGGACCCCAGGATGTACGCTGTGACTGGTATTAGTAAGCCCAGGCAGGCTGCTTCTTGGGCCTCCAGATGGCTTGCTTGGGTGCCAGGAATGGCAGTGATGGGCCAGGTGGATTGATGGGTTCTCAAGTGTCTGGACAGTGAGACGGTGTGGGCAATGGCAGTAGCAGTGGTGGAACAATTCTCTGGGACCCCAGTGGTCCTCACTGGTGTTGGTGGTAGCTACCATGGGTTGGGCAAGCCAGTCACCAGACCTGCAGGTGGCATGTGTGGGTGGGTGCCGGCTGTGGTGGTAGCAACAGGTTGAGTGGGCCTAACCTTAGATGCTGGGAGGAGTGCTCATTTGCCACTGATGGTGGACTGGGCTGTGTGGTTCCCAGGTTCCTGGACGATGTGCCCAGGTATTGCAGGGGTAGGAGCCAGGCTGGGCAGTGCCCTCAGGCTCCCCAGTGGTGCATTCCGATGCTGACTATGGTGGGCGAGGGTGGAGTGATGCCAAGGCCGGAGGCAGAATGCTCACATTGGGCTGTAGCTTTCCTAGTGATGAAGGCAGAGTTGTTTTTCTTCGTCCTCCAGACGTTTGAAAACACATGGCTGCCCCTCTGCTGGGGGAAGATGGCTACCTGTGGCTCCTGTTGCTGCCCAGGATGCAATCTGGTATGTGCTGGGCTCTCAAAATGGTGCTGTGCTGCAGCTGCTTAGGACTTCGGAGTTGGTGTGACCCACCATGAGTTCTCTTTCCGGGGTAATGCCTTCATGTGGTTTCCAGGGAGCTCCCTGTGTTAGTCTCATGGCCCATGAGGGTCAAGGGGCTCTCCCATGGCTAGGACTGTAGGAGTCAGCAGTGGGAATATGAACTGCTGGGGATCTCTCACACTCTTTTCCCTCACTAAGGCCCTCCCTAGACTTTCAGTTGATCCCAGCAAAACAGGTAGCCTTGCTTCCCCTCATTCCTTGTTTTTGGTGCATCTGCTAGAGCAGGTAGGTAGGTAGGCAAGAGCAGGGCAGGAGAGGCACCCCACCAGGAATGTCCGGCGACCATCAGGGGATAGTCAGGTGGTGGTTAAATCGTCTTTGTAAAATAATAATTGGTTGCAGCTGGCAGCAGCAAACAGCAATCTCCCAATAGGAAACACCTGGAGCTGGTGATCATCAGCTTCCCAGTAAAACCTCAGGAGTTGGGCGAGTGGGCTCAAGCTTGTGCACTAAGAAGCAAAATGGAGACGTTTAACCGGCATATGACCTTCCTCTAGGAACACTTGACTGGTAAGGAAAAAGAGGCCTTAAATGAGCATGTGCACAACTTTAGTAAACACATGCGCGTGTGGCCCCCCAAGTGCTGCCAGGCCACTGTGCGTGCGGACAGCCCTCCCCACGGGAAAATCAAGGGAGGAGAGATGCAGACTCCAGAACCAGGCCCATGCATAAATCCCAAGTCCAAGGCTGAATGGGGCACTTGGATCTCAGGTAGTGCGCTTGGCCCTTTTCCAGGTATACTTTCTTTCATTCCTGCACTACAACTTTTGAATAAACTTTCACTCCTGCTCTAAAACCTGCCTCCTCAGTCTCTCCCTCTGCCTGTGCCCCTCAGCTAAATTCTTCGCTCTAAGGAGGCAACAATCAAGTTGCTGCAGACTCCTATGGATTCGCCACTGCTAACTTCTCTGTTGATTCTAGTGTTCTCATGAATTCCAGGAGTGATTACCTACCCACTCTCTGTGGTTCCTGTCTGTGGAAGAGGCAAGTACCAGATACATCGTCAGCCATCTTGAAAACCCTCCTGGACTTACACTCTGCTTATGTCATCTTTTAATATTTAGATAATAACTGGAGTAGTTTTTTAATAAGTTGATTTAAGGTACATGCTATTTTAATTTTTGAAAATGATTTTTTGGTTTTTCTTTTTCTTTTTTTTTTTTTTGAGACAGAGTCTCACTCTGTCAGCCAGGCTGGAGTAGAGTGGCACAGTCTTGGCTCACTTCAACCTCCACCTCTCAGATTCAAGCGATTGTCCAGCCTCATCTTCCCAAGTAACTGGGACTACAGGCATGTACCACCACACCCATCTAATTTTTTGTATTTTTAGTAGAGACAGAGTTTCACCGTGTTGGCCAGGCAGGTCTCAAACGCCTGACCTGAAGTGTTCTGCCTGTCTTGGCCTCCCAAGAAAATGGTTTTTAATTGGATTATTTTATAAGTCCATCAATATGATGTTAATTTATTGAATGATAAATAAAAATTTTAAGTAAGTATACAGCTCTTCAAGTGCCCCCTTTTACTCTCTAACGGGTACCAGTTTGGACATCAAATTACATGTTCATCCTTATTACAGCTGAAACAATAAGATTCTTAAGCTACTGTCTGTTCCCTAATGTCAACTGGAGGAAACCAGGGCACCAAGCAATTCATGTTTTTGGTAGGTATGCACTGGAGATGTTCATGATACGGAGAGTTAGGAGAAAGGAATCAACAAGGAGATAAAGGAGGACTCGTAAACATTTCCCTATATGTACAAAACAAAGTTTTTATAAATAAATAAGTATATTGAGTTACTGTATGGATCTTACCTCTAAATTCATCAGCAAGATTCTTGAAACTTGGATTCTGAAATTTGATATACTTATCTGTCCACCATGTAAGTCCAGTCTTTAGCATTGGCACTTTGATTTGTACAGAGGAATTAATGTTGTATGAAAGAATGATGGTGTCTATAAGGAAATTAAAAATTGTGTTAGAGATGCAGTCTAGCAATTTTGCCACCCTTTGAAATGTAGAACCAGACACAGCTGACAAGTGAATCAGGGATTTTGCAGACTCTCAACATGCCTACATGCCATGGATGCTGGAATCACAAGACTATTCTTTTTCCTGCCAAAGTTGAGCCAGTTATAGAAAAATACCCTTAAGCTCCATTTAACTCATGTTTCCTGACTATTCCTTCAGATTTCTGGCAAGAGAGAAATTATTTGCAAATGACATACTGTAAGTCAGTGCTCTGGCTCAGCCCAGATGATGTTTACAGAATTAAAACTAAACAAAACAAAAAACTGCCACTTAGCTTCAGAAATAAATTTCTGGACACTTAGCTTGTTACACACTCATCAAAGGGTACACCATGGAGATAGGAAGTCACCTACCATTGAACATGCTGTTGGCAATAGCACCACAAGGAACAATGGGGGTCTTATTGTTGGATGTTTTAAATGGGGAGCAGTCCTCAACAGCCTGGATGCAGGAGGATATAGCAATGAGAAATGCTTTTGGTAAACGGTTAGAATGTTAAAAGTGAGATCACTGGCAATGTCAATCACCCCCCACCCCCCACCCCAATGACTTATTGGCAGTGACTAAGATTACAGACTGCTGCCTGGTTTTCCTAGGTTTCTGATTTACTTAGACTGAAAAACTTTTGTGTCTTGGTGATGTATATGAGTGTGGGTATGAGTCTCTGTGTTTTTTCCTCATTAATAATATATAGCATACCAAAAATGTCTGCAAGAAAGAACTTTACCTTATTGGCTGTGCTATGTATCATGCTAAACCTATAATGAAATACATTTTTAAAACCTCTTTTTATTGACATGTAACTTATTTTATTTTAGCGGTTTAAAAAAGCAACCACTTATTTTTCACCATCTAATGGGGTTGTTGGAGGTGGGGGGCACTTTGTTCCACACAGTCACTCAGGGCCTCAGCAATATTGAAGTATAACTTACATTCAGAAAAGTACAAAAATCATGAGTCTACAAGTAGATGATTTATCACAGGGAATCAATCCATCCACACAACTCCAAATACATTTTAAAAAGACGGGTTGCTAAAAATCACTCGTATTAACAATGTCACTATGGAAAAAGTTTCATTCTAGCTTATCTTGCTAGCACGCTGAGTATCATCCACCAACATATAATCATAGGTTTGAAAAGGTATTCGATTAAAGCAAAAGGCTTTTACTCAGTCGAATAGAGCCTACTTTCCTTAAGTAGGCTGGATCAAAGGCCCCCATGACAGGAAGGACAATGGTAGTTAGGCTCAGCCAGGCTGAGACTAATTACTCAAGGTTGCTATCAGAATGGTGCATGAAAGGATAATCATCACTGCTCTAAAGAGGGAAAGTGCTACTTTTCAATAACAGTTATCCTGAATACCCAGCCCCTTCGATTTACACACGAATGAAATCAGCATTTCTGTTTTGTAAACCCTTAGCTTTTGAGTTTATTTTCCATCTCCTCTTTTAGACTGAAAAATCCACTTGGTTTAAAAAAAAAAAAAAGGGAGACTATACCAAATTAAATCAAGCCTTACTTTCACATCTTTGCCCACCAGTTGTCTATTACTTCTGGATCGAATGTATCGATACAGGTTCTGATGGAAGCCTTGCAATTTGTAGTACATATAAACATTACCCTGTGTGGGAGAAAAACAAGAAGTGAGAGGAGAGTAAGGAAAATTAACTGGAATATTGACAAACATAGACAACATTTTTTTTTTTTTTTTTTTGGAGACAGAGTCTTGCTCTGTCACCCAGGCTGGAGTGCAGTGGCATCATCTCGGCTCACTGCGACCTTTGCCTCCCAGGTTCAAGTGATTCTCCCGCCTCAGCCTCCAGAGTACCTGGAACTTCAGGCATGTGCCACCACGCCCAGCTAATTTTTGTATATTTAATAGAGACGGGGTTTCACCATGTTGGCAAGGATGATCTCAATCTCTAGACCTCGTGATCTGCCCGCCTTAGCCTCCCAAAGTGCTGGGATTACAGGCATAAGCCACCGTGCCTGGCCTAATATACAGGAAATTTTAAAATAAAAGCACAAAAAAATTGATAGGAGCTGAAAGTCTATTTATGGGAAATAGAAACCCAATAAATGATTTAAAAAAAAATCAATGTTGGGGCTGGGCACAGTGGCTCATGTCTATAATCCCAGTGCTTTGGGAGGCCAAGGCAGGAGAATCACTTGAGGCCAGGAGTTCGAGACCAGGCTGGGCAATGTAGCAAAACCCTGTCTCTACAAAAAAAGAAAAAAAAATTAGGCTGGTGTGGCATGCGCCTATAGTTCCAGCTACTCCAGAGGCTGAGGAGAAGATCCTTTGAGCCCAAAAGTTCAAAGTCACTGAGCTATGATTGTGCTATTGCACTCTAGCCTGGGTGACAGAGTGCTATCCTGTCTCAAAAAATAAAAAAAAATTAACATTGGGAAATCCTGGTTTATACAGAATTGTTGGAATAACTAAATAACTATTTTTGCATGTTTTTGTAAGGGCTGCTGCATTCTTGCCTTGAAAAATTTTTATAATCAAGCATATTTTCAATACATAAAATTTGGTTTTATAAGTATCGTCATTTCCCAGAAATATGAGGAAAAATGCTTTGCCTAGAGGTTGTGGTTGACACCAGAAATCACGTGATTTTACAGCAAATCCATGAAATAGAATTAAAAATTCAAGCCATTGAGCATATTTAGGTGCATGTGCACACTGGGCACGTGAAAGGCCTGAGACTAGAAGCTCCTTGCAGTCCCACTCTAGGAATTTTTGTTTTTTTAATCTCTAGGACCTAACACAGTACCTGACACATAATACTTGCTTAAGAATTGGCGAACTATTTGTTGTAGAGAAAAAGGTGGAATGGTTCACTGATCCAAAAGAAAGAACATGATTTTCACCCTAGCAATAAGTAGCCTTGTTGTCATGCGAGATATGCCTTTCTATATGCTGCCATGTAAATAAGGCTCCCCAGCCACAACCTAGCATCATGGTTGCACCTTTATGGTAATATATTAAGGCCCTGGAAATTCTCCAGGCCTGCTTGATACAGATTTTACTAATAGCTCATACGGAAATATCCATATGGATTTAACTAACATATTCATAGATTTTCCTACCAGCACATATAGAAATGTCCAATGTAGCTGTTTAATATACTCCACACCTCTGAAATAATGAAGACCTGCATCCAAAAATATAAAAGCCTAACTTTTATTAAGTGCTTCCCATGGGTTAAGTGCTATATTCAGTGCTAAAAGTACATAAGCATTCCAAGTCCCTGAGTCCATTGATTCCTTTACCCTGTGCAAAAAACAGCATGTTGGAAAGGGAGTTGGCCTTATTTCTTAAGGACCTTAAAGAGCATCCTCTTTGAGATGGGTATGGAAAATGGGAGGCGGTATCCATGGTAAACAGGGAAGGAAAGTTGTGGTAAATGTGGCCAGCTTTAGAATGCAAGAAAGGCTGAAGAGCTAAGTCACTTGTAAGAGAGTAATTTCTGGAACACTGAAAAAGGGAGATGCTGGGCCACGATGAAGAAGCAGGCTGCATCATAGTCAACAGGGAGCGTTGGCAGGAAGGCAAGCAAGCCAGGCTTAGTGGAAGAACCCATTACATTTCCTCACCCAAAGCAGGAACCTCTATTGTTGACCCATGACTACAGAAAATATGAAATCCACAGAATGGAATTTACCATACATTTTCTTGGAAGGAAGCTAAGAAGGGAATTCTACTTAATTAGAGTTATATGTTCACATAAATGACAAAATAAACAGGCAAAGAATATTCAGCACACTAGGGTCTGGGGTGTTTCAATGATCTCTTTTCAATAATTCTTTGTCTAAGATTTAGCTGAATAAGATCTCCAAGATCACCATCTTTTTGATGACTCCTGGAGGCACAATTTACTTTATGGTATTTCTTTTCTTTAAATTCAGTGGCACTTTGTGCAGGATTTCTTTGCTTATTTTGAGATGGAGTCTTGTATGGATTCATTGCCATGGTTCGCCGCATGTCATGTATGGTAACTGCTGAGCTGAAGGCCCTGTGATTCCTCTGAATAGTTTAGTGGGGTTTTTACGAGAAGGCTCTGCCTGAAGGGAATGGTCAGCAGCTGGTAACACTTCATTTGCTGTTTTAGTTTTGAAGGACACTGACAGATGGGAACTGAAGTCCTTTTGGATTTTTTTTTTTTTTTTTTTTCAAAAACTTTAGCATTCTGAGCCCTCAAGACGAAAGGAGAGAGGAGAGAAGGAAGGAAGGAAGGAGGGTAGTAAGAGAGGAGGAAGCGAGTGAGGGAGGAAGGGCTAAGACTGCCGTACTTTCTCAAAGTTTCAGCAAGGCTGACAGGAAGTCCCCAAAGGCACCCATCAGAGGAGTCCCCTCTGCCAGGAAAGAACCTACCTCGATGTCCCTACTGTGCCGTGGAAGCATGGCCTTGGTGCAAACACACGGTGATTTCAGAGCACACAGCTGGGGATATCCCTCAATGACACTCCCTGCAGCAGATCTGAGAGGAGCCTTTTCATGGTCTCCACAGTCTGTCTTGTTAGTCAAGACTTAATCAAATGACAATTTTGATTTCCTTCAACTCCTCAAATGTACTTTAAGGTCCTATTCTGTTTCTGGATTCTGCACCTTTTCCCCTGCAGCACCCTCCACACTGAGCTGGTCCCCCATCGTTCCCCTTCATGAGTGACTCTACAGGGAGGCCTTCTCTTGAGCTGCCCCCTGAGCATTCTACGTCAAAGCCCTGCTTCCATCTCAACTCAGCTTGTTCCAAACCAGACTTACCATCTCCTGGAAAGTATTCCTCACTTCTCTCCTTCCCTCTCTCCTTCCTTCTCCCCTCCCTTCTCTTTTCTAAAGTCAGAGCTCTCCCAACCTCCTCCTGCTCCCTCCCCATTTTCCATCAGAGGCTTCCCCAGTAAACTTCTTGGATGTCTTACCCTGTCTTGGCAGCTGCTTCTCAGAGGACGTGACTAACATGAGACCTAAATCAGCACGCGAGTGGGGACTTCTCTTAATATTTCTTTGGCATTTCTCACAATGCCTGACAGCCAGGCTGTCTGGTTTACAGTTAGGCAGTTGCACACGTGGAATGACTTGGGGAGACCCAAGGATGGCTTCCTCAAGTGTGTGAACCCTGACACCGACCTACTGTGTGACCTTAGCCAAGTCACTTCACCTGTAGCCCATTAATTTTCTCACTATAAAATGAGTGGTTAAATTCAATGTCAATTCACACATAGTCCCTGTGCTGACATTTAGAGTAAAATGGGTTTGATGGATAAGATTTATGTTACAAAGTTGGATAGGTAAAGAATCTTGCAACTTAGAAACAAAGAAACAAAGGAGGAGAATAATACTCAAAAAGGAGGGAGGAGATACAAACTCAGCAATCTTTCGGATTCACCACCACCATCCTGCTTTATTTTTTATATTTTCAGTTTTGGAAAGCATTTGATGGAAAATGTGCACTTACTGCCAGTGTTACATAGGAGTAGATCAGCGTAAAGTCAACTGAAGTTTCTTGAGTTTCACTCACCATCATTTTTTCTGAGAGGTAAAAGGGAATAGAACAGGTGCATTCTTTGTCAAAATTAGAGGCAGTTTCCCGCAGTTTGGCACAATTTGCACATGTTCTTGTGTAATTAATCTGTCAGGCAAGGAATAAAACCAGTGATTAATTAACAAGTTCCATGGGTACATATCTTAACATTCAAACCTGGAGTCTACCCGAGTGTCTGCCTGTCTGGGTCAGGGGCATGGAGTCTGGGACCGAATGGGGTAGCCCGCTGTGCAGGGCCAGTGTTTCTGGAGATGTTCAGGAGGCGTGGGCCTTCTTACAGTCTCATCTGGGGACTTGGCAGCATTTTGCTACTGGCCCAGCATTCAGTGTTTCTGTTGCATATTTATATAACCTGTTGTGATGAAGCTTTACCCCGGATCATAAAGAGGTGTCAGTTGCTAGGAAGGCATTAGTCAATGACTCATGAGAACTAGGCTTACAGCCTGGGTCTAATCAATTTTATGGGGAAATCACTTCACTGTTTTTCCATTCTATTGTATGGAAAATATTTATACTAGCAAATTATTCTACATGGCATCCAGAGGAAGTTATTAAAAGTGACCAAACAGAAAAAGAAGTGTTTCCAAAATGTTAGATTATTGACATGTGTCAAATTATTCTGGTTCTAAAATGCTGTTCCATTCTGTTTTATAAACGTAAAATGCTGTGAAAAATGGTTTAATGGACTCCTTAAAAAGGATAAAAAGAAGGATAGTATGTCCCAATTGGGTGGCTCCTGTGAGCTCTGGCTGAGGCACTGAGTTCTGTGAAGATGCAGTTAGAAGGGTAAGGGAGAGAGACTTGGGCAGGTGCGCTCAGGGCTGTACTGCTGCCTTTATCTGCAAGAATGCTCATCTCAGGGGCCCTTGGGCTGTCATGGGTGCTGCTGCGGGCTGCTTCTGCCTTGCCCTCACTGTGTTGAGGAGTGATAAGATGATTATGGGGGTGCAGAGGAGCAGGGAAGCAAGAGGGTGGCTTTCTCCTTGGTAAGGTGCCAGCAGAAGTTAGGATTCTTTGGGAGAGAGGACTAACAAGGAAGACAGAAGGAACTTTGCATCCTTGTAAAGCTTGTAAGGGTTTTGAAGCCCAAACGTGAAGTGTGAACACTGAATTGAAGTTTAGTGAAAATGCTATACTTCATTGTACTTAGATGCCTATATTCAGTTAAATCATTCTTAAAATACACAGCAAGGCTTGGACTATTATTTTGAAAATATTTACATCCTTTCTGTTTGTAGACTACATTTCAGTTTATAAAAAGCACTAAAGAACAGGGCTGTATCCTTATGGAGAGACAACATGCTGAGTGGTGTCTGAAGAAACGGGGGTTCTAGTTCAGCCAGCCTCCAACCTCGGGTTAAGTGCTTAACCTCTAGGGCCCGCATTTTGCCCATCAGCATCATTTCATGTAGCAATTCATTGATCTGTGAGGTCACTGTAGTAGTATACATGCTACTTCGTGAATTCCTCTTGTGAATTCAAGAAAATATTTCATGATCAAATAATTTTTGAGTAGTTGGTATCTATGGTGCTTTGTTGCCTAAAAATTATCCCTGATCTATTGTCTATGTAATGACAGTTTGCTGCTTGAGTGGATTGGTATGTCAATAGCTATGAGATGCAGCCTAGATCACCGTTGGCTTCTCATAAAATTTTGGAGAGGCAGAAATTATTCTTGTTTAAAGTGAACTGCAGAGAGACCACTTCCTTGTGCCCCAGGGCTGAGTGAGAAGAGGAAAGGCTAACTCGGAAGTCCTTTCTATGCTATCTGTACCTGATCACATGAATGGTATGCGATCACATACCTGGTGATGGCATGAGGTCACCTTCTCATGCATGGCTGCCTCTTAATGAAGGCTGCACTCCACAATGGGTGGATGGGGGGCAGGGTAACAAGGGAGGAAGTAAGAGTGACACAGGAAGGGAGGAAGAGCCAGAAGGAAAGAGATTGGTGAGGAAGAGAGTAGAAAAGTAAGTTGCATGAACTCTGTGGAAATGGACATCAACCTTGTAAGCCCATTCCTTTGCTATCCCTTTCAGCAAGGCAGGGTTCATCTCCTCCTGCCATTTTGCCTCTGCCACATGGTGGAGCCTGGTGGGAGTTTACACATAACACTGGAGGGCTTGCTGTCATTTAATTCCCAGGGAGATAAGCTGCTGGGAGCTAGAGGAAAAAATGTAAGCAGAGAGGCAACAGAGCAGTGTGCCTTGGGGGGAGCAGAGCCTGAAAAAGGCATTTTTCTCTCTGCCTGCACTGTCTGCCCTAGCCCATTCTTTCAATAAGTGTGTGCCTATCATGTACCGGGCAGTGGGCAAGGAAGGGGGTGGCGACGCAGTGAACAGCCAGCCAAGGGTAAGCTCTCTGCTCTCACCACATACTATTTTACCTACTCTCTCCTTAGCTCATTGAGGGCATGAATTCACTCTTCCTCATCTTACTTATCTGCACAGTCAACAGAACCCTTTGGCACCTTCAGACACTCATTACTTTTGTTTTATTTTGAGATGAAGTCTTGCTTTGTCACCCAGGCAGGAGTGCAGTGGCGTGATCTCGGCTCACTGCAACCTCTGCCTCTCAGGTTCAAGCAATTCTATTGCCTCAGCCTCCCGAGCAGCTGGGATTACAGGTATATACCACCATGCCCGGCTCATATTTGTATTTTTAGTAGAGATGGGGTTTCGCCAGGTTCGCCAGGCTGGTCTCGAACTCCTGACCTCCGGTGATCCAGCTGCCTTAGCCTCCCAAAATGCTGGGATTACAGTCATGAGGCACCACGCCCAGTCAACACTCAAGTTTTAAACCAACGTTGATAGACTTGGCCTTCCTCTTAATTTTGCTAGTAGCCATGTGAGGAGTGGGAATACATCAGCTTTCTACAGTTACTTCTTTCAGAATGGAGCTCACATGGTCTGGGATGTCCAGATATCTGCTCAGAGTTGATATGGATGAAACATATACTTAATTCATTAGACTGAATATAGGCACGGCCAATCAAGCCTTAGACCAGCTCTTGTCTTCCCTCTCTAGACCAGCTTTGGCGATTTTCATTCTCCAACAGCTTGTTGATCAAGTCAGCAAAAGGTTTGTGCCTGAGAGGTCTGCCCTTTGCATCAGCTTTTCTCACTCTGAGTAGAACTTTGTTTTGCTAAATATCCTTAAGATGCCAGAAAGACTTGGGCTCTCGTCTTTCCTGGATCTCAGATGGAGTTCATTTGCAAAGGGAAAGACACAAGGCTTCAAAGTGGGGCCATATTGAAGATCTGTGTCTTGGACACTTTGCTCTTTTTATCAGTATGACCCATGGTTCTCTGGCAGTCATGTGGCCTTGACTCTCCTTCTGCCTCTATTAGCCACTTGCTGTCTTCTCTGCCAGCATAAAACAAAGTGTTGGCTGGGCGCGGTGGCTCACGCCTGTAATCCCAGCACTTTGGGAGGCTGAGGTGGGCGGATCAGGAGGTCAAGGGTTCAAGACCAGACTGGTCAATATGGTAAAACCCCGTCTCTACTAAAAACACAAAAAAATGAGTCAGGTATGGTGGCAGGAGCCTGTAGTCCCAGCTACTTAGGGAGGTTGAGGCAGGAGAATTGCTTGAATCTGGGAGGCAGAGGTTGCAGTGAGCCGAGAGTGTACCACTGCACTCCAGCCTGGGTGACAGAGGAAGACTCCATGTTGGGTAGGGGGTGGGGGGTGTGGGGAAGAAAGCTTCTAACTTTGTGAGTCCCTTATACACAAATATGTCTGAGCTGACTGGCATGAGAGTAACTGTCCTCAAGAGGGAGTTGGGATGAATGAAGTCACTCTACAAGGGCTCTGTCATCATCTGTGAAAGCTAGCTGAAAGAGGGATGTTCCTGTCTTATCCAGCTCCTCTTGAGGGCTGTGTTCTCAAATGACCATTCTCACTTATGCTGCCAAAGCTGAAAATTCTCAGGAACTGCATTAAAAATGTGAGATAGGACAAACCTCTATCGCCTGAGTGCTCCTTGCAGACACTATGAGGATGCTGCCCATACAAAGGCAGAATGTTGCCATTGTGAAAAAGACAGAGAGGACTCTCGTGGCCGTGAAACATAGCCGGTGGGCGGGCAACTTCTGCTGCTTCAGGGCAGAGTTGTCTGGCAGTCTGGACAGGCAATGCTGTGACGTCTCCTCCATTTTAGTCCTGCAGGTGACTCAGATACTTTTGGGACATTTAGAACATAAAAATCAGTAAGAACTCATAGTAATAACCACATATCGGTAATGTGAAATGAATTATGTGAGCCCTCCCTTTGAAGTTGCAAAGTCCTTCTGCTTCCTGGATTATTCCTTAACCAGATCTGATATTTAGCAGGAGCTCAGCTCTCTCCACTCAGCCATTACTGAGTATAACTGACTTAGGCTCAAAAAGGTTGTTGTGCTAAATGTCATGCCTAGGAGGGATAGTCCCCGGCCAGCTCTATGGAAACCAATGTCTGGTGACACTAGGAAGCAATCACGATGGGCTATTTCTGGGATTTGGTGAGTAATTCAAGGCAAGCCCTTTCTGAAAGGGGGAAATGGATTTATCTTAGGAACTTGCCTAAATCCTTGGAGATTAATACAAAAAAATAAAAGTTAGGACTGTCAGCTTTTTTCCAAATGTGGCTGTCCTTAACATGAGTATAAACTACATTGGAAACATGCTCTCAGATCGTAGCTAACTCTGCTGTTTGTGATAATGAGGAAGAGATCAGTACAGGGAATTGCAGAACACAGACGTCTCTTCTCAGCAGCTTCCAATGTTTTCTTCATCCGTAAGAAAGACTCTAGTAGAAAATGTAGATTACAAACATCTCCTTCTGACCTCTCTAAGTGCATGCTTTAGAGTAGCCTCAATGAGGCAAGAGAAAGGAAGAGGAAGTTAATGAGACATTCAACACTGAAGTACAGTATTAGTTCTGGTTGTGGGTTTTTTCCCTTGTTAGAAATCCACTAACATTATTTTCCTTAGGCCATTAATAATTAATCATTACTTCTTTTAAAACTGGCATTTAGGATTTAGAATTAGAGTTAAGACATTAGGCAGCATATGAGTTTTGAATTTTCCCTTGTAATTTACATGAGACAGAAGCCATCCTGGACTATTTTTGTATCAAAGAAAGTAATGACTTTGGCAAATGTACCTAGTTTGAAAGAATACAAAATTAATGCAAATGCTTACACTAGGAAGTTTCCAATTCAGAGTTAAAGATTTCCACTTGCAAACTGTAAGAAAAGCAAAATACCAATGGGAAATTTTCAGCATGCCATTTGAATCTGGTTTGGAGTCGGCAAGCTAGTACGATTGTTGGTGTCAGACACCCTGGTGTGAAAAGATGGCAGTGAACACTTCTAGGTAACATCTACATTTCTTTTACTAAATAAACACGATCACACCCCAAAAACCAAGAGTTTAAAAGGCAGTAAAAGGCTATGAGATTAGATTATATGAACAGGGTTA
This sequence comes from Sapajus apella, assembly GCF_009761245.1. NCBI lineage: Eukaryota > Metazoa > Chordata > Mammalia > Primates > Cebidae > Sapajus > Sapajus apella. The sequence continues at coordinate 20,233,466 of NW_022436980.1, forward strand.
ACCTATGCAATATTGGGGTATGTTTGTGATTCAAATACTTGTTCCAACATTGGCTTGGATGGGATTATATGACATAGATAATGATTAGCAACAGGGTAATGATAGCCAAAAACCAATGAGAATCGTATTCCGTAGACTCTTTCTGAAACAATAAAACCAACTGACCCAAATCCCAGACTAAAAGGAGCTTCACAGGTAATGTATTACTCAGGGGTCACCAGAGAAAGATAACCAATAGGAGATTATATGACTATGTATGTATATTACTAGGAATTGACTTACATGATTATGGAAGCTGAAAGTTCAAAATCTGCAGAGCCGATGTCCCAATTCACATCTGAAGGCCAACAGGCTGCCGTAGATCCAGGAAGACCCAGTGTTTCAGTTAGAAGGCAGGCAGGCAGAATTCTCTTGGGGGGTTGGGCAATCCGTCTTTTGTTCTATGCAGTCCTTCAACTGACAGGACAAGGCCCTCTCACCTTAGGAAGGACAATCCTCTTTGCTCAGGTCTACCAATATAAATGTTAATCTCATCCAAATATACCATCACAGAACACCCAGAATAATGTTTAATCAACTGTCTGGGTGTCCTATGGTCTAGCTAAGTTGCCACATTAAAACTAGCCATCACAGATAGTAAGGACGAACATTTCTGGGAAAATATTCTTGAGAGACAGCTAGATATACATTCTCAGGTACTTATATGTTAATCTATTCCTCTCTTCTAAATAAATCTACATTAAATGTGCAAATATACCTCATATGTGTTGCCTTTCAATATTTCCAGAACGGGGTTCTTTTTCGCAGCACTACTGACATTTTGGACCAGATATTTATTTGTTGTGAATGCTGTCCTGTAAGGTTGTAAAATGTTTACTTGCATCCCTGGCCTCTATTGCCCATGTTTGAGAATCACTGTTCTAAATTAATACCAATACAACAGTTTGTTAACACCTGTTGTATTATGGTATCACTAGAAATTTCAAAGTCTGGGTGCAGTAGTTCATGCCTGTAATCCCAGCTCTTTGGGAGGCTGAGGTGGGAGGATCACCTGAGCCCAGGAGTCTGAGGCTGTAGTGAGCTATGATGGTGCCACTGCACTCCAGCCTGAGAGACAGAGCAAGATCCTGTCTCTTAAAAAAAAAAAAAAAAAAGGAAAGAAAAAAAGGAACAAGAAAAATTTCAAAGTGATTTTCAAAAAGTTCTTGTCTTCATTTTTCTTTAACCACTATAGATAGTATTCTCAAGCATTAGCAGACATTTTGTATATTTGGGGTTGCCTTATATTTCATTGTCTTTCCTATTAACTGCTGGGATGGAAATATATGTTAAATATATATACATTACATGAATATACTCATGTAATATTCACGATAGTCTCATTTTTTGGTTTTGGTAAATTAATGACAGCTTGGCAGATTGGTCTGAATTCTGACAGCACAGACCGTGATGTCTTAATTTGCAAATCTCTCCTCTGATACAATAATACTTGATGGCTTTTTTTTCCCCCAAATTAATCTAAGACATGTCACTTGACAGGAAGTTAAATACCTCTATTGAGAAGGTATGTGCTCCATTTTCTTTCTTACCGCTTGGCAAGAGTATCTCACTTATTAGGGTTAAAGGGATGAAAATGATAGGGTTAAATTTAGCAATAGCTTAAACATTTATTATGTGGTAGTTTTTTTTTTTTTTTTTTTTTTTTTTTTTCTTTTAACTTATTTGGCTCTAGTGGGAATCCTGGAGAATGAAACCTACTCATCTTTCCTCTGAGTCCCTGTGTGTGGCTCTCAGCCCACAGAGGTGCAAGGGGCATCAGTAACAAGTTGCTGGTGTGCAGGTGTGTGTGATTTCCTGGATGTTGACATGCTGGCCTGTTAGGCTCATTTACAATTTCACGAAATTGGAATGTAGAATTTTATATATCAGTGATGGCCTCTGTTTGCTTTCTATGTCTGGTTTGCTGTATATGCTTGAGTCTCCAGATAAGTTGGTATCTTGAAGAGATTATGGGAGACCTGGGTCTGACTTCTGGTTCTGCTACTAAAACTAGTGTATGTCCCTTCTCAGATTTAGTTTCATTGTCTATACAATGTGACTAGTAATGCTTTTCCTTTGGGACTCTTTCAATGATTAAACATGACCGCTTATATATAAATGTAAGTTTATGTATGTAAACACAGTGCTTGGCACAGAGTGGGTAACCAATCAACATTATTTAAAAGAGTAAAAAAAGTAAGTGAATTTGAGCCACAAAATAAAAAACAATACTATTACCTTATAACTCATAAGTATCGAGTCCATATTGATGTAAATAAATAATTGAACACGTAAATGGGGAAAATGGATAATTCTTTCATAAAGAAGAATTCTGTAATAAATGTAATACATGTTGAAAGAATGAGAAAAATAGAAAAACCATTACAATAATGGCTGTCACAGGCAGGAACTACCAATGTTTGCTAGAATTAGCAGGCAAAAGTTTGAGGAAAGCCAGATATTTGTATTGCCTCAAACTATTGCCCCCAAAATAGATATTAATTACAAAGGGAAAATAGTAACTTTATAGTGGAAAAAACTAGCAGATACCACCTTAGCCAGGTGATCAAGGCTGACTTCACTGATAATAAAACTTATTAACAGTATGTACCCCTGATATAATAAATCCGGAAGGACATATTCGTTTCTGTGGTATTCTGGTCAAATCATGAGAACATTATAGACAAATCCAAATTGAAGGACATCCTGCAAAATACACAGTGGATACTCTTCAAAAGTGTGAATGAAGATCTTGAAAGACAGGAAATACTGAGAAACTGTCACTGGTCTGAGGAAACCAAAAAGACACAAGTAAGTGCAGTGTGGGATCCTGCAATGGATGCTGGAATAGAACAAGGACATCAGTGGAAAAACTGGCAAAATCTGAATTAAGTCTGTAATTATACTGTTACCAGTGTTGACTTGTTAGTTCTGATAACTCTATTATGGTTACACAAAAAGTTAACACTGGGGAAACTCAGGGAAGGGGATATGGGAATTCTCTATTCTATTTTTGTAACTTTTCTATTAAGTCTGAAGTTTCTTTTCTTATTTCGTTGAACAGTGGCTTGTAGTTCTCCTTGAAGAGGTCCTTTACGTTCCTTGTTAGTTGTATTCCTAGGTATTTTATTCTCTTTGTGGCAATTGTGAACGGAAGTTTGTTCTTGATTTGGCTCTCTTTAAGTCTGTTATTGGTGTATAGGAATGCATGTGATTTTTGCACATTGATTTTGTATCCTGAGACTTTGCTGAACTTGCTTATCAGTTTCAGGAGATTTGGAGCTGAGACGATGGGGTCTTCTAGATATACAATCATGTCGTCTGCAAATAGAGACAATTTGACTTCCTCCTTTCCTATTTGAATGCCCTTTATTTCTTTTTCTTGTCTGATTGCTCTGGCTAGAACTTCTAATACTATATTGAATAGCAGTGGTGAGAGAGGGCAGAATCAATGTCGTGAAAATGGCCATACTGCCCAAAGTAATGTACAGATTCAATGCTATCCCCTTCAAGCTACCAATGACCTTCTTCACAGAACTGGAAAAAACCACCTTAAACTTCATATGGATCCAAAAGAGAGCCCGCATAGCCAAGTCAATTCTAAGCAAAAAGAACAAAGCGGGAGGCATCACACTACCAGAATTCAAACTATACTACAAGGCTACAGTAATCAAAACAGCATGGTACTGGTACCAAAACAGAGATATAGACCAATGGAACAGAACAGAGGTCTCAGAGGCAACACAACAGATCTACAACCATCTGATCTTTGACAAACCAGACAAAAACAAGCAATGGGGAAAGGATTCCCTGTTCAATAAATGGTGTTGGGGAAGCTGGCTAGCCATGTGCAGAAAGCAGAAACTGGACCCCTTCCTGACACCTTACACTAAAATTAACTCCAGATGGATTAAAGACTTAAACATAAGACCTAACACCATAAAAACCCTAGAAGAAAATCTAGGCAAAACCATTCAGGACATAGGTGTAGGCAAAGACTTCATGACCAAAACACCAAAAGCATTGACAACAAAAGCCAAAATAGACAAATGGGACCTAATCAAACTCCACAGCTTCTGCACGGCAAAAGAAACAATCATTAGAGTGAATCGGCAACCAACAGAATGGGAAAAAAATTTTTGCAGTTTACCCATCTGACAAAGGGCTGATATCCAGAATTTACAAAGAACTAAAACAGATTTACAAAAAAAAAACTAACAACCCCATTCAAAAGTGGGCAAAGGATATGAACAGACACTTTACAAAAGAAGACATACATGAGGCCAACAAACATATGAAAAAATGCTCATCATCACTGGTCATCAGAGAAATGCAAATCAAAACCACATTGAGATACCATCTCACGCCAGTTAGAATGGCGATCATTAAAAAATCTGGAGACAACAGATGCTGGAGAGGATGTGGAGAAATAGGAACACTTTTGCACTGTTGGTGGGAGTGTAAATTAGTTCAACCATTGTGGAAGACAATGTGGCGATTCCTCAAGGACCGAGAAATAGAAATTCCATTTGACCCAGCAATCCCATTACTGGGTATATATCCAAAGGATTATAAATCGTTCTACTATAAGGACACGTGCACACGAATGTTCATTGCAGCACTGTTTACAATAGCAAAGACCTGGAACCAACCCAAATGCCCATCGACAATAGACTGGATAGGGAAAATGTGGCACATATACACTATGGAATATTATGCAGCCATCAAAAACGATGAGTTTGGGTCCTTTGTAGGGACATGGATGAACCTGGAAACCATCATTCTCAGCAAACTGACAGAAGAGCAGAAGATCAAACACCGCATGTTCTCACTCATAGGTGGGTGTTGAACAATGAGAACACATGGACACAGGGAGGGGAGCACTACACACTGGGGTCAGTTGGGGGGAAATAGGGGAGGGACGGTGGGGGGTGGGGAGCTGGGGAGAGATAGCAAGGGGAGAGATGCCAGATGTAGGTGATGGGGAGGAAGGCAGCAAATCACACTGCCACGTGTGTACCTATGCAACAATTTTGCATGTTCTTCACATGTACCCCAAAACCTAAAATGCAATAAAATAAATAAATGGGAAAAAAAATAAAGTAGTTTACACATTAAAAAAAAAAAGTCTGAAGTTTCAAAATAGAAAGTTTTAAACAAAGTAAATGAGTAAGACAGCTGTAGTTATATTGTTGTCCTTTCATACATTTACAAAGTGCCAAATTCACCTGATGCTCTTTTTTCCACTACCCTGCTGATATCGTTTCGCTCTGTGTCCCCACCCAAATCTCATGTCGAATTGGAATTCCCAGTGTTGGGGGAGGGACCTGGTGGGAGGTGATTGGATCATGGGGGCAGATTTCCCCCTTGCCACTCTCATGATAGTGAGTGAGTTCTCACAAGATCTGGTTGTTTAAAAGTGTGTAGCACTTCCCCTTTACTCTCTCACTGTCTTGTCACCATGTGAAGATGTGCTTGTTTCCCTTTCAGCTTTTGCCATGATTGTAAGTTTCCTGAGGCCTCCCTAGCTATCTTCCTGTACAGGCTGTGGAACTGGAAGTCAATTAACCCTCTTTTCATTATAAACTACCCAGTCTCAGGTAGTTCTTTATAGCAGTGTGAAAATGGAAGAATACACAAAATTGATACCAGAGAAGTGAGATATTGCTAAAAAGATAACTAAAAATGTGGAAGCAACCTTAAAACTGGGTAATGGGCAGAAGTCAGAATAGTTTGGAGGGAAGAAGACAGGAAGATGAGGGAAAGTTTGGAACTTCCTAGAGACTTGTTGAATGGTTTTGACCAAAATGCTGATAGTGATATGGATAATGAACTCCAGGCTGAGGTGGTCTCAGATGGAGATGAGGAACTTATTGGGAACTGGCGTAAAGGTCGCTCTTGCTATGCTTTAGCAAAGAGACTGGTGGCATTGTGCTCATGCTCTAGGGATCTGTGTAACTTTGAACTTGGGAGAGATGGCTTAGGGTATCTGACAGAAAAAATTTCTTTCTTTATATATATATATAAATTTCTCATATATATATATTTTATTGTGCTTTAGGTTTTGGGATACATGTGAAGAACATGCAGGATTGTTGCATAGGTACATACATGGCAATGTGGTTTGCTGCCTTCCTCCCCATCACCTATATCTGGCATTTCTCCCCATGTTATCCCTCCCAACTCCCCATCCCCCACTGTCCCTCCCCTAGTTTCCCCCCAGAAAACCCAGTATGTGTTGCTCCCCTCCCTGTGTCCATGTGTTTTAATTGTTCAACATCCACCTATGAGTGAGAACATGCAGTGTTTGATTTTCTGTTCTGTGTCAGTTTGCTGAGAATGATGGTTTTCAGGTTCATCCATGTCCCTACAAAGGACACAAACTCATCATTTTTTATGGCTGCATAGTATTCCATGGTGTATATGTGCCACATTTTACCTGACAGAAGAAATTTCTAAGCAGCAGAGTGTTCAAGAGATGATCTGGCTGCTTCTAAAAGCCTATGTTCATTTGCACAAACACAGAGAACTTATATTTAAAAGTGAAGCAGAGCATAAAAGTTTGGAAAATTTGTAGCCTGACCATGTAGTAGAAAAGAAAAACCCATTTTCTGAAGAAAAATTCAAGCCAGCTGCAGAAATCTGCATAAGTAAAGAGGAGCCAAATGTTAATAGCCAAAACAATGGAGAAAATGCCTCCAGGACATTTTAGAGACCTTTGTGGCAGAGCCACCACCACAGGCCCAGAGGCCTAGGAGGGAAAAATGGTTTTGTGGGCTAGGCCCGGGACCCAGCTACTCTGTGCAGACTTGGTACATGACACTCTACTTCCCAGCTGCTCCAGCTTCAGCTGTGGCTAAAAGGGGCCAAGGTACAGCTCAAATAATTGCTTCATTGGGGTTTAAGCCCCACTCCTTGGCAGCTTCCATGTGTTGTTGGGCTTATGGGTGTGCATAATGCAAGAGTTGAGGTTTAGGAGCCTTTGCCTCAATTTCAGAGGATATATAAAAATGCCTGGATGTCCAGGCAGAAGTTTGCTACAGGGGTGAGCCCTCATGGAGAACCTCTACCTCTAAGGAGCAGTGCAGAGAGAAAATGTGGAGAAATACTGAGAGGAAATGTGGAGAAATACTCAGTATTTCCTGTTGGACCCCCCATCTACAGAGTCTCCACTGGGGTACTGCCTAGTGGAGCTGTAAGAAGAGGGCCACTGTCCTCTAAACCCCAGAATGGTAGGTAGATCCATCGACAACTTACACAGTGTACCTGGATATACTGCAGGCACTCAACACCAGCCTACGAAAGCAACCATGGGGACTGTACCCTGCAGAGCCACAGAGGCAGAGTTGCCCAAGACGTTGGGAGCCCACTCCTTGCATCAGCATGGCCTGGATGTGAGACATGGAGTCAAAGATCATTTTGGAGCTTTAAGATTTAATGAGTGCCCTGATGGGTTTCGAACTTGCTTGGGGCATGTAGCTTCTTTGTTTGGGCCAGTTTCTCTCACTTTGAAAGGGAGAATTTATGCAATGCCTGTTACCTCCATTGTATCTTGGAAGTAACTTGTTTTTGATTTTACAGGCTCATAGGTGGAAGGGACTTGCCTTGTCTGAGATGAGACTTTGGACTTGGACTTTTGAGATAATGCTAGAATGAGTTAAGACTTTGGGGGACTGTTGGGAAAGCATGATTGTGTTTTGAAATGTGAAGAGGACATGAGGTTTGGGAGGGGTCAGGGGTGGAATGACATGGTTTGGCTCTGTGTCTCCACACAAATCTCATGTTGAATTGCAATTCCCAATGTTGGGGGAGGGACCTGGTGGGAAGTGATTGGATCATGGGGACAGATTTCCCCTTTGTTGTTCTCAGGACAGGGAGTGAGTTCTCTCAAGATCTAGTAGTTTAAAAGTGTATAGCATTTCCCCTTTGCTATCTTGCCGTCTCATCACCATGTGAAGATGTACTTGCTTCCCCTTCACCTTCTGCTGTAGTAAGTTTCCTGAGGCCTCCCAGCCATGGCCAATATACAGCCTGTGAAACTGTGAGTCAATTAACAACTCCCCTGCCCACCTTTTTTTTGAGACAGAATTTCACTCTTTTCACCCAGGCTGGAGTACGACTCACTGCAACTTCTGCCTCCTGGGTTGAAGCTATTCTCCTGCCTCAGTCTCCCAAATAGCTGGGATTACAGGCACCTACCACCATGCCCAGCTAATTTTTGTATTTTTAGTAGAAATGGGGTTTAACCATTTGGCCAGGCTGGTCTCGAACTCCTGAACTCGTGATCCACCTTCCTCGGCCTGCCAAAGTGCTGGTATTTCAGGCATGAGCCACTGTACCCAGCCTAAACCTCTTTTCTTTATAAACTACCCAGTCTCAGGTAGTTCTTTATAGCAATGTGAGAATGGACTAACATATCTGCCACCCCTTTTGCTGGGACCATGCCTCAGTTTACAAATCTGTTCCCCATGTACCATCTCTTGGAGTCCTCAACAATGCTGTATGAGACATTCCCACTTTGAGCTGATGAGATGGGCCTCAAGAGGTAAGGGCTTGCCTAAGGTTACACAGCTGCTCTTCCCTTTCTCCTGCACAGTTACATCAGAAGCCAGTTGGGGAGAGAAAAAAAAATCAGCCGGCTCAACAAAAATCACACACAAGCCAGTGATATTTTATTATATAAGAGAGTTGTCTAAAGGACAGATTCATTTCTGTTTCAGAAATCCCCTCATTCCAGTGATCCATCTGCTGACACACTTAACATAAACTATTTGCTGCTATTTATTGGGTTCTCGCAATGTATCAGAGTCATTAAATAAGATGCAACTTCTACTGTGGAAACTGGGATCTTCATTAGGATCCAGACTTAAAAAAGGCCCAGTTTCAAAGATTCTGACTTGCACAGACTGAGCACTCCCATTTCCAGAAGTTCGAATACCTCCTTTCTTATCTAAACGAGAGAAAAGTAAAAAAAAAAAAAAAGATTAAGGTCAAGCTAGAATGGTCTTGGTGAATAAATTCAACCATCAGGACTCCCTAATATTTACCCAATTGTTATGGCCAGAATCACAGAGGGCAAAAGTCCTAACACACATTTGATTCACAGTGGAAATTTAAAAAAAAAAATTATTATTATTATTATTCCGAGACAGAGTCTCATTCTGTTTCCTGTGCTGGAGTGCAGTGACACGATCTTAGCTGTTATCTCTGCCTTCTGCGTTCAGGTGATTCTCATGCTTCGGCCTCCTGAGTAGCTGGGATTAGAGGCCTGCACCACAACACCTGGCTAATTTTTGTATTTTTAGTAGAGACAGGGTTTCGCCATGTTGGCTAGGCTGGTCTTGAACTCTTGGCCTCAAGTGATTCACCTGCCTTGGCCTCCCAAGATGCTGGGTTTACAGGTGTGAGCCACTGTGCCTGGCCTATTATTGTTATTATTTTGTAGAGACAGGGTCTTGCTTTGTTGCCCAGGCTTGTCTCCAACTCGTGGCTTCAAGTAATCCTCCCACCTCAGCCTCCCAAAGGTCTAGGATTACAGGTATGAGCCACCATGCCTGTCAGAATTAAAATATTTACATAATTGAAGGAAGAAGTACTATATAAAACATCAGTTTCATTAAAGTGCCCTTTTTTTGTAGACATTCAAAATAAAATGCTATGCAAAGGTTTTTCAAGGATTCCACAGTGTGCTTTCTGTAAACAAGATTCTATACAATAGTTCAGTATAGGATTTTATTGCCTTAGAATAACTGCTAAGAATGACAGCAACAGAATAAAAGTAACTATGGAGGACAAGACGTTTTTGGACATTTCTCATTATTAGAATTAGAAACATAGTAGATTAGTCAGATTTAAGATTATAACCGAAATAATCAACTATGGCCTCGTGCCTGATATCAAATTTGTTAAACCAGTTTTAAGAAACCAGTCAATTCAGGGGCCAAGTGCACAATTGTGTGTGTGTGTGTGTGTGTGTGTGTGTGTGTGTGTGTGTGTCTGAACAAATTGTTTTTTAACCTGAACTGAGGTCTGAAATAACTCACTGATCAATTACAATCAGGTTTGGTCTCAATCTAGACACACAGCTTTATGTGATAAATTAATTCATTCAGGATGTTTGAAGGAGTATTTCTAAGCCTCTCTGATAGTTACTGCCATGATTTATTCTTGGTTGGTGACTGGTAACCCCTTTTTTTTCCTAACAGCTACTGTGAAGCATCAGGCTAGATTGTTAAATTAGCCCCATAATAGCATGGTAGGTGGCAAAGTCAGTTTTTCACATGATGATGATAATAGATTGCTTTTAGAAATATATAATGAGTTAATGCTATGCCCATAAAGGCATTCAATCATTTAATTCTAATCCACTGAGACATCAAAAAATTTCCCCGCCCCACGAAACCAAAATATCTTTCTAAATTAAGTAAGTGGGTTCTTGGGAATGTGGAGATGCTAGCAGAGGCAAGTTTGTGTCCCTGCTCCACCAAGCCCAGCCAAAAGTGCACATGTAAGAATGAACGACAAAGACAAGTGTGTGTATAAAGAAAGGCACGGGAAAAGTGCAGGTCCTTCAGATCTTCTTGTTTCTCAAAATGGTCCCTAGTGAGGAGAGGCCATTGATCATTTAAGGAGCAAGAGAGCGGATTCTCATGAAACATGTGAAAAGGATACAGCCACGTGTAAGGGGACGAGGCGGCCTCTATAATTATAGTTAGCTCAGAGTTAAAAGGTAGAAATCATTTCACAATCTAAAATGTGCTGGCTCCTCATGTCAAAGACTTTCTTATTGTGTTTGAACTCAAGTTCAAATTGAAAAAAAATGATTAAAGGCAACTGCTGGTTACGTGGTACCTCGGGAATGTCCATCATTCTCCTCAATTTCTGATCTCTCCAGTTCCAGTCAAAAACCAGAAATTTTAAGGGGTTCAAATTAAGGCCACCTGAAAGAGACAGGGAGAGAACTGCTGCAGTAAAGACCTCATGACATAAGCCTATTACAATGATTTTTTATTCTCCGGGTTGCTTTTTGTCTCATTTGCTGTCCTCTCCCCCAGTAACTAATCTCTGTACATTCAGTGCCGCCCTTCCCTGATGGAAAACAAATGCTCCACTCTGAGACTGGCTCTTCTTATCATCTTATCACTCCTTCTGAGGAAAGCAGAGAAGCTGCTCTTCCTAAGCTCCTCAAATGCTCACACGCTGGCCAGGCCTCCATTTCATGAAGCCTCAGAGGCGTAGTCTCATTCCTGACAGGCATTTGCTAAGCTCAATCCGACAGTCTGGGGTGGTTGCCTGTCAGAGGAGTTGAGTCCATGGAGTCTGCATGGCTCTGAGGAGGTGAGTGGGGAGAAAGATGCGGGCAGGGCTGCGAGGTTCATTTTAGGCAGAAAAGGAAGTTGAGATGAATGGGCTCTATTCAAAGTGAGCTATCCTTTGATGAAGCTGGTAAATCACTTAATGACTCCATTCTCTGTTTTCCTGTCTGTCTAGAAGACAATTATGGACTGTGAAGGCTGAAGGGGACCTCGGGGATTGCCTAGTCTTCAGCTGGCTCACAGTTGGGCATACAGTCAGTTCTTGCCTCTGCTCCAAGCTGTTCCACGTCCCTAGTGAAAATAGTACCTGCAGCCTTCCTCTCCTGCGGCTCTTCCCTCAGCTATTCCCTGTAGTATTTAAATATTTTCCTCTTTACCCCAATACTTATTCATGCTTTTTATAATTCAAATGCCTGTTATTAAAAACTCTGCAAAATTAAAATTAAAATGGTGAAAGGTAAAGACAATCAGTTGATCATCAGTCTTCCCTTAACCTAACTGCTGGCAGGAAAGCAAATAGGTACAGCCTTTCTGGAATGAAACTGAGCATAATATAATAACAGCTTCAAAATGCTTGTATTTGATCTCAAACTCCTGACCTCAAGTGATTCACCCATCTCAGCCTCCCAAAGTGTTGGGATTACAGGCCTGAGTCACAGTGCCCAGCCAAAATGCTTTTATTTGATAAAATAAATTTCCTTCTATGACATATCCCAGTGAAACATCAGAAATGTAAACATAGCTACTTGCAAAAATGATCATTGCGTATTATTTATAATAGCAAAAGTTTAGAAACAACCCAAAGTCTACCATAATAGAATTGCAAAAAAAAATTACAATAGAATATTGTGTAGCTGTACAAATAAAAAATTAAACATGCTTCATGACAAGGAAAGTAAGTCCTCATGAGATACAGCAAGTGAAAAAGGTAGGTTATAAAGTTATGAGATGTTGTATAATCAATCTCTCTTGTATAAAAATAAACATATAGATGTATAGAAAAAAGACTGAAAGGAAATCTATTCATTATTAACAAGAGATTGCCTCTAAAGTGACTTGTTTTCTTCTCTGTGTATTTTTACATTTTTCAAAGGCTCCTGTAGTCAGAAAATTTCCTTTACTACTAAATTAAAACAACACAATTGTCTGTAATTGTGCACATCCTAGTGTCATGGGATATCTTTTGATGTCTGGAAACTCTCCTTATATATCAAACAAATAAACAGCTTGTTAAGTCATAAACAGCTAGGTATCACTTTGTTAGATTTTCCACTTTTAGGGTGCTGGGATTGTTCTCTATAAACACTTTGTATGTAGCTAAATACCTGTGGTTAACGAATATTAAACCATCCAATTAGAATCAGAAGTAAAAATTATTTTCATTAATGTTGTAAAAAAAAAATAGCTCCTTAAATGATTTTTCCACATGAAATAAGCCTTCATATTGAGGTCTCACAGCTCTGTAGAGATCTGATTTCAGTAGTCTGGATAGCTTTGCTTTTTCTCTTCCTCTCTTTCTTTTAAATACAGAGGAGCATATTGTTGCATGGAATGGGGGCTGGGGGAGTCTGGTGACACACAAAAAAATCTGTATTCCAGAAGAGGTTGGTGGTGAATCCTTAGCTAAAAGCTGTTAAGGAAACAGGACCCAACCCAAGAGTCCATCCTTAGCCTCTCCTGATACCCAGCCAATGACTCCCAAAGCTCTGTCTCATAGAAAGCCTGGTGCCTCTGATCTGTTCCTTAACTTTCAAATGCCATAGGATGTCCACAAGACAAAAACCCAAGCTCCCTGGCTTACCATTCAAGGACTTCCCTTCAATTTCTTTCCAATTGAATCACCTGCTACTATAGCCCATGAAGTCTCCAAGCAGGAAAGTTGGTCTCTTTAATAACTAACTAATATTTGTTAAGTGCTTAGGGTGTGACACTTAGTGTGGTGAGCTCTTTATTGGCGTTTTGTTTTTATAACAATCCTTGAAGTAGCCGCTATTACTATCTGTGTCATTCACACAAAGAAACAGGCTGAGAAGGGTTAAGTAACTTGCCAAGATCACAGAGTTGGGAAGTTGCCGGACCTGGGATTTGAATCTGGAGGTCTGAGTCCATCACAGGGCTCTTCACTGCAACACTGTTTTGCCTCCCCATCAATTCCTTGTGATATACTGTGTGTATATCACATGCCTGCTTTCTGAGAATCTCACTGGGCTGTTCTCCCATTCATGAATGCTCCCCTGACCCACCCTGCCTATTTCAGTCCCCCCCGCACTTCAAAGATCAGTTAAAGACCCGGCAGATTCAGGCCAGCGTAACGATCTCTTTCTCATTTCAACTCTTGTAGGACTTAGAAGTGCTCACTTGGCTCTTGGCATTGACTGCCTCATGTTGTTGATCTCAGGCTATGTACACTTAGTTCTTCAGCTGGATCAGGAGAACCAGGAAAGCTTGGACTGATAGACCTTGGGGAGGGCGACTTAACCCTCTGAGCTTCAGTTCTCTCTCTAAGAAAAAGGCTAGCCTGTAAGAATGCCTTGAGTGCTAGACGCGATAATATATGTAAGGGTGTCAAGTGTGTCACTGCGTACAGGTAGGAACTCAAAAGTGTTGTTTCCCTTCCTTGTCAGGGGCAGCCAAATTGTTACTTCTTGGTATTTATACACAACTCTGCATATAGTGGGTTCAACTAACCCTGGATGGTTTTCATCTGGAGAGAAACAATAGTAGTTGTAGCTTTTAGTGGCTACATGACCATCTCTACAATGATTTACTACACTGATGAACGCATTACTTTTAGATATATAAAAGCTATTGAGAATAGTTCCAGACAGTTATTTAAAAAAAGGTCTATTGTAATTAAATCTGCCTGGTAGGTAGAAGAGGTAATTAGATCATCGGCAGGTTAGCAAGTTCTTAGGCTACTGGTTGGCAAACTATAAAAACCCGCCAGTGTGTGTTGTTTGGAATACTTTCTGTAAAGCACTAAAAGAGAAATGCATTTGGGAAGAAATATTATGCAATGCCTACATTATATTCATGGAAACTACGTTTTGTTTTATTTTACCAGCCCTCAAAATGGGAGTCTCCTCCCCAAGACTCAGTGGAGTAAGAGGGAAATGCTCAACTCATGCAGCGGCTGGACACTGCATGAACGCTATGCGGATCCATTAACCTGCTTATCCGCTTATGGCAACTGGACGTTGGCTGTTCAGGTGGGTACACGTATTTCAGTTTGCCACAGTCCTTATCATTCCTTATTGTGTTGTACTTGCTGGTTGGCTTCAGAGATTAAAGGCCGAGTTTCCAATTCCTGAATTAACTCAGAGATCTGGTTTTTGTATATCCCAGATTTAGCTTCTGAGACTCACGTGTGGGTAAGGCAGACTCCCAGCCCTGGGCAAGAGTATCCCTGTCCTCGTCATACCTTGTTTAACAAGCTCTTTAATTCTCCCTGGAGTTCCTACACCCAGGTGTACCACACGCTTCTCCAGCAACTCTACCTGCTCCTGGACCTGTTCCAAGATTAAAGAGAAGGGAAGAAAAGGAAAAGTCATTAAGAAAGTGCAATCTTATGCCCATTTAGAGCATTTTATCTCAAAGTTAAGAAAGTGAAATGCAAATGGAGCTACCCTTGTACAGGGTCAACTTCTAGGGCAGAGATGAGCATATCCCTAGAAAACTGGTGAATCTTCAAGGAATCAAAGGGTCAAACCTCAAGCTCTATACAGGGACCGAGCATGGCAGTAGCGACTGCCGTAGGTGGGGGCAGGGGTAGGTATGCGGAAGGACAGAATTAAAAGAAACAGAAAAGCTGTTAAATGTTACATAAGGAAGGAACTCAGTAAGTACTTGCTAAGGAGATTAGGAGAAGAGGTTGAAAGGAAACAGCTGAGGTCTGGGAAAGGCCTTTGGGGATCACAGGCCCCTGCTTACCTTTATGTGCTTTGCAAATAATTTTATAACTTTGCTGTCTCCTCTGAATGCTGTCATTGACCTAATGAAAAGAAATAGGTGAATGCTTAAGAAAACCGACTCATTCTGGGCCACAATGACTACTTAAATATTATGTCTTGCTTTATTCAAAGAATATGTGCATCTGTGTGTATCTATGTGCATACATACACACAAATTCTGAGATTTTCAGGTTAGCCCATCTTTGCAGTGAGAGTGGGTGGCCTTTTATTCAGGCACATATCTGGGTGGGCTTCATACTGCCATACACAAGGCCAACCTTACTTAAGCCTCCTTGATTACTGAAACACAGGACTCTGCCTTTCACTTCCAGCACAGAATTCCTGTATTTCAGGTCCCTGGCAGAGAATTTATGTTCCAATTATGCAGTGCAGTTCTCACAGAAAATCTGGTTACAAGAGATATCTTAGAGTGGTGATGCCAGCCCATTCTCTGTGGAGCCAAGGGCATCTACAAAGCTCGGCCTGTGGTGGCCATGAGGGGAAGCTGGGGATGAGCCCGAAAGGAAGAAGGAGGAGGGCTCTTCTATCCTTCTGTCAGAGCTGTCCCTTTTATCTACTTTGTAGACTAAGCTTCTCTATAAAATTTTATATGTGGAAATGGAGCTTTGGCCAAAAAGAAAGGAAGGAAGGAGGAAGGAAGGGAGGGAGGGAGGGAGGGAAGGAGGAAGTAAGAAAAGAAGGAAGGGAAAGAGGAAGCAAAGGAGGAAGGAAAAAAACTAAGAAGAAGCCAATGACACAATGGACTGGCTGAATTAAAGCTATGAGGGCGGGGGTTATTATGAATGAGTGAAGCGATCTGGGACGCAGGTGTGAGGACGGAGGGGCACTGGAGAGTGTGTGTCCCCCAACCAGTGCTCAGCTTTGCCAGTTATGATGATGTGAGATTATGGGCTTAAGACCCTTTGATTTTTAGAGAAGCCAGAAATCTAGATTTTTATATGTGCAATCTGATTTTAAATATGGACAACCCATACCAAAAATTTTTAGGTGCAAAATTCTTGTGCCTTTGAGCTGTCACTTTACAGTCTCTGGCTTACACCAGCAGGACAGGCAGGCCATTTAGTTTCTAGGTAGTCAGGAAGCTAGATCTATCTGAATCAATCCAGACCACCAGCTCTGAGGGTCAAGACGACATTGGTGGCACCTGACATGCCTGCCTTTCTCCTCAGGTCCTCAGCTGGTACCAACAGCTGCTCTATAAACAGCCACATAACATTATCTGTCCTGGGTTTTTGTTGTACAGATGACAGGAGAATACTGCTGCCACTGTGTCACGGGGGAAGAGCTGTATTTCTCAGGGAACTTTTGTTTTCCCCCAAAACCCACAGAACGTCGTCAATCTGGCCACTGATAATGATTCCCAACAGATCCTGGCTGTTGGAAGGTGCAGGCCCCCAGTCGGGGCCACCTTTGCAACTGAACAGGGCCTTATAGACATGATTTTGAGCACCATTTTTAGCTGGCTTCACGTAATTTTTTGTTCTTTATTTTTTCCTTCCATTTTCACAACCTGCTTTTCACTTGTTGAATGTATTTCTATATATCACCTAAAATTCCGTTTTGAGAAGAAGTGGGTATAAATGATCTTTTAATTGATATTTGAGGATAGACCTAAACATGGGTTTACTACTTTCCTTCATATATCATTATTATATTTGAGAAACATTGCTCAGTAAAAACATATGAGTTTGGAAAATAGTGAATCATGCTATACAAATTCTGTTCCCTTCAAATTTTTACTTACACATAAGCTTCCTCCATGGCAGGGTTAGCCAGGAAGACAATTTAACATAAGTCACGGCTCTCAAGAGAACAGATCTTACAAAAGTTAGAATTATTAAATATTAGTCTTTATGAATAGGGCTTGTTGCGCCTACTCAGAAATCACCTTTTCAAATCACCTAACCTTGAAATGGATCACAGTATTACCGAGGATGCAGAAAAATACTGCGAACTAGTCAATGAAGTGTGACAACACAGTACTTCTATGCCCTCGGTAAGGAATTTATCTACAACAAAAGCTCAAATCAATTTGATAGCTTTATTTTAAGAGTCCACCTCCAGGCCAAACTCTTTGCCCTTAGCCTTTGAATCTGAAATGAGGTCGTTTTTAAAGCACTGAAAAGTCAGTGTGAATTCCCGCGATTTCAGGACCAGCAAGTACAGCTGCCCAGAAGCAGTTGGAATCTTCAAGATCAATTATGTTTACAGCAGAAAAAATGGAAAGAAACACTTTTGTTTTACTGGGAGAGTATGTGCTACAATTTAATGTGTGTCTCCACTTCAGTGGAGAAAGGAGGATTTGAAGGACCTATTAAAGTTTAACAACTACTTTTCTAAACTCATGATTAGATTAATTCATTTAGAGAAAAACATTCTAAATAACTGCTGAGAGTCTACATTTGTACTTAGTCTATTTGACCCAGTTCCTTTTTCTTCATGACTTGGATTTTCCTTTGTTTTGTCTCCTTTCAGAGCCTGGCCTGGAGCCTGGCTCTCAGGGAGAGCTGCTCCGAGCAAATCCCATCTGACCCTGACGGCTCTTCTCTGAAAGCTGAATATTACCACTCACCAGTGGAAGCCTTCTTGTGTATTCTACAAAAACTACGGTAAATGAAAAGGTAGGTGAAAGCACTTAGTAAAGCACTGACAAATTATCTTTAAAACATAATCTTTACATTCAAATTTTTGTTCCATTTGGAATTTATCTTGGTATAAGAAGTAAGATACGAATCTAACCTCATTTTTCCAGATGGCTACTCAGTTGTTTCAACACCATTTATTAAACAATCCATCTTTCCCTACTGATTTCTGATTTGTCACCTTAGGCATGTGCTCCATTTTCATATGCATTTGGGTCTGTTCCTGAACTTTCAATTCTGTTCCACTCATCTGATCTGTCATGCATGTGCCAGCTCCATACTGTTTTAATTATTGAGAGAGCGTGTGTGTATGTATATATAATTTGTAACCTCTAGGGATATAATCTTCTCACTGGTATTCTTTTTCAGAATTTCTTTACCTATTTTTAGTTGTGTATTTTCCTATAAGAATTCAGAACTAGTTTATCCAGTTTAAAAAAACAATTCTATTGGAGTTTTACTAGGATTCTGTGAAATCTGTAGGCTATCCTAAGTAAGACACACATCATTACAATATTGAGTTTTCCTATTCAAGAATATGGTACACATTTTTGTTTGTTCACGTTTTCTGCATCCCTTAAATGATGTTGTCTGTACATAAGTTTTGGTAAGTGTATTCCGTAGTATTCTATCTTTTCTTTCTTTCCTCTTTTTTCTTTTCTTTCTTCCTTCCTTCCTTCTTTTGCTTCTTTCTTCCCTCCCTCCCTCTCTCTCTCTCCCTCTCTCTCTCTCTCTCTTTCTTTTCTTTCTTTTTTTCAATTCATAATGGAGATGGGGTCTTATTATGTTGCCCGGGCTGGTCTCGAACTCCAGGGCTCAAGCAGTCCTCTGACCTCAGCCTCCCAAAGTGCTACGATTATAGGCATGAGCCTGGCTTCTCTTTTCTTGTTACTGTTTTAAGTCAGCTCTTTTCTTCTAACTGGTTGTTTGGGGTATGATCTCCTTGCTTTTACCCTTGCCGTCTACAATGTGTGCTCTCCACATGGCAGCCAAGTGAACCTTTAAAATGATGATTCAAATCAAGTAACTCCTCAAAATCCTATAATGGCATTCGATCTTGGGGTCTTCTGTGCTTACTCTCCCCTCTACCTGGAATGGTTTTCTTTCAGATAGTTGCTGGGCTTTCTTCACTTTGTTCAAGTCTCTGATCAAACTGTCATCTCCTTAGAGAAGCTTTCTGTGACCATCCTTTGAAAAGCAGTCCTGATCCACTTACATCCCTTTGCCATGCTTTATTTTTTCCTTATGTAACTTATCAATGTATCTGACACTACAATGTATTTTTATTTGTTTATTAACTGTCTTCACTACTGAAATGTAAATTCCACGAGGACAGGGACTCTGTTTTGTTCATTGCCACATCTCCAGCACATAGAACATAATAAATAGCTTGGCACGTAACAGTTATTTAGAAACATTTATGATATGAAATAGGTGAACCTTCCAACCTAATGAGTTCCAGGGCTCGGATGGCCGAGCTGCAGATGATCAGCATCAGGACCGATTTTTTTTCAGTGTGGTTTCTCCTAAGTTTTACCCACTTAGGACAAACTGGAAAAAAGACCACAAAACAATTATTCAAAATACAGCGAAACAAGGCCCACCTCCCAAGTTGAGTATTTCTTCTTTGTTGAGTGTTTAAGCAAAATAAAATATAGTGAGCATGGTTCATTATAATTACAATTATAATTCCATTTTCTGGTTATTGTAAATATTAGATTAAAATGAAGTATCATTAATTTATAACACAAAACACACATGCCAAGTCCTTAAATGTGACTGATTTTAAAATTAAGCAAAAAACTTTGAAATATTACATTTTTGATATTTTAATTTATGTTCGATACTTGAAGACAATGACAAGAAATTCTGATTCAATCATGTTAAATTTTAAAGGGACATTCAACATAAGACATAAAATGGAACAAAGATTTAAACAACAGCAAACATTTATTAAATACTGACACGGTGCTATCTTGGGGTCTTTTATATTCTTTTATCTTGGGGTCTTATATTCTTTTATCATCTTGGGGTCTTACATTTCTTTTTTGATTTTCGTAGTCTAGTGAGGTTAATTCTGTTATTACCTAGATTAACATTTCTGAATTTGAAGCTGAGAAAGGTTTATGAACTTGAGTGTCATCAGAATTGCTGGCAGTTTGAAAGAAGAATAAAAAATTTCTATATCTAAACGATTTCATTGCTGGCCATAAATAAATGATCACTTGATATGAATAATTTAGTTATTGCTGGCTACACATAATACATATAGAAGGGCCAGACACAGTAGCTCATGCCTGTAATCCCAGCACTTTGGAAGGCTGGGGCGAGTGGATCTCTTGAGCTCAGGAGTTTGAGACCAGCCTGGGCAACATAGAAAGAACCCGTCTCTACCAAAAATAATTTTTAAAAATTAGCTGCTTGTGGTAGTGCACAACTATAGTCCCAGCTACTTGGGAGGTTGAGACAGGAGGATTGCACAATCCCAGGAGGTTGAGCCTCCAGTTAGCTGTGACCACACCACTGCACTCCAGCCTGGGAGACAGAGTGAGACCCTGTCCCTCTCTAGCCTCCTAAAAAACACATTTTCAAAAGATAGATAAAATTAGATTGATTTCACATTAGCCATGGTCTGAGTTCTAAACATGCAAATAGAATTTCACAGATGGAACAGATATGACATAGTCCATCTTCCCTGTTTTTCAGATAACAAATTAAGTCAAGGGAAGTACTCAGTGACTTGTCTCAGGTCAAACAGCAAATTGGTGGAGGACCTGGGACTAGAACACCATTCTCTGGATTCCAGGAGCAATAATGGTCTAATGTGTTATAAATAAAAACGAGACCGAAACCTGATTTCCCAAAGCCAGAGCAAAATAAGAATAAGTTTAAGTAGATTAAAATCAAAGTTTACTTACTTTCTTTTAGGTATGAGGAAAGACTGTGAGTCAAATCATTGGCCTTGAGGAAACAGGAGTCTAGAAATATGAGAAACATGCTTTACAGAGAATTTTGTAAACACACACACAGTCAAATAGATGGTATGTGAGTTATGAGTGATGTATAAGGTTGTAAAACATTAGTGAATTGGAGGCCCATTACATATCTTAAAGTATTGCCTGTATTTAAAATAACAGCGGCAACGAGTAAACTTTTAACTTGTCACAGAGCTGCCCATAATTTGTTAGAGCAGTGAAATAGGAGATTGTTACATCACTCAGCAGATTAATGAAGGACTTATATTTTCCAAATCCATAAAATAGGCACTATAACAAATGCAAAATGAAATGGCTAACAAATCTATGTAAAGATATTCAAACTCACTAGTTATCAGAGAAGTGCAAATTAATATAATGTACTTTACACACTTGTTAGAATGGCAACAATTGGCAAGATATTTGAAAGCAGGGTGCTGGAAACTTGTGAACTGTAAGTGGAAGTAGAAACTGGTATAGTTATTCTGGAAAGTAGGAATATTAATCTGTTTATAATCCCATGATTTCATTTCAAGTAAAATAAAGGAAAGAAATTCTTGTGTGGTCTGTTAAGGTACACACACAAGGATAGTCATTCTGGCATTATTTGTGATACTAGGGTGCTGAAAGCAACCCAGGTGTCCACATCTGGGAGAGTGGATGAGTAAATGTGATAGATGGAAATACTGGAATATCGTGTTGCATTTAGAAGTAATGAACTAGATATGCATAAAACTACATAGTCACATCTGGAAAAAGTGTCAAGTGAAGAAAGAAACAGAATAAAAGCCTTAGCACAAAGCCATTTAGATACAATTTAATATGTATATACATACACAGCATGACATATTTTATAAGAATATATATATATATTTTAAAATACCTATCATATTAGAGTGAATGCCTATAAGGAAAGGAAAACAGAGTTTGGATTAGGGAAGAATGGGAATCATGTCTCTAAATACAACACAACAGAAAAATACAAGAAAAGACAATATAACACGGTAAAATAAAATAGGGGCCTTGACTGAGCAAAATGAAATTTATGTTGTGACCCAGCACATAGAAGCCATTAAGTGAGTAATTCAAAGCTGTTTTCTCCTATATTGTTGTGGAGCCTTTGGTGGTCTTTAAAACTACAATGTCCCAAGCCTGGATATGATCAGACTCACCTGGAGAACTGAAGATACAGATTCCCGGGTTGGAGTCTCTTTTGCAAAGTGAATTAGAATCTCTTGGGGGAAGAGCCTGGGAATCTGATTTTTA
This sequence comes from Sapajus apella, assembly GCF_009761245.1. Classification (NCBI taxonomy): domain Eukaryota; kingdom Metazoa; phylum Chordata; class Mammalia; order Primates; family Cebidae; genus Sapajus; species Sapajus apella. The sequence goes on from NW_022436980.1 coordinate 20,255,674, forward strand.
AAAAGTTCCTGGGTGACTCCGTTGCAGCTAGCCTATAGGCATGTAGGAATCACTAATCAACTGCACTGCAGCTCTCAGGAGACAGCAGAGAGGTTAATTAGCTCCGGGAGATGCCAGCCTTGAAACCCTAATTAAGTGCCCATGTGTATGACATTAACAATGTGCACAATATTAATTGAACAGACATGTTCCTGCCCCACAGACACAAACAACCTCAAATCAAAACCAAGTCAAAGGCTTGACAAACTAAATAGGAACAATATGTTGTTATTTATATCTACCTTATATGTATATATACAAGGTGATTTATGCCCCTCCTGGAGTGTATTCCAAATAACCTACTGTATCTCCTTTCCCTCCCCAGCTTATATCTCTTTGTCGTTGGTCTCATCAGTGAAGTGACCAGGACCCGTTCTACCAAATCTTCCTCTGATGTCTCAGTTTATTGTGTCTTAAATGGCCTAATTTTTTAACTAAAAATAAAAACCTGTCCTTTTTGGTTATAACGTTATTTCACACATATTTTCCTTCCTCCCCAAACGAACCCATGATCCCACATTCTTGCCTAACTACATTACTGAACTCCAATAAAACAGTAATATCAGACAAATTCACTATGGAACTCAAATGACTCCTTGAAAGTTTCTTCCGAGCTTTGACTCTCTAACTCCAGAGAGGAGCAAGGTTTACGACGTTCCATGAGGTTACAGAACAGCAGTGGTCCTGTTACTCACAAATCCTAAGTTCAAGTTATGCTCTAACAAAGAACTAGAATGCAAAACTGACCATCGAGCCACAGTAAAAGTCAAACTTCAGTTAAAGCTTTAAAAGTGGTTAGAATAGCTCCTGTGATAGTGCAGTCAGGACACAGTTTTCACAGCAGAGGCAGTGGTGTGCTGAGAAGACTAGATTGTAACTGCTATTGGAACCGTCTACGCTTAGTAAGTCTAAAACTCCAGATCCTACTCATGTGTAAATGCACTCCTTCAATTCGCTGAAGGGCAATCTCCTTGGAAAACAAACAGATGGGGCACTCATGTCTCCAAACCCAATGTGTGTTTTTGAAAAAAGGATATCACAAAAGAATTATAAAAATTCAGGGAACAGGCCAGGCGCAGTGGCACATGCTTGTAACCCCAGTACTTTGGGAGACCGAGGCAGGTGGATCACAAGGTCAGGAGTTCAAGACCAGCCTGGCCAAGATGGTGAAACCCCATGTCTACTAAAAATACAAAAATTAGCTGGGCGCGGTAGCAGGTGCCTGTTATCTCGGCTGCTTGGGAGGTGGAAGCATGGCAATTTCTTGAACCTGGGTGGCAGCTATTGCATTGAGCTGAGATCGTGCCACTGCACTCCAGCCTGGGTCACAGAGTGAGACTCCGTTTCAAAAAAAAAAAAAAAATTCAGGGAACAGATTGTTTTTCAGTTTCTCAAGCTTCTAGAAAGCATAAAGTTGTAATGGAAAAAGGAAATCAAGCCACCTTCTACTTTTTCCAAAAGCAATATTAGATATCCCTAGTACTGTAGTCTATAAATAGCTCATTTGAAGCAATTGTACCAAAACTTTATGTGGTTTGATTTTATGACAACATCTATTTCAAAATTTAATTAATTTTGAAATTAATTAAAATTAGTTGTTTAAGCTGGGTGTGGTGGCACGTGACTATAGTCCCAGATACTATGGAGGCTGAGGTGGGAGGATCTTCTTGAGCCCTGGAGTTTGAGGCTGCAGTGAGCTATGATGGTGCCACTGCACTCCAGCTTGGGTAACACAGCAAGACCCTGTCTCTAAAATAAATAAGCAAATATTTTTAAAAAGTTAGTTGTTTACATTTTGCAATATCTTTTAGCTTAATTATAAACACACTAAGGCAGTAGATCTAAAATTCTAGTAGGCTTAAGAATCCCTTGAGGCAAAGCATCAGCCTCGCAAAACATGCAGAATTTTATTCCTAGGTTTAGATAGTTTGCTTGAAAGAGTCTGGCCTGCAACCCAAAATACTATCTAAAAACCATGACTAGAAATCCGTGATAAGAACAACAACAAAACTAAATTGCTTATTAAGGCTAAAGTTCTTGCCTATAGGAGTTGAGCAAAGCAGTGTTGTAAGGCTGGTTGCCTCGCCAGGAGACCGGACACACCCACCCATTCTGCACTCGGCACCTGACTCTGTACCTGGCACCCACCTCTGCACTTGGCACTGGTCTCTCCTCCCGGCACCCGACTCTACACTTGGCACCTAGCTCTGCTCGTGGTTACCCTGGAAGGCCCCGCCTGGCCAGCTCTTGTATTAGAAAAACCCGCCCGACAACCCAACAACCAATAGTGGCCTGCCCCGTCCCAATCCCTCTCCCCTGGAGCCAATCAGAGCACCCAGCTGTTGCTCCTTACTCATAGCCCTAAAAACCCCAGCCCCAGGAAGTCAGCGCGACTTTTCTGGCCCCTTTCCCGGACCATAGAACCTCGCCTGGGAGCTGAATAAACTGGCATTTAATTTTCTTATACTGGCCTCAGTTTCCTCATTTTAAACTCGGCAATAATTCTTACAAGTATTTCATATCTATAATTTTAAATGTGTACTTTAACTTCTGTCCTCATGATGAATTCCTACTCATTAAAAAAAATACACACCCAACAATTAGCCTTTTGAATAAAAAAATACAATCACAAATCTTAGTATTAGATTTGCCAAATACTGTTTCGCATGTAATAAGGATATAATCTATCAGTTAAAACTATTAGATTGAGGAAAGAAGTATTATGTTTCTTTTTTTTTTTTTTTTTTTTTGAGCCGGAGTCTTGCTTTGTCCTCCAGGCTGGAGTGCAATGGCATGATCTCGGCTCACTGCAACCTCCGCCTCCCGGGTTCAAGTGATTCTTCTGCCTCAGCCTCCTAAGTAGCTGGGATTACAGGCACATGCCACCATGCCCAGCTAATTTTTGTATTTTTAGTAGAGACAGGGTTTTACTATGTTTGCCAGGCTGGTCTCGGACCCTTGACCTCAAGTGGTCCACCTGCCTAAGCCTCACAAAGTTCTGGGATTACAGACATGAGCCAGTGTGCCTAGCCGGAAATTTGTTTCTTTAATTATTATTATTATTTTTAAAAGAGATGAGGTCTCACTATATTGCCCAGGCTGGCTTCAAACACCTGGGCTCAGGCAGTCCTCTAGCCTCGGCCTCCCAAAGTGCTGGGATTATAGGGATGAGCCACCGCGCCCGCTGGAAAATATGTTCATTGACTGCCTGAGACACCTAACCATAATAGATAGTTATGTTTTGCTCCTCCTCATGAGGAAAACGGAAGCTTGGCTGTACCTGGTAGGTTCAGTTCTTCCAATTCAATCACTGAGCGACTGCTGCTATAATAGTCCTTCATCAGCTTCTGTAGGTCTTCAGGTACCCCTGGCTTTGGTTCTGATTTTGCAAGAACATCAGTGATTTTCTTCTAAGATACGAGAAGGAAGAAAAATGGGAAGACATATTTTAAAATGGCATTTGGCTTGGAATAGGTTAGTTCCTCTGGCATTTAAACTGCACATAGCTTTGGGCGTTAGCCACATGTAAATGTGGATAACTGATCATATTAAAGTCGCCCTATGGAAAGTAGAAAAAATATTACAGGAAATGGCAAGATCTATTTTGATTTTGACTCATTTGTGTAGCATGTATTGAATGCCTGCAGTAGTGTACTAGAAACACACAGTCATTCATTTATTTCCATCATAAGCTTCCCTTCTCAATTCCTTCTAATGGTCCACCAAAGATTCAGAAGGAGCGTTTCCCACTGCTGACTCCAGCTTTTCCCACTCCTTCCACAATATCCCCGTTTTTATACACCTGCCAAGAATGGTCAAGGTGCTGTCAAGGGAATTAACTTTTAAAAATATGTCATCAGTGGGCACATTTTAGCGTGACCTCAGTCAAGGCTAAGCTATCTAGCTAGAGTTTTGACCCTGAGCCACCAAGAACTTAACACTCCTGAAGGCCATTAGTGTACAAACTATCAAAGAGAAGTAAAGTCACTTCTTTAAGGACTTGCCAAACCTCAGCCAATTTGGCATCTCCAATCTTCCTATTTGGCCATTTGTAAGAAAAGAAAACATATGCACACACATTCTCAGTCTTCTAAAAGCTTGCTGTTAAGTAATTGGGTTGAGTCCATCTTCTTTCCTCTAATCCCAATCGTATTTCCTCGGCTGACTTCAGCAGTAGACCCCTCTTGACCGGGAGAGAATTACACTGCTGTTTTCACAACTGTGGGAGAAGGTCACAGCTAACCATACTTTCTCCAAGGCTGAGCCATAAAAAAGTTTGTATAGGAGAAAGAGTCTTTCCTATGCTCACAGGCAAACATCAAAATATAAGGGGTGGGGGGGGGGTTTGCCTTAATTTATGGTTCCAAATTAGTCAGAAATGCCCCCATACTGCCTTTATCTGCTTATTATTTTCTTTTTATTCATACTTTAAGGTCTTAAAATCTGGAATGAGTAGTAAAAGGAGGTTGGTATTTTTCTTTTCTTGGACAGAGCCTGAAGGGCTGGGGGAGGATAGCTGTGGACTCCTTCTAGAATTAGAAACCTGTATCTGACATCTGACCACACTGAAAACATAGGGTGGGTAACAAAGATATTTGGTACTCCACAAAATGAAAGAGGAGTCAGAAGAATTTATTCTTAGCTCCAACAGAAACACTTATTACTAGTGACCTTCAGAAAGTCACCAAACCCCAAGGACTCTTACAATGTCTGCATCTCTTAGGTGGGGATTACAGTAGTTGCCTCATGAAAGTATGATATATAATATATAAAAATGTGATAAATTATTAATATTACCTTTCTCCTCTTCCTGGTCTTGGTGGTATTGTCTTTTCTTTCCTTTGGTTGTATCAAAAAACATTCTTTAGGCTATTAAGAAATACAAGTGAGAAAATTTTAATCTTTGCATGATAAAGTGGTATGTCAATTCATGATGTGAACCCCAAAGTACTTTCTACCATGCATGTATTCTTCAGAGTATCTTGGTAACATTCTACAGAAAGAGAGATGCTGGAAGACTTACTGTAGGTTATTACACAGTGGTTGGGCTGAGAGAATTTGAGAAAGTCAGAAAGTGCAGATGACTTAAGACTGGAAAATCTTTGAATGAACATCAAATGTGTGAGTGAGTGTATATGTGTGGTTGGTGTGGAAGGGCAGGGTACTGGGTTTGTGTAATACAGGCAGAAATTGATGTGATTAAACTTAAGATGTGGTAAGACAGTCTTTGACTAGAGTGACTAGGGTTTTCCATGAACCAGCTGTGTGTGAGCCTACATTTCCAAGTCACTGGTTATTGTTTTCTATTACCCATTCCTTTCCTCTTTTCAATAAGCATAGAAAATCCAAAGTAGGATATATTTACTTATGTTTTTTAAACCAGCTGCAGCAAATGCCTTTAAATGACTATAAAATGAATGTCTCTGCTAATAGTCTGATACCGGTCTCAGCACCATAATATCTGGAGTAATCTATTTTGCCTGTTGCCTTGACCCCTGAGTACCCTATACAGTTTAGCGCTATTTTTACACTGAGGTTTTTTTTTTTTTTTTCTAATGTAGAAAAACAGGAAATTTGGACTAAGACCTTGATTTATAAAATAGAATGCCCCAGATTCCATATTTATTAATCATAAGCAGGAGTAGAAAATGTTTCCTGTGCTGGACCTTTTATGCAACACTGTCAAACAAGTTGCCAAGTAAGATATAAAATGTAAGTGAAAACTTATTCTGAGTTTTCCTTGATTAACTTTCCATTCCAACCAGAGAAGACTCAGTTTAAACTGATAAGCTACTAACTAAAGCAATCTTGTCTCCACTGGCTCTGTTAAAATGATTACAGATGAATCTTTCTATGAAAACTTGCAGACAGCCTGCAGATTGAGAATGTCTACGGCCTGAAGTCAGAGAGAAAGATATAATGCTACATAATTTATTCAAGACATGGGGCCAAAGACCAGCAGTTTCAAGATTCTCTTTTAGTTATTACAGAAATGGATTTTTAAAGTTCGGGATTAAAGTGACATGGGAAATCTTAAAATTTTAGCTTCCTCTCAGATAAAACAAAAAACCCACAAAGAGCTATTGCATCATAGCTAAAGAAAAGAGAGATATGGCCTCTCTTATTTAGAAAGTTAAACTGTCTTGTGGATGTAGATACATGCCAATTTGATGCTGGTACATGCCAATTAGAAACTGTGCCAAGGCCACTAATATGTCACAGAAGCTGCCAGATGGCCATAAGAGTACAATTACAAACCAGGCCAACATTCAGCTCATGTCCCTAAGGCAAAGGCCAGGATATGATTAGCAGTTCCCTTAAACCATACTACATTATATCCACCAGTATCAAGGTTTTGGGGAAGCATATTTAGAAACCTGTTACATTTTTTTATTTAGTATATGAAGGTGTTCTCGAGGAATATGTTCAGTACTGGTTGTATTTGTGCTAGGTTTACAAAGCCAATTAGCTAAATGGTGACATCAATTAAATCTACAAATGAGCTCAACTGTAAGAATATGGACTCTTTTATTCTTGAAGAAAAAATAAAATGTAATTCTGAATCATGCATAGGAAAAAAGAAACACACTTGATGAACTGCTTTAGCCATGATATTGCCTCAGGTTTAAATGTTAGGCTCAAATTCTTACATCATCCTAAAGGAAATACAATATAATCTTTGGTTTTTGGAACTAGTTACTTTAGCTGGCTGTGGTAGGGTGCCAATGAAAAGGCCAATTTTATGGGGTCAATTTGCATAGAGGTGAGATGACTTTATGGAGAAATCCAAATCCATAGTACTGAAAATTCTTTTTTTTTTTTTTTTGAGATGGGGTCTCGCTATGTTGCCCAGGCTGGAGTGCAGTGGCTATTCACAGGCACGATCCCACTACTGATCAGCATGGGAATTTTGACCTACTCCGTTTCTGACCTGGGCCGATCCACCCCTCCTTAGGCAACCTGGTGGTCCCCCGCTCCTGGGAGGTCACCATATTGATGCTGAACTCAGTGAGGACACCCGATTGGCATAGCGCACTACAGCCCAGAACTCCTGGGCTCAAGTGATCCTCCCACCTCAGCCTCCCGAGTAGCTGGGACTATAGGCACGCACCACCGCGCCCGGCTGAAAATTCTTAAATTTAGTCAACTGCTTTGTTAATGCTGCTGTTTACCCTCAGGGAGACTGGGTAGGAAGATGTGAAGAATCTGGCCAAGACACTAAGCATTTCTGGAAACCAGTTCCAACACTGTGTGACTTTGACAGTTGTTAGGCAATGCCATTTCTTTATATAAAATGTAGCAACTTAAAATATGTAGTCTGAAGAATCAAACTCCCCTAAAAATGTTGCTTTTAAGGGAAGCAACTGGGGCATATTTTCCAATTCCTTAAACTATCAAGAATTCCATTACTTAAGAATGATTCTCCTGGTTAAACATGGCAAATGAACCTCAAAATGCCAGTAAACTGAAAATAAAGGACGTTGAAAAGGACCTATTGAGCGGATCTATGTAAAACCCAAGAAACCAGGAGAGAGAACAACAGTAATGCAGTGATTTCAACAACATTTTGGAAAATGGACAGTGGCTGGAGCTGGATAGAAGTGACTTGGCAGAGACAGAAAGCTAGCATCTGGGTTTCTGAAGGGGTGAAAGCTAACAATAAGTGAGTCTTTGACCTGTTGAACTCTGAGAAGGTTCCAGTACTTGGAGGCACAAAGTACTACAGAGAGTAAAGGGTTAAAAAGAAAGAGATTGGCTGAAAGTTTATATTTAGAACGACTAGCTACCCCCATCCTCCACTAGGTGATATCTCCTACCCTGGTAGCCAAGCAGCTATCCCATTACTGCTTCCTTTTGCCTTGCCTGTCCTAGTAGCCAACTGGAGATCTATTGTCTGAAGAGATCAAGAGGATCAAGACTGGGTCAGGGGAGAGAGGGCAGAGGCTGAGGCTTGCCTCCATTTCCTGCCCCTATTCCATGCTTATATATAGCAGGCAGGAGACTACTGAATTCTTCCTCAGGAAAATGGAGTGGCCTAAAAGAAATACCATCAAAGAGTGACATTTGGGATTTCCATAGTAAAAAAATCCAGCTTGTTATCCTATCACCTACCATGAAGTACACTAATCAACAAACCCCACTCATCAATGTTTTAGTGTATCTCTCTTCAATAAGAATGAATAGCTAAGGTTCATCAGACATCTAAGGAAAGTCTCCAACACAGGAGCAAATAAATACCAAAAAGAAAAATGAACCTAGAGAAAAGTGGGACAGTACCTCAAAATAATGACAATTAATATCCGCAGAGAGATAAGGGAAGATTTTGCAGCCATGAAATAAGAACAAGATGCTATAAAAATGGGAAAAACAGTTAAGCATTAAAACAAATAAGAAAGGTGGGATAAAAATATACAAGGAAGGCTTGAAGATAAAGTAGAGCCAATCTCCCAGAAAGAGATGAAAAATGAAAAAAAAAAAAAGTGAGAAAATCAGAGAATCAACCCAAGAGATTCAGTTTTCCAATAAATGGTATTATAGAATAAAAGGTCACATAAAACAGTAGGGTCTTGGCATGGTGTCTCATACCTGTAATCCTAGGGCTTTGTGGGGCCAAGGTGGGAGGACTGCTTGAGGCCAGGAGTTTGAGACCAGCCTTCTTAGTTACAAAAAAAAAAGGCCAGCACACAGTGGCTCACACCTGTAATGCCACTTTGGGAGGCCGAGGTGGATGGATCATGAGGTCAGAAGTTTGAGACCAGCCTGACCAACATGGTGAAATCCTGTCTCTATTAAAAGTACAAAATATAGTAGGGCTTGGTGGCACATGTCTGTAATCCCAACTACTCAGGAGGGTGAGGCAGGAGAATCCCTTGAAGCCAGGAGTCAGAGGTTGCAGTGAGCCCAGTGAGCCAAGATCGTGCCACTGCACTCCAGCCTGGGCGACAGAGTGAGACTCCATCTCAAAAAAACCAAAACCAAACCAAACAACAACAACAACAAAACTAGCCACTTGGGAGGCTGAGACAGCAGGACCTCTTGAGCCCAGGAGTTCAAAGTTGCAGTGAGCTGTGATTGCACCACTGCACTCTAGCATGAATGACAAAGTGAGACCCTTGTCTCTAAAAAGGAGTCATCATAGAAATAATATGTGACAAAATAAAATTAAAAAAAAAAACATATATGACAAACTTGTGTTGCCTGAAGGAAACTTTCTAGAACATGAAATTCCAAATTGAAAGCCCATTAGGTATAGGGTACAACAAATATGAAAAATACCCATACCAAGGAACATCACTGTGAAATTTCAGAAAATCATGGACAAAGAAGATTCCAAAAATTTCTCCTCCAAAATAGTAACATATAAAATACAAAAGATCAGAAAAAAGAATAGTGTCAAGACCTCTAAAAAGCAATAATGGATGCTAGATCTTAATGGAACAATGCTTTCAAAATTATGAATAAAGTTTATTTGTAAATTAAACTTTTATACCCAACCAAAGTATCAATCAAGTGTAGAATAAAGACATATTCAGATATATAAAGTCTCAAAAAATTTACTTCCTACCTACAGATACTGAAGACTGTATTTCAGAATATAAAGGGTGAAACCAAACAAAAGGAAGATATGGGATTTGGCCAAAAAGGAGTCCAACCCAGGAGGGTACTGAAGGGGTATCCTAGGATGACAGTTAAGAGGTGTCAATTGTCAGTGAGCCTGGAGAATAACCAATTCAGAATGAAACAGAAATTTGGAGTTCTGCAGGAAAACAAATCCACTAACCCATTTGAGCATATGGAAAATGTTATTCATGGGCATATGGAAGAGATGTTGGAACATATGGAAACAATCAACAATAGGAACAGAGCAAGCAAGCCAGGCAAATAAATAAATGAAGCAACTGTTAATGCCATGAAAATAAAGAGTTGTATAAGAAAGGTGGGATAGTTACAGTATCTTTTCTTTCCCTCAGCATTGAACAATATTTCCATCATCTTAATGATGTAAAGTGACAACTGTTTTAACCAAAATGTGGTATCTTGTTGGCAGGGGAGGCAGCAGTTGGTGACAGAATAGGAAGTATACCAGATGGGAGAACTACGTCTTCATATGCCATGTCAGGATGTCAGTAGACTACATCAGAAATAGCCGTGTAAACTATAAGGTAGAAAGTAAAAAAAAAGCTAGAGAAGCTCAAGTTTTCTCTTAGTTAATAAGTAATATTGTTTGATTTTAAATTTTTACTTTTTGAGATTTAGTCTCACTCATTTTGTTGCTCAGGCTGGAGTGCAGTGGCATGATCTTGGTTTACTGAAACCTCTGACTCCTGGGTTCAAGTGATTCTCCTGTCTCAACCTCTTGAGTAGCTGGGATAACAGATGCGTGCCTCCACACCCAGCTAATTTTTGTGTTTTTTGTAGAGACAGGGTTTCACCATGTTGGCCAGGCTTGTCTTGAACTCCTGACCACAAAAGTTTAAATTGCCATTGTATAACAAAACAAGCATGTTCATTATAAAGATGAAACAACACTGAAGTGGCTTTTAGGTTTTTTTGGACATGGTAAAGTTACTCAATACACACTCACCAAGATGTCAACAATTAAAAGGCCAATAACTCCAAATGTTGACAAGGATGTACAGCAACCAAAATGCTCACACCCTGATGGTGGGGGTGCAAAATGGTACAATTATTTAGGAAAACAATCTGGCAGTTTTTTAATGAAACTGACTCAGCAAGTGTCATGTATTTACTAAAGAGAAATAAAAATACATGTTCTGCTCTGATATGAACACTATACAAATATCACGATGTACCCCATAAATATGTAGAATTATTATGTGTCAATTAAAAATATAAAATAAAATTTAAAAACTTAACATTCCCCAAGAAACTTGTATTGAATATTCATGGCAGCTTTAATCATAATTGTCCCAAACAGGAAATAGCCCCAGGCCCTGAGGTGGTTCATGCCTGTAATCCCAGCACTTTGGGAGGCCAATGTGGGTCAATCACCTGAGGCGAGGAGTTCAAGACCAGCCTCGCCAACATGGTGAAACCCCATCTCTACAAAAATAAGCTGGGCATAATGGCGGGTGCCATCACAGCTACTTGGGAGGCTGGGGTGGGAGAACTGCTTGAATTCGGGAGGCAGAGGTTGCAGTGAGCTGAGGTTGTGTTTTTGCACCCCAGCCTGGAAGATACAGCAAGACTGCATCTTAAATAAATAAATAAATAAATAAAGCCTCATGTGTCTATCAATAGAAGAATGGATAGACAAAATGGTATATTTGTATAACTGAATACTGTTCAGTGTTCTAAATTGAATTGTGTTGCCTTGAAAGTCATATGTTGAAACCCTAACCCCCAATGTGACTATATTTGGAGGTAGGCCCTTTGAAGGGGCAACTAAGTTTAAATGAGGTGTCATAAGGGTGGAACCTCAATTCAATGTGACTGGTGTCTTTATAAGAAGAGGAAGAGACACCAGGGATATGAATAGACAGAGAAAAGACCATGTGAAGACACAGTGAGAAGACCATCTGCAAGTGAACGGGGGACGCCTCCGGAGAAACCAAACCTGTAGACATCTTGATCTCGGTCTTCCAGCTTTCAGAGCTGTTGTGTCAGCCACCCAGTCTCTGGTATTTTGTTACGGCAGCCCTAGCAGACTAACGTGCTCAGCAATAAAGAGGAATGAAATGCTATACAGATATGGAGGAATCTACATTATGCTGTGTTGAATGAAAGAAGCCTTAAACAAAAGAGCATATAACTGTAGGATTCCACTTATATGCCATTTTAGAACAGGCAAAACTGATGTTTTAGAAAAAATATCAGAACAGCTGTTGCCTCTGGGGCAAGGAATTTGGAATGGTGATTGACCCAGGTGGCATGAAAGGATTCTGGGGGCGATGATCCTGTTTTTTCAATCCAGATTGGGTTTTGGGTTACATAGTTGTATTTATATATCAAAATTCACTGAATGGCATATTTGACATTTGTACATTTATTGTATATTAACTTTACCTCAAAAGAAAATATACAAACTTTAAAACAAGTATTAAACATTAGTCAGTGAAGCACATGCTGAAGTATCTGGGATGAGCGCACTGATTTTGCAAACTACTCTGAAATGCGTCAAAAGTACAGTGATTGATGGAGAGTGTGCTTGAACAACACTTTATGAAATTCTGGACTTTGAAGACTTGGAAGGTCTTGAAAGAAAAATCTTACTGGAAAATGAAGGAAAGGGACTTTTTGTTATGCAGTGGTAAAAGTTTAGCAATACAGTTTTCTGAAATTATATTGGTATGGGTAACCTAGCTAAGGAGATTTTCAAATAGTGTTGAAAATCTTGATTTCTTCTTGGGTCCTACAGTAAAATGCAAAAGGAAGGAGTTAAACTGAGAGAAGGACTATTAAATATGAAATCAAGGGTGTGACTTAAAACCATTCATTAAGACCTCAGAAGAAACAAAGATGGTGCCTCAGAGTACTATTCAGTCACAGAGGAGCACTTCAAAGAAACTGTCGGGCACGGTGACTCACGCCTATAATCCCAGAAATTTGGGAGGTCGAGGTGGGCGAATCATGATTTCAAGAGATCGAGACCATCCTGGCCAACATGGTGAAACCCTGTCTCTACTAAAAATAAAAAATTAGCTGGGCGTGGTGGCGCCTGCCTGTAGTCCCAGCTACTTGGGAGGGTGAGGCAGGAGAATTGCTTGAACCCAGGAGGCAGAGGTTGCAGTGAGCTGAGATCCCACCACTGCACTCCAGCCTGGCGCCTGGTGACAGAGTGAGACTGTCTCAAAAAAAGCAAAAAAAGAAAAGAATTAAGGGTATGCCTCATAGATTTTCTCAAACAAGATGCCTCTAGGAAGCTTAAGGGATATTGCCTCACGTTGTATCAGCAAGGGCCCAAGGTGGAGAAGAGATTAGGGCTATGACTTCAGCCTAATGAAGTGAACCCCCAGAAGCATCACAGGTAACACCCACAGTTTTTAAAGGCGCTATATGTGCAGAAATACCACTAGTTTAGGCTGAGGGGGTCCGAGAACGATGAGAACAGAGGCTTTCAGACAGAATTCTGTCGAGAAGCAGGCTGCATGAGCTGCTCAGCTGCAAACACGTGCTGCTTTTCATAGGAAAAAAAAAAGGAGGAGGATAATTGGAGGACAAAACGAAGCCCCAAGGGCAGAGCCAAGAACGATGGAGAATTCTTCCTGGGCCTGAAGACTTAATAAATAAATTGATATTTGCTTGGATGGCCTTTAGAATCCTGTGGACCAATGACTCCATGTGCCTTCTGTTTCCCCCCTTTGAACAGAAATGTCAATAGAGGTTATCCTGCACCTGTCCCACCACTGTGTGCTGAGCATGTGGGAGAGGTAACTTGTCTCATTAGTTTCAGAGGTTGAGAAGAAGAAAGGTACTGAAAGAGCTGTACTTAAGGAACTAAATCTGAGGTGCCCCTACTGCACCTGGACCTGATTTAGATGATGAGATTCTGGATACTAGGCTCACGCTACAATGGGATGAGACTTCGCAGTCCTTGGAGGGGTGAGTATATTCTGCACACTGAAGGGATGTAAGTCATCGGGGGGCCAGAGGAAGATTGTGCTAGCCAGATTCCACGATAGCTCCTCATGATCTCAATCTCCTTGTATTCATATTCCTTTGTAATCTCTTCCCCATGAATGTGGACTGGATTTACTAACTTGCTTAACATGGCAGAAGTGACGAGATGTCAACTCTGAGAATAAACTATAAAAAGATTGTGGTTTCTGTCTTAGGTGCATTTGCTGGTTCCCTCTTGGATCACTTGGCCCGGGGAGAGACAACTGCAACACTGTGAGGCAATCCAGTGGAGAGGCTCACAGAGTGTGAGATTGAGACCCGCCAACAACCACATGAGAGCTGCAAGGTGAACTCTCCCGAGCTGAGCCTCCAGCCCCAGTCCACAACTTGGCTGGTACCTGATAAGAGATGCAGAGCCAGAGGCACTGAGCTAAGTTATGCCTATGAGATAACAGAAACTGAGATAATAAATGTGCTTGTTTTGTTTTAAGCTGCTAACTTTTGGGCAATTTGTCAATGCAACAATCGATTAACACAAGGGACAGAATTAAGAAACCATAATGAGAAGGAAGAAGGTGATTCAGAGAATGAATAGGACATAGTCCTGTTTTCTCTTAACAGATAAGCATCATCTTGGAGATAAAGAGTGGAAGAAATATGAAATGACCAATGCTCAAATAAAGCAGCAGCAAGAATATACAATAGTGGAGACTCAGAAGGGAAAGGGCTACACACTCCTGCTGAAGATTCCTTTATGATTCAAGGAGATAAACAAAAGGCCAGCAGAAGAAAAAAGAAGTCCACTGTGGCCTCTGAGCACGCGAAGATGGGTCATGGAACCACTGAAGTGCTATTGACATCATGGAAGCATCAAGGAAAAGTCACAGAATCCTTCGTAAGGGTTTATATTCTGGGAACCATAATTACAAGTCACTAGCGCTGGCTCCGAAGGGGTGATGCAATCTCTAGGAGTAGGGAATTCATCATTTATTTTGGAAGTGATTACTGGGGGAAAAAGAACTGTTGGCAGATCTTTATACTCACATTATTAGGCAGGCCAAGGATGATTATTTAGATGTGAAATGGTTGCTAGAGATGAGGTAGTTGCATGGTTTTAAGAACTTTAAAGTTATAAATCTACTGCTTAGAATACTCAACAGACTGGAGGCATGTATTCAGCGATGCAAATGCGAGGCCCAGCTATGTCAAAGGAGGGAATGTCATCTTCCTTGACAGATGATCTTGACTGGTGATATCAAAGCCTAAATGTATATTACAGCTGACAGCATCATGCCAAGCAGCTCCTGTGCAGGCATTAAGAAAAACTGAAAGAATAGACAGTCTTAAGCAAATTTGAAGAAAATCAAAATTTAAATATAGCATAGTTTTTTAAACGGATCCAGAAAAAATGCAGTTATATTTAGAAAACATACATGTGGTCATATCTGCAAATAAGAGCCCAAAGCTGTGTTAGGTACTTTAGTGGACACAAAGGAAAATCTGGCCCTGAGGGACTTACGAACCAGCTGGAGACTCAAGTTCTATGCATGTAAACAATTAGAGAAGGACATACAGACAGTATGCCTGACAGTGAGTCATCCTTGGGGCGGTGGGATGAGTTCCAGAGGCAGAAGAGCAGTGGGAGAGAGAGGACAAAGGAGCGCACAGGGGAGCTGGAGGGACTGTGTGGGCAGGCAGGGATGGAGAGGACCCCAGCCCTGAATGTCAAGGTGGAGGAGCCTTTCAAGGAGGGAACTGTGTTGGGAAGATCAGGGATGTGGCTGGAGGAGGGACACTACATCACAAGGCCCTGAGAGACCTCTGCAGGCAGCTGTGTCAGGGAGCTCATGGCTTACAAGCTGGGACAAAGGGCTGAGATGAGAAGAGTCACGAGAAAACTCAGATACCGGTATGGTCATTCATTCCTTCATTTCACAAATAATGAGTGCCAATTAAGGGCAGGGTTCCACGCCAGATGCCGTGGAGACGTAGAGATAAAATCTGTCCTTAAGGTGAGCCTCCTGGGAATGAGCAGGGACCTAGATGGGCAATGCTCATATGAGGCAGAGGGGCACATACAGATTCTCATGTCAACTCAGACAAAAAGGATATTTCCCTGGCCAGGGAAATTAGGATAGG
Source organism: Sapajus apella (assembly GCF_009761245.1). Lineage (NCBI taxonomy): Eukaryota > Metazoa > Chordata > Mammalia > Primates > Cebidae > Sapajus > Sapajus apella. Next base: position 20,271,433 of record NW_022436980.1, read on the forward strand.
GTTGGAGAAAGGGGTTAGGGCATTTTGCATATCGAGGACTTGCACTCTTCCAAGCAATTTGGTGGTGAAAGAAAGCAAGAGAAAGGTGATTAAAATGGGCAGTAGCATCTTAAGGTTTTGTAATTTTTTTTCACTTTGCAGAAAACAGCAATAGCATGTGCCCAAAGAAACACATGAGAACACCGTTAATACAATTTTCCCGGGCTGAAGGAGAAAGGACAGGTAAAAAGGGAAGTGCAAGCAACAGTGTCCTCAGAGCCTGGCTCGCAGCCAACCAGATGGGCCATGACCCCCAGAACCTGTCTCTCTGAGCCTCTGGTTCTTTGTAAAAGGGGTACCACCTACCTCCTGGGGATGCTGTGAGGATTATGTTACAGAGCACCTTATACAGTGACAGTGTTAACTGCTCCATAAAAGGTCTTTATTCTTTTACCAATGGGTCCAGAAAGAGTAAGGACAAGCCAGAAGAAAATCAAGGGGGAAAGCAAGGAAAAACTTAAGCCAGTAGAGTATGAAGAAGAATATGTGCAAATTAGTTCTGTAGGTAGACACTGATCAGAGGCAAGAGTCAAAGAGGGCACACTATGGCATGGTGAGTGGGCTAAGCTAAGGAAAACTTAAACCCCTCCTTGAGGAAATAAATTGAAAACCTAAGGATGTGTTATCCTATAGGTTTCCGGAAGAATGATTAAGACTAAAACCAGCATAGGGCCTTAAGCAGAATATTTAATGGTTGGAGAAGAAAAACAAGGTGATTATATATCAAACACGTATACCTTTCTGCATTTCCCTTCCCAGGAAGAAAAAGCAATGGACGAAATAAACAAGATTATAATACAATAATCAACTGTAACTTAATAATGAACACTTCGGTGATTACTCTTTGCTAACTGCTGCCTGAAGTGCTTAACAAGTGCACACTCATTTAATCATCACTACAGCTCTGCGAGGAAGACATAATGATTATCATTTACCAAGAAGGTGACTGAGTCACAGAGAAATTTAACTTGCCCTCCTAAGCGGGCAAGTTAAGCAACACTATGCTAAGTTGCTTCTCACAGTTATCTTGAGCTAAGTCACAAACTTTGGGTAGAATCACACTATGGTGGAATGAGTTTAAGGCATCTATAATAAGAATAAGACCCCAGTTTGTTGCTATGAAAAAGATAGTAACTTTGGATTGATAGTAGACAGACTTTTAAAAATCCCACATAGGCCAGGCACTGTGGCTCATGCCTATAATCCCAGCACTTTGGGAGGCCAAGGGAAAGAGGATCACTTGAACCCAGAAGTTCGAGACCAGGCTGGGTAACATAGTGAGACCCCATCTCTACAAAACAATAAAGAAATTAGTCAGGTGTGGTGAAGCACATCTATAGTCCCCGCTGCTCAGGAGACTGAGGTGGGAGGATCACTTGAGCTTGGAAGGTTGAGGCTGCAGTAAGCCTCAACAATGATTGTGTGTCACTGTCCTCTAGCCTGGGCAACACAGCAAGACCCTATCTCAAAAAAAAAACCCAAAAAAACAAACGCACACACGCACACCAAAAAACCCAAATTACATAGATTTATTAGGTTAGTGCAAAAGTAATTTTTTAAATTAAAAGTAATGGCAAAACCACAATTACTTTTGCAGCAACCTAAATGCCAATCAGGTTTGATGGAAACCCAATGAGAAAAAGCTACAAATGGATGAGCGGCATTTCTAAAGTAAGTAGGAAGATTAAAAAGGCAATAAAAGGTCACAGGTTTAGGAAAAAAGATTACCCAAATGGCTACTTCTGGTAATGCAAAGGCCACAATCGCCTGTTAAGAATGCATATGACAGGCTGGGCATGGTGGCTCACGCCTGTAATCTTAGCATTGTGGGAGGCCAAGGCGGGCAGACCACCTGAGGTTGGGAGTTCAAGACCAGCCTGACCAGCATGAAGAAACCCTGTCTCTATTAAAAACACAAAAAATTAGCAGGGCCTGGTGGCGCGTACCTCTAATCTCAGCTACTTGGGAGGCTGAGGCAGGAGAATCACTTGAACCCAGGAGGCGGAGGTTGCAGTGAGCTGAGATCGCGCCACTGCACTCCAGCCTGGGCAACAAGAATGACACTCTGTCTCAAGAGAAAAAAAAAAAAAAAAAAAGAATGCATGTGTCAGACCATAATGCTGGGCAGAAATATGGTTCCAGGAGCCTGCTAGCAGCATGGCCTGGTGCTGTAATCATGCACTTGAGTGTGTGGTAATCTTCTATATCTTTATGCTATTTGTCTCCTTTTAGGAATTGTACCCTCAAAAGCATAAGGCTGGATTTCTGACAAAAATGTGGCCCAAGAATCTAAGACATCATCATTGTGAAATGCATTTACATAGTTAAAAAACATTAGGAACCAGGAGCGGTGGCTCACATCTGTAATCCCAACACTTTGGGAGGCCAGAGTGGGTGGATTGCTTGAGCTCAGGAGTTTGAGACCAGCCTGGGCAACATGGAGAACTCATCTCTACAAAACATAAAAAAATTAGGACGGGCGTGGTGGCTCACGCCTGTAATCCCAGCACTTTGGGAGGCCGAGGTGGGTGGATCACCTGAGGTCAGGAGTTTAAGACCAGCCTGGCCATCATGGTGAAACCCCATCTTTAAAAAAAATAAAAATAAAAATAAAATAAATTTAAAAAAAAATCAGCTGATTGTGGTGGCGCATGCCTGTGGTATCCCAGCTACTCGGGAGGCTGAGGTGACAGGATCGCTGGAGCCCCGGCGGTCAAGTTTGTAGTGAGCCATGATTGCGCCACTGTACTACAGCCTGGGCGATAAAGCAAGATCTTGTCAAAAAAAAAAAAAAAAGAAAAGGAAGAAAAAGAATTCAGGCAAAAACCAGACCTTGCTGGTTTACAATGACGGAAGCATGGCCCATGGCCTTTTCAAAGGGAAAGAAGGTAAAGGGTTCTCTTAAATCCCACCAACAACTGATATTAGGACACAGGAGGTTCAAAAGGGGAGGAAGAGGCTGATGTCACAATGTAACAGTGGTGCTCTCCCGCAGTGACCCCTTACCTGTTTGGTTTTCTTTGAAGATGCAGGAATTGGAACTGTCTCCTGCTGCATCACTTCCGTGTCTCTTCCTCCTCCTTCGCCATCTGATGCTTCTAGAAAATATAAAGTTTGAAAATCAGAAAAGTCTCTCTCATTGCTAGTGCAATCTTGGTACCACCTTTCCAGAAGGTTCTTTCTCTTCATTTTGTAATTCTACCTCAAAGAAGCTGCACTTAAGGAAGTGTTCCAAAGTGAAAACAGATATTTAAGCACCAACATGGCAATCTCATTTATAAAACTGAAAAACTAAAGATTACTTAGATGTCTCACCTTAGGAGGGAATGTTTAATTATAGAACACTCATACAAAAGGATGTTTTACAGCCTTTAAAAATGGTATTTATTAAGAGTTTACAATGACAAAAGGGTGTCTTATGATGAATAAGTGGTCAGGGCTAGAATTATTGAGTGGTTACTACATGTTTAACACTATGTTTCATAGATGTTATTTTATTTAATTCTTACAATATAAATACTGATTTTACAGATATGAAATCCCTCTATCCTTAGATAAAAAGACTGCTCTTTACAGAGGTAAAGCCATTTGCCTGAGGTCACACACCTGGGAACTAATGTCTATTTGAATCCAAAGTTGTCCCCAGCAAGTGATGCCTGTACCCAGAAGCAGCCAGGCCTTCACATTAGTGCTGGCCCCAGGGGGAAATGTCCTAGACATTACATATTTAAAAAAATAGAAAGACTCTGAAAGGTGGAGAGATGAAAGCAGACTAGTTAGCGATGTTAGGGACCGATAATAATTCAATGGCAAACTCCCCGAGTTATCTTTTTGGCTCATTATCCCAGACTAGGAGCTGAAGAAGGCAGCTACCTGAAAATGCCAATGGAAGCAGACCAAAAAAGCCCCAGCAACAGTCTGCCCTCTCTACCAAAATGGCCAAGAAAGAGGAAGCCTAGCAAGACCAAAAACTTTCAGACAATAACCACTTGACTACAGCCAGACACCACAGAAAAAACTATGGCCTCATCCTCACCACCAAAGACAGAGTAGGGAGTATAGACTTCCACCCTTGACAGGGTGTAAAGAGGTACCCCATGATGGACCCCTAAAGGCTCCATCTCCTACCAGGGTGATGTCGGAGACAAACTGGGAGCTGGGATTTTTATCCCCAGAGGGTGGTAATGAGCCCTCGTCCATCCTCCACTGCCACCACCACTGCAGTATCAATGGTGACCACATGAGGAGCCTGGACTTCCATCCCTTCCTGGCTGTAAGGAAGTATATCTTTCCCATCCCACTGGGATGGTGTCAGAGGAGGCCTAGTGGAGAGTTAGGACTTTCTACGTCACCCATCAGTAATGAGGCCAAATCCACACTAATAGTTTCAGCAAACATTAAAAAGGCTATACAAAGAGATGTACTCGAAAACACTAAGACAAATTAAAGTGGGATTCTACTATATGTTCAGGTAACCCATGGGAAGATAGGTGACCAACCCCTGCTCTTCCCCTGCACGGAGATGCAAAAATCAGTGAACAAACAAAAGAAACACACAGACACACACACACACACACACACACACACACACACACACACACACACAGATTTAACCCCCCAACATATCAATGAATATATTAAATGTAAATATCCCAAACATACCAATTTAAAGGTAGAGATTGACAGAATGAATTTAAAAACATGGCTGAACTATATACTGTTATAAGACACTTCAAATATAATGCTACAGGCAAACTGAAAGCAAAGGGATGAAAATACACATGAAAATATTGGTCAGTGGAAAGCAGCAGTGGTTAATTTCAGGGAAAGTAGACTTCAGAGCAAAGAAAATTACCAGAGAATGAGGGAGACATTGTATGATGATAAAGGGTAATCTGTCAAGAAGACATAGCAATCCTAAATGTGTATGCACCAAACAGCAAGTTCTGCATGCTTTGTACAACTACAAAACATGTGAAGCAAAAACCTGTAGAAATAACATGAGAAATAAATTCACAGTTGACTTGTAAACTTTAACAGTCCTCTCTTAAAAGTTGAGAGAATGACTAGCTAGAAAATCTGCAAAGATATAGAACTGAGTAGCACCATCAAGCAATAGGATCTAATCAACATTAATAGAATAATCCAATCAACAACAGCAGAATACACACTCTTTCCAAGTGTCACAGAAGGTATACCAAGACAGACTATATTCTAGGCCATAAAATATCAACAAAGTTAAAAAGAATTGAAACTGATAAACAGCATGTAAAACAACTTTCAGCAAACATTATGGCTAAAAATGAAAGGCTAAAACTTTGCTCCTGATTGGGAACAAGGCAAGGATGTCAGCTCTTACCAGTCTTATTTGACACAGCGCAAGAACTTTTAACCAGTGCAATATGACAAGAAAAATAAAAGGCATATACATTAGAAAGGAAGATAGCAAACTGCCTCTATTTGCAGAAAACATGATTGTGTACGTAAAAAATCCTAAGGAATCTATCTAGAGGCTACCCCTAGTTCTGTGAAAATTCTTCTATTAGCTTCTATCAATGGAGTCTTCTTTCTCTTAATATTCTCTAATCCATCTTCATCAGGGATCCTTAAGGGGAATCGTGTTTCTCCTTCCTTTTGCCTCTGTACTTCTTTCTACAATGTAGGTAGCCTGTACCCTATAAATTGGCACATAATTTTACCTTGTCTCACAATGTGTACTGGTGTTGCATAAATGTTATGTTTTCTTTCCATCTGAACTGTAAACTCTCTGAGGGTACACATGAATGCCCAAAGTACTTGACCCAGTGTTGACTATAAGTAAAAAAGACTCCCCATACCTATTGCTTTATTTACAGTTTATTATAAAGTTATATATATTGTCTATGTAAAGCATGTCATCCCTTACACAAATTTCTTCATATCCTTATATCATAAAAATCCTTTGAGGTAAAAAGAATGACCTACAAATAATTGCCAGGATCAGCCCCATAAATGTTTAAAAATCAATGAATGACCTTAAAAAATATAAACACTGTATTCCTCCATTCCTCAGAATCTGCCAGCTGAAGAAGACAGTCTACAGTTAAGCAATCAAGTTGAGAATAAATACAGTAGTTCCTTGGTGTCTGTGGGGTATTTGTTCTAGGACCTGTTGCGCCTACCAAAATCCACAGACTCTCAAGTTCCTGATATAAAATGATGTAGTATTTGCATACAACCTATGCACATTCTCCTGTATACTTTGTCATCTTTAGATTACTTGCAATACCTAATACAATTTAAATGCTATAAATATAGTTGTTATACTGTATTGTTCAGGGAATAATGACAAGAGAAAAAAGTCTATACATACTCAGTAAAGACACATTTTTTTTCCAAATATTTTTAATCTGTGGTTGGTGAAATCTACAGATGTGGAACTTATGGAGGACCGACTCTAACATATTTTTAAAGGTATGTGACATTTATGCAACAGAAACTATATGAAATATTTAAAATACCTTGCTAATAAAATGCTGTAAATATGAGTTACTTCTTGTTCCAAAAAATTATTTTATCTGCCACCTTTTAACATATAAAATGAGATCATCTTTTATAATTGTAAATTGGATAATTGTTTCCTTAGTCTGTGATTTTTTTTTTTTTTTTATTCCAAAGGAGAAAACTGCTTTTCTGAAGTAAGGATGCTAGTTCTGTGATTTCCATTAAGAGAATATTGAAAGAAAAGTATGGGGACCCAATCTAGCCAGCTTGGCTCCAGTACTCAGGTTCCTCCAGGACTGCTGGGATTCGAGGCAGCTGAGCTGGGCCTGTGCCACCCACTCAGTCCCAGTGGTTGATTCAGCCAGTGAAATGGAGTCACCAAGACTGCACTGCCTCTTCCCCAATTCCTTGAAGAGTCTACTTTAAAAAAAAGACACTGTCAGATGGGATTGGTTAAGTCATTCCAAAAGAGGAGTCAAGTACTCTGTCCTTTTTCAACCCCTGGCAACAACAGCAAATGAAAATAGAAGGCTGCACATCTCCTTCCCTCAATCCCTATCTTCATCTTCTTTTTGAGAAGTATCTGAAGTCCAGTTGCCCATCATTTTCCTTAGGTTTCCAGGTACTTGCTTGCATAAACCCTTGAAGACCCTGGGTGGGGCCCTGGGAATGGGATCCTATAGTCAATTGTTCCTTAAAATGTGCAAAAGAGTATGTTAAGACCACTGTCTTAACCCCAATATGTTAAGACCACTGTTTGTTCCCCCTCAGAATTCTCTTCTCTCACTTATGTCCCAAGGAGTAGTGCTGGATGGCTGGGAGCATTTTGGGGGAACCATTTAGAGGAAGCTAGTTACACATACATTTAGTTTGAGTTTACTGGGAATTTTGCGTGGTTTGCAATCACTTCTGTCTATGGTCAAATGATTGCTAGCTGTTCTAGGGCTGGCATGCTGCCAGGAATACTCATATCACCCTGTGCTAACTCACCAGACATTCTGACGCAAAGTGGGCAAGGCTAGTGGGTGCAGATCATGACACAAATGTGCCTATAGCATCAGTCCCCAGAAACATGTGGGAAGTGGAGAAGGAACCAGGTTTGGAATGCAGGAAACCTGAAATTAGTCAGTGGAGATTCTTCCAATCATAAAAAATATAAAACTGTAAGCAGAGAATTAGGTTCTCATTTTTGCCTATTCAAAATTGAAGCTGTCTCCTGTAGGAATACATATGGTAGACGGTGCATTGTATATGACTGAAAAGAAACTATATGATTTTTTCTTTATTTGATGAGGATGAATAAAACACAAATTTTCAGAATTGCTGTGGCTGAGACAGTACTGTTATTATTTTTTTCTTATTTAAAATAACTTCTTTCATACCTAATTAAAAAAAATTATTTTTCATACCCCATTTTGTATCAGTAATTTTGCATTCTTTTTCTAAGAGAGGGCCCATGAAACTGCATAAGCTCAGGCCTCACAAAAACCTACATCTGCCCTGGCGAACAACCTTGCTCCTCTCTCATAATTAGTTCTCATAGTTAAGAAAAGAACGGGCTGTGGCTCATGCCTATAATCCCAGTGCTTATTAGGGAGGCTTAGGTGGGAGAATCCCTTGAAGCCAGGAGTTCAAGACTAGCCTGGGAAACATAGTGAGACCCCATTTCTAAAAAAGAAAGAAAGAAAAAGAACAGAGAAAAACAAAACAAACTACTGAAACACATAACATGGATGAATTTCAACAGCTTGATGCCAAGCAAAAGAAGCCAGACCCAAGAGGCTGTATAATGCATGATTTCATTTATTTTAACATTCTAGAAAGGGCAAAACTATAGAGGTGGAAAAAGGATCAGGAGTGACTAGAGACTGGAAGTGGGGGTCTTCTGGGGAGTGATTTAAAAATAAAAGCAGGAAAGAGACCTCTTTTCAAAACAATAGAGGAATAGAAGGAAATTTCATTAAGCTGTAAGCAGCTTCTTTTGAAGCAAGGATAGTGTGGGAGTTAAGATTATGAACTGTGGGATTAAAAGATCTGGGGTTCACATCTCAGCTTCAGCAATTATTAGTTGTGTGATGTGGGGCAAGTGTTACAAATTAATGGAAGTTATCTTCTATCATTATTATTATTATTATTATTATTATTATTATTATTGAAATGAATTCTCGCATTGTCGCCGGGACTGGAATGCAATGGCACGATCTCGGCTCACTGCAACCTCCACCTCCCGAGTTCACACGATTCTCCCGCCTCAGCCTCCCAAGTGGGTAGGGATTACAGGCGCACACCACCACACCCGGATAATTTTCTGTATTTTTAGTTGAGACAGGATTTCACTATGTTGGCCAGACTGGTCTCTAACTCCTGACCTCGTGACCCGTCCGCCTCAGCCTCCCAAAGGTGTGAGTCAACACACCCGGCCCTTCTATCATTGTTTTTTAAAGTCAGGTTTATTGAGGAATAATCTACATATACTAAAAATAACTTTTATGGAAGAGTTCTATGGATTTTGATTAATGTATACAGTTCTGGAACTGCACCCAGTGGGATCAGCAAACTTTTAAGGTAAAGGATGTAGAATAAGTAGATGTTGGGTTTGCAGAGTACTCAGCTCTGCAGGTCTAATGCAAAAGCAGTCCTAGGTAGAGTATAAATGAATGAAAGTGACAGTGTTCTGGTTTGAGACGGAGTTTCGCTCTTGTCACCCAGACTGGAGTGCAATGGCGGAATCTCAGCTCACTGCAACTTCTGCCTCCAGGGTTCAAGTGATTCTCCTGCCTCAGCCTCCCAAGTAGCTGGGATTACAGGTACCCACCACCACGCCCAGCTAATTTTTGTGTATACATACATGTATATGTATATATATGCAATACATACATACACAGAATCTCAGTTGCAGTGAAAAAAAAAAATATATATATACATATTTTTTTTTTTTTTAAGTAGAGATGGGGTTTTACCATATTGGCCAGGCTGGTCTCAAACTCCTGACCTCTAGTGATCCACCTGCCTCAAAGTGCTGGGATTACAGGTGTGAACCACCATGCTCAGACTCCTGGCTGGATTTTTAATCAATTAAAAAAATGTTTAAACGTTTTCATTTTTTTTAAGAGTTTAAACTTTTCATCTTAAGTTCCAGGGTCCATGTACAGAATGTGCAGGTATATGTGTGCCATGGTTTGCTACACTTAGTGACCCATCCTCTAAGTTCCTTCTTCTTCCCTCTCACCCAACAACAGGCCCTGGCATATGATGTTCCCCTCCCTGTATCCATGTGTTGTCATTGCTCAACTCCCACTTATGGGTGAGAACATGCGATGTTTGGTTTTCTGTTCTTTAGTTTGCTGAGGATGATGGCTTCTGGCTTCATCCATGTCCTTGCAAAGGACATGATCTCATTCATTTTGTGGCTGTGTATTATTCCATGGTGTATATGTACCACATTTCCCTCATCCAGTCTATCATTGATGGGCATTTGGGTTGGTTCCATGACTTTACTATTGTAAATAGTGCTGCAGTAAACATATGTGTGCACGTGTCTTCAAAGTAGGGTGATTTATATTCCTTTGGGTATATACCCAGCTGGGTCAAATGGTATTTCTAGTTCTACACACTTGAGGAATTGCCACACTGTCTCCCACAATTGTTGAACTAATTTACATTCTAACCAACAGTGTAAAAGCATTCCTATTTCTCCATAGCTTTGCCAGCATCTACTGTTTCTTGACTTTTTAATAATTGCCATTCTGACTGACATGAAATGGTATCTCACTGTGTTTTTGATTTGCATTTCACTAATGATCAGTAGTGTTGAGCTTTTTTTCATATATCTGTTGGTCATATAAATGTCTTCTTTTAAGAACATATCCTTTGCCCAATATTTGAAGGGGTTGCTTTTTTCTTGTAAATTTGTTTAAGTTCCTTGTAAATTCTGGATATTAGACCTTTGTCAGATGGGTAGATTGCAGAAGTTTTCTCCTAATCTGTAAGTTGCCTGTTCACTCTGATGACTGTTTCTTTTGCTGTGTATAAGCTCTTTAGTTTAATTAGATCTAATTTGTGAATTTTGGCTTTTGTTGCCATTACTTTTGGCATTTTAATCATGAAGTCATTTCCCACGCCAATGTCCTGAATGGTATTGCCTATGTTTTCTTCTAGGGTTTTTATGGTTTTGGGTTTTACATTTAAATCTTTAATATATCTTGAGTTAATTTTTATAAATGATGTAAGGAAGGGGTCCAGTTTCAGTTTTCTGCATATGGCTAGCCAGCTTTCCCAGTACCATTTATTGAATAGGCGATCATTCCCCCATTGCTTGTTTTTGTCAGGTTTGCCGAAGATCAGATGGTTGCAGATGTGTGATGTTGTTTCCGAGGTCGCTGTTCTGTTCCACTGGTCTATATGTCTGTTTTGGTACCAGGACAATGCTGTTTTGGTTACTGTAGCCTGTTTCAAGGGTTTTTGAGTATCTAGTTTCTAATTGTTAGGTACAGATGTCTATGTATGATCATAAACTCGTGTTTTAAAAATGTTACATGCTTACAGATGTTAATCAATCAATTATTGGGATGTGTATTAACATCTTCCCCTCTTATATTGAGCTTGTCAATGTTTTATAGTAATTTTACCAATTTTTATTTACATATTTCACAGCTGTCTTAGGTACACGCAAGTTTAAAATTATTATGACTTCCTGTAAAATTGTTCTTTTTATCATCATGTTGTGACTATTTTTAAAAATCCATTTTATTTAGTTTAGAATCATTTTGTGGGGGTAGTTCTACATTTCCAGAGGTCATCAGCTGTTCTCTGGGAAAGCTACATTATACACACTGAAAAGTAATGTTGAATACACAGCTGTACTTAAGTAGCCTAAAGTGTTTTGCTAAAATTACTCATCCCTAGGAGCCAGTATGTTTTATTTGGCCAGGGCTGGGAACTACTTTCAAGAACCATGTTCCCAGCTCATTAAGAGACTCCCACCAGCATCACTGAGAAAGAACACAATTCTCATATCCAAAGAACAGGACCCTGAGACTGAACTCTGGGAAGGCTCTAAGGTCATGGCAGCAACACAGATCACTGGGGAGGGAAGGGACGAAAAGGCAGTGAGCAGCCTAGCTAAGGAGGAAGAGGCTCTCAATTCCAAATCCACCTATACTCGCAGAGGATGTGCAGTGAAGGAAGGTCCATCTTTTTATTGCTTCTGTACACTTTTCAGAATAATTACTACAGATATGCTATGACCAGAAAAGAAGGGTTTATGGTCAATTAGGCCACATGATCAAATAATCATATGGCCTGTACGTGTATGTCTCATTTACTCTAATTATTCAGAAAGCCTGTTCTCTCTTTATCCTTGTCTCCTTTCGTTTTCCATCAAAATCTTACCCCTATCCTCTAAAATCCAGCTCAGGTTTTCCCTCCTCTGTAAAGATCTTCTGGGCCGGGCATGGTGCCTCACGCCTGTAATCTCAGCACTTTGGGAGGCCAAGGCGGGCAGATCACGAGGTCAGGAGTTCAAGACCAGCTTGGCCAACATGGTAAAAACCGGTCTTTACCAAAAAATACAACAATTAGCCAGGAATGGTGGTATGCACCTGCATTCCCAGCTACTCAGGAGGCTGAGGTACAGAATTGCTTGAATCTGGGAGGTGGAGGTTGCAGTGAGCCAAGATCTCACCACTGTACTCCAGCCTGGGCAACAGAGAGAGACTGTCTCAAAAAAAATAAAAAAAATAAAAAAATAAAAAAAAAAAAATATATATATATATATATAATCTGAAGGCAGAAACAAGAAAGAAAACTATCTTAGGGTGTAATGTAGCAAGCAGTTAAACAACTTCCACTAGGAAAGGAAAATGGGGCAGGGCCTGTATGAAAATGAAGAACTCATTGAAGGAGGGTGCAGGAGGAGCAGCCAACCCAAGACCAGCTTGTCATGCCCAAGGCAGGGCATCCAGCTGCTTTGAGGGGGCTGCTTGGAGGAGCCCAGGCAGGTTCGGCCCTCAGTATCCTGCTTCTTCAAGTCCTGCAGTCCGGAGTCCAGGTGCCAGGACTGAGCCACTCAAAGCTGTGGGCGTGTGGTGCTTCATCAGGCTTCCTACTGGTGCCACTCCAGTTTTGTTTTTTTTTTTCTAGTTATCATCTCTTCCTTTTTGTTTCTTTGCTGTCTTATCTCTGGCAAAAAACTGGGTATGATCTATCTTCTCCATCTCTCAAGCTCCTTAAGATCTCAACTTGTCTCCGAAAGATTTGACAGAACAAATGCTTCTGGATATAAGTCCCTATGAGTTGGTTCTCTCTACCAGTTTTCTTGTCACTCCTCTGAACTGGAAAGGGGAGTGGGTGGTCCTTTTTCCCCTTTCATTTTGTCATTTTTAGTGGCAACAGCTATAGCCTGATGTACATTTCAATAATGCTGTTTTTCTAGCTGAGGCAACAGATCTAGAGTTTGCTTACAAAATATGTCACCAGTTCCCACAAAAAACTTTAAAGCTAGAAAATCTGGACTAGGATGGCAAAACACTAAGCTGGAGTCACTTACGGGTCCTGATGCTCTGACAGAAGGCAAAGTCCGAATGCCAAAAAGACCATCTGAAAAATACAACTAAAGAAAAATGCCTCAACATTTTATGGGATGCTTAAATGCTGCAAACTTTCTGTTGCTAGCGACAAGCCAGCAGAACTAAATCTTAAGGGTTATTTTCTGAAAATTGGACTATTCTAGGTTAGTAATGCTGTATTCATTTATTTTTTAATATGCACACGGGAAGTGAGGTGCAGTGGATTGCATCTGTAGTCCTAGCAACTTGGGAGGCTGAGGCAGGAGGATCACTTGAGCTGAGGAGTCTGAAGATACAGTGAGCTATGATTTTGCCACTGTACTCCAGCCTGGATAACAGAGCAAGACCCTGTCTCTTAAACACTTACACACACACACACACACACACACACACACAGAGAGAGAGAGAGAGAGAGAGAGAGAGAGAGAGAAGAGGCTCCTCAGGAATCATTAGTCCACATCAGGGGCTTAGGTGACATGACCTCAACTTCAGTCGAGTGTTAAAGCTCCCAATCCTTCTTCCTTTCTACTTTGTTTTAAATGTTTGGGAACATTTATATGTTAGGGGGCAGTTTTCAAGCTATGAGCAATTTCGATTCAATCTTTTCTAGCCAACTTTTGCAGTTAAATGAATAGAACCATGGATGCTGGTGGTGGCATTTTGGACCGGAATACGTGTACATTTGAAAGGCCTGCTACATAAATTCTTCATTCTTGTAACAGAAACCAATTGTAATGATAACAGCTCTTATATAATCCTTATTTTGTACAAAGCTCTGTTCTAAATGGTCGTTGTAAATAACTCATTTAACTCCCATATCAATCTTATGAGATGGGTACTGTTGCTCCAGACTGTTTTATAGAGGTAGAAATGGGAGGCAACTGCTCAATGGTAATAAGAAAAAGAGCCAGGATTTGGGCCTACACAATATTGATTCAAAGTCTGCTCTTAACTACCATGCAATATTGCCACTCAAACTTGGAAGGCAAATCAAGTAGCTTGGTGGTGGCACTGGCCTTTAAGAAGGTTATTAGCATCCATTGGGCTTTATGGGTGGAGCCCAGTTTCATATAATGATGTATGTTATATTTAACTAACATTCATCTACATGTGGCAGGCAGCCTCCCTCCTCCAATAAACTCAAACCTAACTGAGTTCAGACATCTGTCAGTAACTCTCCATCACTCCCTCCAATCCATCCTGTCTTTTAGCTAGGGAGAAAATATATCCTGGTTTGCCCAGGCTAGTCCTGGTGTATACTTGTTTCCCCTACATTCCGTCTGGTTTATTAATAGTATCTGTCTTATTGCAGAGATTCTTTAATAAATTAACATAGATTACTACTGCCCAAGTAAGGAAATGGAGATGAGGCCATCCTCAAACTTCTTTGATCCGCAAACCCCACGTTGTGGGACGCCTGTTAACAGCTCCCAGAACAGTGATAGAAGGCCTAAATTGTAGCTCTAACTTTTGTGATCTTGAGCAAACCACTTTATGCCACAGTTTTCTTAATTGTGGATTGATGAAGTCATACTGCTATGATTTATGATTCTCTTCTGATTCAGGCTGACTTCTGTTAAGAATGCTATATACCCTGGATGCGTCAAAGTTTCCAGAGTGTGGAATACTGAAGTACAGAGGAATAGGGTAACATTAAAAAAATAAGGTGAATGTGGCCCACATGTGGGTATGTGAGTTACATAATTTCCCCTAAACAGAAATTTCATAAGAAAAAAGGCCTATGAGGCTACATCTAGACCTGCTATCCACTCACCCTTGTTATAAAGTCCAGCCCCAAGGAAGAGAAGTGTTATGATGGGAAAGCACAGTCTTTGTCATTCACAGGGACTTCAACTACCTATTATACTACTAATACATAATGCATCCCTCAACGTACATCATTAAAGGTAGGTAAAATGTTCACCTGCCCTGCTTCACAATGCTTAATTTTCTCACCCAGCTTCTCAATAGAAAAAGCCTTTTCTTACAGCTTTTCTGGGTATAGCTTAGGACAAGGCCCTCATTGCTTCATCTGCTTAAGGTATTAGTCTGTCATCTTACTATGGAAAGTATCCACAGAATGATTTGTGTTTGGAAGGATCTTCGAGAACCACAACCCTCAAGTCTTACATGATGGGATGAAGTAACACTGAGATGTAAGTCTAATGAAGGATGTAAACAAGAGACAGGAAAATAAGACTTGGTTTGTCAATACTATACTATCAATTTGATAGCATCATAATTTTTAAAATCATTTTTTACCCTTTTCCTTCACATAAATATAACACATACTAATTGTGGAGATTTTAGAAAATACAGAAAAGTAAAAAGAGACAAAACAAATTTGGTTCCACTATAAAAAGACAGTCCTCTGTAAAAGATATCTAGCATTCTAACTTTGGTATTTACTTTTGTTCTGTCTCTGTGTGTATATGAGTAAGATTATGTATATATACATACAGCATTACATGTCTGGAATTATGTACCATATACAAATGTGTCATCCTTTAATAATATGAGTATTTCCCCATGTTATTAGTCTTGAAAAACATTTTTAATGGCTGTATAGTAAACCATGGTTTGTCTACAATATATTTCTTTGTTCTTCTATCCTTAGATTATTTCAAAAATTTGGCCTTGCAAATATAGTATAATAAACATCATGATATGTAAAATTTTATATATTTCTGTTTAGAATACAATTCTAGAAGAGAAATTACATTGTAAAAAAGTATACATGTTTTTAAAAGGTTTTAACAACTTCTTAACTCTTTTCCATAAGCTTCTGGGTCAGTTTATAAGTCATCAACAATGTATAACACTGTGTATGCTTTATCACACCCCAGCAAACACTGAATATTAATACTGCAAATAGGTAAAAATAATATAGCATTTTACTAATTTGCAATCATTTGATTGTGAGACTATTTTACTTTTTATTGGTCATGTATTTTTCTTATATGCATAGAATGTTCCTAGCTGTTCATTTGTCAAGGAAAGTTTTAATGTTTTCCTTATCAACTTGTAGGGCTCTATTAATTTTAAGGTTAATCTTAGAAAATATTTATTTATTCATTTTTAGAGACAGCTCTCATTCTGTTGCCCAGATTGCAGTGCCTGGTACCATCATAGCTCATGATAGCTTTGAACTGCTGGGCTCAAATTATCCTCCTGCCTCAGCTCCTGAGTTGCTAGAACTACAGCTACCTGACACTAGGCCTGCCTAAATTTTAACATTTTTTTTAGAGATGGGGTCTTGCCTTGTTGCTCAGGCTGGTCTTGAGCTCCTGGCCTCAAGTAACCTACCTTGGCCTCCCAAAGCACTGCAATTACAGGTGTGAATCACCATACCCAGCCGAGATTAATTTTTAGTGCTGCTTTATCTCTTAATTTTTAAAATTACTTTTGATCTTCAGATGTTTTAAATTATAATGAGATCAAATATATCATTTTTTCATTGCAATTATGCTTAGAAAAATTCTATTTCAAAGTACATGCTTTTATCTAGTATTTAAAATAATCTTTTAAAAAAACATTTAACTTCAATCATATGGAATAGATTTTGTTGAGTATAATGTGAAGCCCTACCTCTGTTACCTTTTCAGATATTTAATCAATTGTCCCAATATCTTGCCAAATGATTCTTCCCTTCCTCACTTTCTTGTGGTGACACTTTCATTTAATCAAAACACAAATTATACATATGCTATGGTACAGTTCCGTTGATCTGCCTATGAGTTTTCCATTGGTACCACACCTTAATGTTATTTTAAAAGACACATTGAGCTTTCTTCTTTTTTGTTTTCCTAAATGGCTATCACATTACAGAATAGGGAGTAGCAAGGAGGTGAGAGCCAGATGTAGGCCAAAATCTCCAAGAGAGCTGGGAAGGGGCTGAGGCTGGATGGGGGTCAGTAGAGACGTAGGAAGGGAGGTCAGGCTAGGTCAGGCACCAAGCTGTGTCCCTCCAGAATGCCCCTGTTCCCATCACATCTCTGACAATAGCTGGCGTTGGGCAAGTTAGTTTCTCTTTGTGTGCTTTGGTTTCCCAAAATATAAAGTGAAGTTGTTGACAGGATTAAATGAGATAGGACAAAACACTTAGTGTAGTGTATTGCCCGTGGTAGACATCATTATCACCAATTGGAAGCTACCTTCCATCTCCATCATGCCACCGTAAATTACTACAGCATGGGGATTAAAATTACAAGCTCTCTCAGTCAGGATACCTGGACCAAAACCTTACCTCTGTCATTTTCAAGCTGTATGAGTTTGGAAAAGTTACTTGCTCTTTTTGTGCCTTGGTTTCCTCATCTACAAAACGGGGATATTAATAGTTCCTCCTTCATAGCATTGTTACATGGAGTCCTGCTATAATGAATGTAAGTTGCGTAACACAGTGTGGCACACAGGTAAATTCTCATAAAATGGTCAATAACCATCACCGCTCTTGATTACCCTGGGTGGGGCATTTGGTACTGATGCTAACTCTCACCTTTTTGACACTCTCTCCTCCTTTGCCTTCTGCAACACTGTGATTTGGTTCCCACCCCATCACTTCATGCACTTTCTTCTTTTACCAACCCCTTAAAATGCTGTCATCCTCCAGGATGTCCTCCACTATCCTATTCTTTGATGACCAACCATCTACTTCTTGATGCTCCTTCTTCCAAGCTAGGAAATGGCAAATTTTTAATTTGAAGGATCAAACAGTAAATACTTCATGCTTGTGGGCCATATGATCTCTATCACAACTACACATTGCATACGTAAGCCATTGATAATATGTAAATGAGTACACATAGCTGTGTCACAACAAAACATGCCGTACAAAAGCAGGCGGCCAGCCCACATGCCACAGTCTGCTGGTTCCTACTCCACGTGGCTGTTTCAGCTCAGGTATTAGAAAACTCATCACATTGCATCTGTCCTCCCTACTGGATTGTGGGCTACCTTAGGACAATGGATCCTTTCATCCTTGTCTGTTCTGCAGGCAGCAGAGAATCCAGCAGAAATATCCAATCAACTGCTAAAACACTGAATGAGATGGCCACATAATATGAGTCTTAACAGCTGAAAAGTTTGTTGTGCTATAGGGAAGAAATGAGCCCTTCAGTAGCTACCAAAACAAACTTTTAGAGAAGACCTCATGGCCTACACAGCGCACTGAAACATCTAGTAGAATTAATTTTTCTTTCCCAGATGTGAGAGGGAAATTCAGGTCCAGGAAATTCACAGTTTCAAGGACCAAGTAATATTGCAGACATCAACATAGAGCTGTCCAGGGTTATCTATAAAACAGAGCGCACTTTATAGGACTGGAACAGCTGTTTCCCCATTTCTGTTTTAAAAGGGGAAATAGGTTATAGGGCTCAGGGGCATATGCTAAGCATATGGAGAAAATTTATTCGCTTAAAGAAAATGTGACATGGAGTTGGCAGAGGGCTCAGCTGGTAAGAGATAATATCCTGGCGGGTGAAATTAAGAGGATAAGAAGGACATATACAGCATCATTTCAGCATTGTGATTGATGAAGAAGGAAACAGTAATAAACACTGAAAGGAAAAAAAGAAAAGTAAAGTTAAAGCCGAAAAGAACTTTATATACTCTAGGGAAGACACAAGTTATAAGAACCAAGTATCACTTATAGTAATAATGACTTCAGTAAAACAAATTTTAGATAAAGATGACACTGGTTTAGGAAAAAATAAGAAAACCGAAACCTCAGTCAAAAGTAACAGTGTGAGTATTGAGTTTCTCTAAATACAGTGTAAAGGATCTTTATAGAGCTAGGGATAGCTGAAAAATATATTAAAGACTCTGGGGGAGAATTTTAGACTTCTGGAACATAGTTAGAAACAGGTAATGGACAAAGAAGCATGTTTAAATTTTCCTTTTTAATTTTCAAGTCCAAACTTAATCATCAGTAATATTTTTAGTATGAACATTTGCTGAACTCCTTTTATGGACAGATTACTATTTTGTGTGACTTAACATATCCTCTCAAGTAGCAATTACCAGAGAGCACTCTTGAAAATTTCTTAAAATCATAAAATTATTATTGCTGTAAAAAAAGGACCAAATTTTTTCTTTAAAAGAGCAGTGTTAATGTTAGTTTCCTTCAACCTTCCTCTCCTCCTTCTCGCCTAGGAATTTTGAAAGGACTCATTGTGTGGCCACACGGATATTCATTCATTCATCCCTCAAAAATCTAATGAGCACCGGCTATGTACTAGGCACAGTGCTAAGCCCTGAGGAGGCAAGATGAAGAAGATGTGGTCCTTACTCTGAGAAGCTGACAATGTAGCAGGAAAGACAAACGTGTATAAGCAATTGCACATGTGTATAAGCAATTAAAATGCAATGTGATACTACAGTGATGGAGAACAGGTGTGAGGTAGGGGCTAAGGAGTGGTAGGGAAGCACCGGGGAGTTATTTCATGGGACTGTCTGCATACTGATTGTGGTGGTGCTCACACAAATCTGTACATGAATTAGAAGTCATAGGCCTGTATGCCAAAAGAAAAAAAGGCCAACTTTATAATACTTAAAAGTTACAATAAACAAACTGTGATAGATGCTCATCAACAGGAGAAAGGATGAACGATGGCATATTCATACAGTAGATGCTACTGAGTAATAAAAGGAATAGCCCGCTGACAAATGCAACAACATGGATGAATCTCGGCAGCATTACTGAGTGGGAGGAGCAGATGTGGTGAAGTACATCCTGTATGATTTCATTTATAGAAACTTAGAGAGTAGACAACATTAACATATGCTGATTGAAATCAGATCCGCTGTTGCTTCTGTGTGCATGGGTGTGGGTATGGGGTGGGGTTGGTTGGGAAGGGATATTAGGGAACTTTTAGTTGTGATGAAAGTTTTCTAGGTCTTGGTCAAAACCGATTGAACAGTATACTTAAGATGTGAGTACCTCAATAAATGTAAATTATAACTCAATTTAAAAACGTGCATTTATCTATCGGCTTGTCTTTCACAGCCAAAAATTTCTAATGGTGTTTAAAGTTGCCAAAAACATTAACAATCTCTCTACCATATGTTATCAGTTTATTTTTAAGATTGATTGGAATTTCTTTGGGTGTCTTAACAAAGTACATATAATTTACCATAATAAATCTTAAGACAAAGACAATTAGTAATTGAAATGTGCAGAGAAGGGCAGAACTCTACATTCTGCTGGGCAAGAAAGGCAGGTCTCAAGAGGATGTTGAAGAGTAGAAGTTGAGTGCACAGACCAGGAAAAGAACATTCCAGAACAACACGTGCAAAGTCACAGATGTGAGAAGGGCTGGCATTGTGCTAAGCACTTTGCCTGGACATTTTAATCCTCATTATCATCTCCATGTTTCATGACCCAGGCTTGACAGGGCACACGGCCTGGTCCAGGTTCCTCAGCTGTCATGCAGAGCAAGCATTCTCATACAGATAGTGCAGACTCTCACGCTCATCCTCCTTTGTGTGCTGTCTCCTCTCTGTCATGCTGGGTGTCTGGCTTTGATCATGGCACTGATGGGACCCAAGAGAGGCTTTTACCTGACCAGAATATACTTGAAGAAGATAACTAGACTGACAACAATAATGGACCATTTGGGTCTGTACTTAATCAGCCTTTCCTCCTGCTTCCCTTCACCTGAGAGTAGAACTATTTCTAACAAGATTGCTACTAACAGCGGCTCAACAGTGGTCACCAAGGGCTGCCTCTATGCCCTCCATTCCATAGACTCCTTTGTCAAGAGGCTCTAATTTTGGAATTGGGTAAGCAGTGAGATGATGGTCCCTTAAGTTTCTAAGTGGAAGATGGGATACTCGGGGTCCCCAAATCCCAGTGGGAACCATATATGGAGTGGAAGGTCCCTGGCTGGGGAATTTTGTGGAGATATCCTCAGCAACTCTCCTAGAAGATACTGAGACACTGAGGTAAATGGATTTACTGGCTGGCTATTTTGCAGCTAGATGATCACATTTCCTGCCCCAGGAACAGCTAAGGTACAGAGCTCTATCAGGCTTGGAGGTTTTAGAGTCATCCTGGGAAAGACGACCTTGTCTCTATGTGCTATAAGGATTTTGGTTCTCAGCTGGACCCATAGAAGGCTCTCAGAAGAGCCTGGGGCCTGCTCTCAAGGGAAAGGCCTTCTGCTGGACAAAGATGAATGAAGATTAGGCCAAGGGTTTGGCAATGGAGAACTGCCTCAGTTGAAAATGGCTTTAAAATAATCACAACAAAGCTACACAGAGCTCTATATTTTATAAAGTGTGTTCATGTTCATTATCTAAAAGTGATTTTGAGTCCCACAGATATGCTGAATGTCAGCAATTCACAGATTTAAAACTGAGACTTAGGGAGGTTAAGTGACAGAGGCGTGCACAGCGGCCTGCCTGCCTGCTTTTTTCCTTAGTTCTCTCTCTGCCCACTTTCTTCTTTCATGTTTTCAGTATCTAGCTCTTAGTTAATTATAGATCATCTTATTCTAGAAAAAAATTTAAGGCAGCTTTCAAGGTTATAAAAAAAAAAAAGAATGTATAAATTAAAAGTGGGAGTGAAATATGAAAGAAAAATAAGAATTTGACCTGAAATTAATCCAAGACTTATGATAAAAATATAATGGCCAATACATTTGCTACTAGTGGGGCACACATTTGATTCTAAGTTTGTAGGAACTAATGTGAAGAAGGAAACCTGTCACTATTCATAGTATGCATAAGCTAAAACAACAATGACCAAACAATCAATGACTCAGAAGTACAACAATTTTAGCTTCCTAATAATTATAACTTCACGTCATGTACAGTAGCTTCTTTTGATTATTAAACAAAACTAGGCCTTCAAAGGTCATTTTGGTTTGCAACTATCCTTTCAATATATAAGAGAATTCACCATGTGAATTTTAAAAAACATGAGAAGTATACCATCTCTCTGAACTCAGACAGAAGTCAAACCAGGTGAGACCCCGGTGAGCCCACTAGCTGTAGAAACAGTTGTTCTAGGACTCAGGAATATGGGTAGAGTAACTATTTCCACATGTACTACAGGGGAAGAGAAAAACCCACTCACTGTGGCACAGGAACACATAGATCATCATAGATGTTATATCTTATTTCATACATTTTTTAAACTTGGTGGCAAATATTAACATGACCTTTTATACTACAAGTTACTTATAATGACCGTTTTTAATATAGAAAAGCGTTCTTCCTGAGCACCGTTTTCTCTGTTGTACATCTTGCTGCATTCATGCCCTAGGGCTGGAGTTTATTTACACTGGCTAGTTTATACTTTCCTCACTCAACTCTCCAGTTTCCCTTACTTTTATGCCAACAAAGGGACACAGAGTTTTTCTTTTTGTAATTTACATATGTAGAAAATATGTCAAAGTCAGGATGTCCCTTTCAAACACAGGAAGAGTCTGGGGCCACCTGACTCATCAACATAACAAATCCAGAAATAGAAAATGCAATCTAGCTAAAAGAGAGACAAGTGGGAACTTCTAAGCCAGCACACAGCTAAGGTGTTATGTCATATGAAATTAATTCTCTGAGGTCAGCAATTAGAGTTAGGTTACAGCCCAAACGTAATTCTGCCTGCTAATTACCTGACCCATTACATTTACTTCACTGAGAGATGCTCAGCTATGACTTCCAAGGGTGGGCTTGGGATAGATGGAAGGAAGCAGACAGCCAGAGAAACGGCAACTCCTTCCTTTTGCAAACAGATGTGCCTCCCAGGCCCCTAACTAAAATGATTATTTCCTGCTTTTCTAAATGAGGGATCAGATGTGCCACACTCTTCCCTTTCCAGCAAAATGAAGCACCTGAGATCACAGAGCTCTTCAGTAAAGCTCAAAAGATGACTTAAGAAATCGAGTTACGTTCTGTCATGAGAAGCATTAGAGTAACATGGTAACAAAACTACCCTCCCAACGGGAAAAAGGAGGACGCCAGGGCACGAATGCTGTGACTAGAATGGTGCATTTATGTATTTCTTTCACTTCTGAAGAGTGACCTTTCCCAATAAAGAGATTTGCAGCAGCACTAAGAAGAAATGGCAATTGCCGAATGGAGATACCAGAATAATGCGAGCACTGTGAGCAGGGGCAGTCTAAAATACAAATAAACAGCCCTTAGTTAAAGGGAAGGGGAAGCGTCTCGCAGTGCCTGAGGGATTGTGTGGGAGTGGCTGGTGGGGAAGAGGAACAGAAAACAGGTGGATCTGAGAGTTAGCATCTGACATGTGAACGCACATCTATTGAATCGATTTATAAACCACTGCCATCAATAATAAAAAGAGCAGCTGCTGCGGCTGCCACTAGACAGCATATAGTGCCAGGTCCTGTCCCCAAGGCCTTGTGTCTACCACCTCGCTGAGGAGTGCTGTTCCTTGCCTTCTCACATGAGGCCAGGTGGCCTTTTGCCATTTGGGGATGTATTCCTCTTCTAGGATGTCCTTGATGTTCAAGTAAGGCTATGGGTGCTGGGTGGTGACTGGTCTGCTGCAGGCTTCTAATCACATGAGGCTGCTGAGAAGGTCAGGGTCACCAGCTGTGACCTGGCGGTCAATGGAAAGGCCTGAACTCCCCAGCTTCTGGCTTTCTCTCACCATTCTCATTTCTGCCCCTAAATCTACTCACTGTAAGAGAAAAGAAGGGAAAGACTGATGCCTGTAGCTGAGGTGTGCAGTTGAATGGGCAGAAGCTAGACTTCTTACATGACATTGAATTATCACAGTGTTGGTGACAGAGTTAAGGCAGCTGAAATAGCTGCTATTCCAACTTCCAATTTTCAAGTTATTATTGGGGTTGAAATATCGCTTACTCAGAATTTTTTTTTTTTTCCGAAATCTCTAAGCACACGTTTAGCCACATTTGAGTAACTGAAACAGGAAAAAAATCAGCAATGTTTTCAGCCACATTAAGCTATAACCAGATGCTCTTAAACAACCTTTTGTATGTACACAGCACCTTTTATTTCAGTGGAGAGTCATTTTGTTCAGCTCTGAACATTATCCACCATAGACTGAAAATACTGATGCTTTAAGAGCCACGGTGACCACCTGACAAATATATCCTCTCCATACAGGAGGTAAAGAGAACCCCACTGCTATCTCTAATTCTCCCTCTCTACCCAGAACACTGGAAATCCAAGTGAAATCAATGTAACACATATTTATTGAATACCTTCTTTGTACCAGGAACAAAGGTGAAGAACACTGGGAAGTTGGCAAGAATTTAACCAACTGCAAAGTGAAAACGACAGCTAGTCTAGGACATCCGTACAAAGAGTTAGGGCCAGGACCTTCCTGACTGGCTCATCTGAAAGACTGATTTCTGACACCTTTTCTGTCAACCATCAGGCAGAGAGAAATGCTTTTGGCCTGTAGAAGAAGAGCCATGTGAAGCAGAATTAATGATAGGAGAATTAATGATAGGCAGCCTATCATTAATTAACATGAATTAATGATAGGCTGCCTATCATTAATTAACATGAATTAATGATAGACGAATTAATGATAGGTTGCCTACAGCCCATGAGTCCCCAGGTCACTATCCGTGGGACCACCCGGAGCACGGCCTGGGAGTACCCTGTTGCTTGGACCTCCAGCAATCACTTTGACCCTTCCATTTTCCACACAAGAGCCAAAAAGATCTTTTAAAGGTAAATAGGAGCATGTAACCTTCCAGGTTAAAACTCCACAGTAGTTTGTTTTTATATTTAAAATAACATCCATACTCTCTAGCACCAACCGCAGGGCTCCCATTAACTGGGACCCTACTTCCTCCTTCCATCAGGTGCCTCCTCCTTGGCCCACTATACCCCAGCCACGCTGACGGAGTGCCTGGAACAGGCAAACCCCTTTCGTGCCCCAGGGTCTTCACGCTTATTGTTCTCAGACCAGGACGATTCCCCTGTAGCTCCTCAGCAGCACTCTCATCTCAGGTTAAATGGTGTCTCTTCAGAGGCCGGGCTCCTCTGACACCTGAGGTTCGCTCCCTCCCTCAATTCTGTATGATTTTCTCTTCCTTTCTATTACAGCACTATCACAAGAGATCATCTGATTTTCTACCTTGTTTTTATTTGATCGTTCCCATAGACTTTACATTCCAAGATAGGAGGGACCAATAACATCTGCTTTTTAAATGTCATATCCCTGGTGTTCAAGATACCCCAGGACATAGCGGACATGCAGTAAATAATTGTCGAATAGATAAATGAAATGAATATAATTGCAAGGAATACATTTTTTAAAAAGAAGGCCATCTTTATATTTTATGTTTTTACTACCATAAATACTATTGTACTACCATAAATCTGGATTACGATTAGAGGATTTTTATGTATTCATTTTAACCAGGACCACCCTGACCGGACTTGAGAAGCTGACAATGGAGGGCTGATGTATGGCTGCAATTAGAGAGTTTCAAAATGACTGCTTTCAAACGCCAGGTTTGGCACACAATGCATTTTGAATAAGGGGGAGTCCTTCTAATTTAAAGCCATTTGCCGTTGAGAGCGGAGTTCCTATTAAGTATGTGGCATGGAGTTCCTTAACTGAAGAAAAATTAAAAGAACCTTAATGTGAAACACCAGAACACTAAGAATGAATAGCGCAATGTATTCCTGGGGAGCTCTTGCGAAGCTGGCTTAAGGGGGAATACCCTTGTCACTTTGCCATTTGGCTCTGCCCTCGGCTGCCAAACGTGGGGTTGTTGGAAACTGGGAAGTACCCTGGGTGCCAGTCTTGTTTGTCCAACCATGCCCAGTGGCTAACATGGAAGATCTTGAGTCCTCAGACTGTGTCCTGTCTGGTTCTTTTTGGCCAGCAAAACCAAATCTTGCAGGTTACCAGGAGCCCACCCACACCAGAAAGGGAGGTCTAGAATTGTCTCACTGCCTAGGGATGCTCTCCGGAGGGCCTGCAGGGGTCCTGGGTGCTCGTACACAGGATGAAGAGCAGTCTTTCTCCAGTCGCCTCCTGATTTGCTCAGGGCATAGGCCCAAACTTTTCCCTGGGTTTCCTCCGTGCATTTAATTTCTCCGCTAGGACTGTAGCTCTGCTCAGAACCTTGTTTATTTGCACGGGGTTCTGCGTCCTTGCATCATTCTTATCTTTCCATATCTCTTGCTCCTCATTCCCTATCTGCTGCTTGGGATCAGGCCCCAGCCCAAATAGCTCACCTGGAATTGTGCTGCAGCCACCTGCCCAGATTCTCCTTGCCTTGTTGAAATATCTCACCTATAACAAATGCTACTGGTTCTGCTGCTGGGAGCAGCCTCGCCTATTCCTATCCCCTCCGTGAGGCCAACCTGAGATCACAGCATCCTTCATCAACAAGCGTGCATTGAGGTGACACCAGGGGCCCCCCTCAGAGCACCGGGATAAGCTTGACTGGAATCCAGGGATCACTTTGGGGAAGCTGTGACACAAGTGGTTTATCTGAGGCTTTATACAGGGCACGCAAATCCAGGGCATGCCGTGGTATCAAAGTTACAGCTGGGCCACACAGTTTTCATGAGTACAAAGCTGGATACCACAGTCCTGCCCCTGAGGCACAGGGGGAGCTGCCAGGGCTGAAGCCATCCTGTGCTTTCCTGGGCTGACTTTGTGTCCTCTGCCTAGGATGCCCTCCTTCTTACTCTTTTCCTGCCAGAAACCTAATGCTCCTCACCCAGGGTGTCCAGTTCAAACAGCTGCATCCCCACCCCCACCTGTGACACCTCCCTGACCTCCACCTCAGGAAGACACAGACACCAGGGCTACTCAGCCCTACATTAGAACATCCAGCCCATTAAAGTGAGAATTTTATACTGCCTCTCCTATCAGAATACGAGTTCCTGAGCGACAGAGACAGTACAACATTTTCTTTTGTCTTTACAGGACCAAGACCTAGCACTGTACAGAGCATTCTGTGGGCACTCAGTAAATATCTGTTGAAGTGAACTGAATATTATGCTCATGGATGTCACTGGTGACAGAGTTATGACAGTTGAAGAAATAGTTTCTATTCCAGCTTCCAATTTTCCAGAGACCAAATTTTGTAGGTTACGAAGGTTACCGGGAAGATTTCAGCAGAAAAATTAAAGAAGTTCTCGGTTGACATAATGCCTCTTTATAAGGTGTGCAATTAATATAGAAAACAGGATTAGAATGCACTAACAGTTTTAGACAGAAGGAAGGCTGAGAGGGGAGAAAGACTTCTAACTCATGTATTTTCTTGTTCAAAAGGAACCTTTTAGCCAAGAAGACATTGGTCCAATTTGAGACATTGCTAGAATTATCCCTTCCCTCTCTTTGTACATTTCAGAGAACCAGTGCATATTTGGAAAAGTAATATGGGCACACAAGAAAGACAGCTATGCAGTGGTATGTATCAACAAAGCGACTGAATGATGATAGCTATGGCAAAGAAAAGCGTTACATAATGACATCAAAATAGGACACTCGAGGAATGTCTTAGAGCTGAAACAGCTGTCACCTGGTATTTTGGCATTACTGAAGTACATGGAGAGATAGCCCCTGGAAACTAGAGAGTACAGATTATTTACAACAACAATTTCAAGGTCAAGAACATGTTTTCCTCATTTAAAAAAAAAAGTTAACCTCTTATTATCATTTTCACTTGAGAAAACTGAAGTTCTAAAATGTCTAATATGTAAACACTGCCTATAGGTAGGCATCAAAAGGAGAGGTTCCCCTCATTATACCAGTTCCTAAACAAACCTGTATACTTGGAGATATTTTTCTGTTTCGTAGATTATCCAGGCCTTTCACTTTTACATATAAATAATCCCACTCTTAAGGAACATTAAGAACAGGATAATACATGACAGTGAAATTCTGTCAATTTTGCTGTTAGTAAAATGTCTGCTAGGACAAAAGTTTAAAACTTTGAAGTTGAAAAATGACTAATTGGTTTAAAATGTATAAGTTTCTTCTTCTTTTTTTTTAACCTTCTAGCTCAGTGGGATGCTGTTCTGAAGTTGCTTTCCTGGGGGCTGCTACTGTGACCCTTTGTTCACTTGGTTAAAGAGGTCGGATGCTTCATCCATTCAAAGACGCATCCATTCTACGATGTATTGTGCACTGACTGCGCTAGAGGCTGTGACTGCAAAGGAGGAAGATGCACTCTGCACTCCAGGAACTTCCCATTGGTCGGGGAGAGACAAGTATGCTTGGCAATTGCAATAACACGGAATTGAAGGTAAAGTGTGGTTAAACTCTGGGTGCCTCGGGAGCACTACTACCTGGGGTACAGAGGGGACACTGGGAAGGATGGGATTTGGGCTGGGAGTCAAGAAAAAGCAGGTATGCCCAGGGGAGATGGATGTCCTGTGATCTAGCTCTGCTACGAGAATTCATTTTTCCTTTTATAATTCACAGAAACAAAATAAATAGACAAAAAAGCTAGCTTATACCTCATCACGTTTTCGAGAATTAGCAACATATACCTGTCAACACCTTGCAGACGTGTGCAGTAATAATTGTAAAATCTAGCACAAAGCCCAGGATTAGGCTTTCCTGAATCATTTTAAAGTCATTAATTCACAGACTCACATACTCACATAACGTTAATACTAAAATAGAGCTAAGACATCTGTTTCAGTGCAAAGCCTTCATGGAGGAGGAAAGTGAAGCCCAGAGAGTCAACGAAAAGAAGACACGACCGCCAAAATATTAGAAATGTTTTTCTTGAGATTTCCCTTCTTTACTTGGCTGCTTTGTCACCTGTGAGTGGGTGGGATTAAGACACCTTTAGAGAATGTGTTCAGCTTATGGACTCACAATTCTTGCAGTTATCTATAGGATGACACCTACGAGTCAGCCGAATACGTTCCCTCGTTGCCTCTCCATGCAGATACCCATTTTGGTTAGATGCTGTGACAAAAAGGCGCAGGAAGGGGAAGGAGTATTTGCCCTAGGGGTCAACTTTTGAAATTTAACTGATGAACTAATATCAATTCCATGGACCCAAGGAAGCTTAAACCAAGGTGAAATTTTAAGATAATTATATTTTAGGATCTATATGGGCTGAGACAATTATGTTAGTGCTTGAACAGAGGCTGCATGAGTAATCTGCAACTGGAAAATGAACTATTAAAACAACAAATGACTAGTGTTTCATAAAGTTAATTAAATTTCAAAAGTCTGTCACTAATGTAACCGTAAGTAAAAAGCTGTGCTGTAACTCTTTCAAAGCTGACTGACCAGGAGGTGAAAAGTCTAATTTAGGATCATTTAATATTTCAAAAACCTCTTAAATATGCCATGTGAAAAGGGAAGAGTTTAATAAATAACATTTTTCTGTATTAACAATATAATACTATAGCAATGCTGTCTAATAGAGATATAATACAAAACACGGATGTTATGTTAAATTTTCTAGAAATGATAAAACCAATTTTTTAAAATTGTAGTAAATACACAGAACATCTGACTGTTTCAACTCTTTTCATGTGTGCAATTCAGTGAAATAAAGTACAACTACACTGATATGCAACCATCACTACTATTTCCAGAACTTTCCCATCATCCCCAAATGAAATTCCATGCCCACTAAACAATTCTCCCATCATTTCCTCTCCCCAGCCGTCGATAACCCTATTCTACTTTCTTTTTCTATGAATCTGGCAATTCTGGGTACCTCATATAAGTGGAATCCTAACAGTATCTGTCCTTTTGTGCCTAATTTATTTCACCTAGCATGTCTTCATGGTTCATCCATATTGTAAGATGTAACAGAATTTCAATCTTTTTTAAACCTGAGTAATACTCCATTGTATTGTATACTGCAGTTTATCTATCCATCGATGGACATTTGGGTTGTTTCTACCTTTTGGCTATTGTGAAGGTAAAAAAAAAATTAGCATATCTGTTTTAGCCAATATATCCAAAGTATTATCATTTCAACCTATAATGAATATACAAATTATTACTGAGATATTTTACATTAGTTTTCTAATGTCTTTGAAATCCGCATGTATTTCATAATTACAGCATATCTCCATTTGAATTAGATACACCTTATGCTCTTAATAACCATGCATGGTTAGTAGTTAATGTACTGGATAGCACGGCTCTGTAGGCGAGTTTGCATTCAAGATTTTGTAAATCATGATTCCCTCTGGATACCACCCTGATGAATAATTCTACTTGTTTTTTCTCATATAGCCCTAGTGTTTAGAGTTGGACCTCTGAAGTCAGACCAAATGAAATGCAGATCCCAGTCTCTTACTAATTAGCTCAGTGATGTTGAAAAGATTACGTAATCTTTCAAAACCTCAGTTCCATTTTTTGTAAAGTTGGAAAAAAATACTGTTTCTCCCATAGGGTTTATGTCTGATTTAAAATCAAATAACATAAATAAAGTGCTTAGCGTACTTAATGTAGTGTTGCCAAAGTGTGATGTAATAAATAGCAACTATAATAAAAATAATCCACTGGATTATAGGTTCACGAGGGCAAGGACTACATCTGTCTTTCCCAGTGTGCCTGACGCATGGCAAGCACTCAATTATGTGAATAAATAATTGAACTCTTCCCTCAGTCTTTATGAACATTTGTTTCCATGACATCTTTATATCTTCAAGAGATTGCTTGATGATTTCTAATACCCACCTTGCCATGAAGATACAGATACTTTAAGGTATAGAAAGAACAGGAAGCTCTTATTCTCATCATTTCCCTTTCTTTTTTATTTAAAATATTTTGACTACTTCCTTTCCTTTTCCTTGAGAAATCAGGGATGATGGAGCCAAAAAGACTAAGGGCTAAAGAGGCCCCTACCCACAGGGGCAATGAGCAAATATATGAGTAGTCTGAGGATAACAGAAACCACCTTATCCTCACTGTTGGGGAAGGGAGTTACAAATATGGAAAGGGTTAAAAGCTAGTTTGCTGCTGTGGTGTTAGATTGGAAATGGAACTATCAGGGTGATCTCATACTATTTAATATGAATAGATATAACAATAGATATAGCCCCATGTGTGTTGTGTGTGTGTCGTGTGTGTGGTGTGTGTGTGGTATGTTATGTGTGTCGTGTATGTGTCGTGTGTTGTGTGTGTGTGTTTCCTCACCTATTACCTGAGAGGGCCTGGAAGCAATGAGCACACTCAATCCCCAGTTCTTGGTTTCTAAATACTATTTTCCACAATGGATGGAGGTCTTCTTGAAGATATGGCTAATTCCACAGCTGGGTATAGAAAGTACAAGATGCTCATGGAACATTTTTTTGTGCCAGAAGGTAAGAAAGTGCTCATAAAAACATGAGGGCCACATCTGAGATCATTTGAGCATTAAAATAAATAATGATATTAATGAGTCATAACTCGTTCAATAAAATAGCAATTTATGAGCTCATATTGATATAAATAAACACAAACATAAGTGGGGAGAAGGGAATGCCCTTCCTCACACTAAGAAAGTTTATGTAAGAGCAATATCTTTACCTAGTCTCTAAGTATCTCCCCACAAATTATTTATTAACTGCAAAAGGAAAAACTATAATATTACAGTGACGAAATCTAATAGATACCACCTTAAGCAAGTGGGTTTGGTTATAAGACTAACTCCATTTATGGACTCCTGATATGATTTAGAAGAATACAGCATTGTTTCTGTATTATTCCTGCCACATACACAATTGCAATCTTACAGTGAGGAAACATCACGCAAATCTAAACTGAGGAACATTCTACAAAATGTACTCCAAAAAAATGTGAAGGTACACAAAAAAAAGAAGACTACAGAACTGTTCAAGACTGAAGGAAAGCAGAGACAAGACAGCTAAATGCAACACACAATTGTGGACCAAAAGAAAAAAACCATTTTTTTCTATAAAGGATATTACTGAGACATTTGGTGAAAAGTTGAATGGAATCTATGGATTTGAAAGTAAAGCTGATTTACTGAATTTAATTCAGTAAATTTAATTACACTGTGGTTATGTAGAAGAGTATACTTGTATTTTTAAGATAATCATACTAAAGTATATAAATTAATTCAGAAAAAAAATATACACACACCCAAATAAACCCATAGGGTGGAAGGGAGGATAAGAGAAAGAGAGAGAGAGAGAGAAAAGGAGAGAGATAACATAATCACTGGTAAAATGTTAAAAACTGACCTGCCGGGCGCGGTGGCTCACGCCTGTAATCCCAGCACTTTGGGAGGCCGAGGCGGGTGGATCACGAGGTCAAGAGATCGAGACCATCCTGGTCAACATGATGAAACCCCGTCTCTACTAAAAATACAAATCATTAGCTGGGCATGGTGGTGCGTGCCTGTAATCCCAGCTACTCAAGAGGTTGAGGCAGGAGAATTGCCTGAACCCAGGAGGCGGAGGTTGCCGTGAGCCGAGATCGCGCCATTGCACTCCAGCCTGGGTAACAAGAGCGAGACTCCGTCTCAAAAAGAAAAAATAAAATAAAATAAAATAAAAACTGGAGAAGCTGGGTGAAGAGCATATGGACTATTATTCTTGTATCTTTTCTATAAGTCTGACATTATCTTGATGTTAAAAATGAAAAATAAAGAGAATGGGCTTTGGAGTAACTCAGAGTCAATTTTGAGTCCCCAGTCTTACATCTATCATCTGTGAGAATCTAGGAAGTTATTAAATTATTCCAATCTTTGGTTTTCTCATTTGATCACCAGGAATAGAACTAATTTAAAGGGATTCTGTGAGGATTAAATTAGATAATGCATGACTTGAGCACCTGGCAGCTGGTAGGCATGTCTGGAAGAGGATCTGATACATAATGGGGCTGAAATATGTATTTGTTGAATAAATGAACAAAATCTCCCCTTCTATTCAACCCCTCAATCTGAACAAGTGATGCTAAGTACTTAAGGAAAATTAGAGGCTTCAAATTTTAGCGATCTTTCTTAACACTTACATAAAAGAAAATGTCAAATAATAATAATGAATAAGAAACATACCACCATGCATTCCGATGTTGCTCTAGAGTTTCCTCAGCACTTGGCCCTCATGTCCCCTGTGACACTAAATCGAACAGGCAGGCATTCAACTTAGAGTCCAACACATCGTTAATAACAGCCAATGTCTACAGTGCTATTGGAGTATGGGTGTCAAAGAAGGAGCCATGCCCTTGTTACTTAAATCTCAAACAAGGTTTACATCACTTCATGGCTTCAGGGTACAAAATGCGATGCAATTTAATGTCCATCTGAGCATCTGTTCGTAAGGTTTAGCGCTGCGGTCTGTGGTTCACAGTATACGTGGGATAGCAACACCACAAAGAAAAGGACCCAAGTTGTGTCTGGGAAGTTTCTACTCTCAGCCAAGATGTGCACATGAATTTAAAATTACCCAAGAGGGTGTTTCAGGGTTGCTG
Source organism: Sapajus apella (assembly GCF_009761245.1). Classification (NCBI taxonomy): domain Eukaryota; kingdom Metazoa; phylum Chordata; class Mammalia; order Primates; family Cebidae; genus Sapajus; species Sapajus apella. The sequence continues at coordinate 20,304,892 of NW_022436980.1, forward strand.
GCCAAAGAGTGGTGTCTTCTAATCTGGAGAGCAGCTGCTGGGCACAGGCATGCAAACACACACACAGACACACACACACACAGACATGCTCACGGAGCCTGTGCCTGCCTCTACTTGTCTGCTCTGGGCAGATGGTTCCTGGCTTTTGGGTCGCCTCATCCTGCAGCTCAGTGCAGTTAGACGCTTTCTTCCACAGAGACTGGCAAGCTGTGGAATAAGGGTTTGGGCAAGGCTGCCTGTCTTCAGAGCATGAAGGATACTGCCTGGAGAGGGAAGAGGGTGATATTTAGAGTTTGGGCCCACTTGTGGTTGGGCCCCCCGCTACCTCTCCTTTGCAGAGCCATCACTGGCCCCTGGCTGCAAACTCTCCGTGGCTTTCGAGCCTACAACACAAAAACTGAGAGTGTGTCCAGAAAGAGAAGAAGAAAACACTGCTGTTGGTCCTGGATCCCACTGTTGGATTTTGGTGGGGATGAGAAGGAATTACCAGGCGTGATCAACCAGCGTACCTGCACGGTAAGCTAAGCATCCCCATCCTTGCTGAGAAGAGGCTTTGGGATGTTTCTGTGTTATTCAACAGCTGAGAATGGCCAACACCACTTTCCAGAAGTGGGATCTTGTGAATATTATGCAAGGGAATGTAGTATGATTAAGAGCTCTCGTGATTTTTAGGCTAAAATGAGTAAGAGTTGCTTGCCAAATAGAGGAACTATCCTGACGGTAGATAAGTTTGACTAAATTAATAGACATGAAAGAAACCCAAAATGAAATTTTAAATTGTTATTCTGTTAAGAGTAAGATGAATAGTCAAAAATGAAAGAAAAAGCCAGTTTGATAGTTTTCCTTCTTCATAGCTTTTGTAAGCTGATGTGAATGATCAATATACAATGTGAAAATCATCAGTGTGTTGAAAATGGAGAAGTATACTGAATAGGTTACATTGTAGAGGAGGAATTCTCTTTTCATGGAGGGATTAATGGAAGAAACTAACATCTTCAAATGGCAGCTGGACTGTTATCTTTTTTCTTTTGTTTGTTTACCTTGTGTTGATGTAAAGATTTAATGAATGAGAGCCGCGGAACGGAAGCAGGTTTCTGAGGTAAGGTTTTTGGCAGGTCTTGGGGGGCATCTATCAAGAGCTTGCTCTGTAACAACCCACAGAAGATGACTGGATATCCATGGGCACATCACATCTGGATATAAATGGGAAATGAAGCTAGGCTGCGGCCAAATGATACCACAGAAAATTCTGCTCACTGCACTTGTTCAATGGGAGGATTATTCAATGTTGAGGGTGGCGGCACAGTCTTGTACATAGGAGCTCCATTGAAGAGACATATGTATTCAGTTAAAATGGCTGTGATATATTCAGTCATTCTTCTTTCTTTCCATACCGATTAATAGTTACATGCCTTTCTTTATTCATTGTCTGTTCACATCTCAGGAATGAATAGAAGAGGTGCAACACACACACCGTTTAACGACATTCACCGTCTTCCACGTGTGCATTAGATTTGCATAAAGGAGAACACGGTGTGGTTAATACTGGAGAGAATGCATTGAAATTATAGCAATGTTCCTTCAGCTACAGTTAAACATATTTTTCCTGTGGTGACATTTTCTGGTTTATTAAGATGCTGTCTCCCAAAACCAAATATTCCAAGTAAATATTTCTCTACATTTATCAGTTGACACTATTATGAAACTCTCATTATGCTTAATTAAAAATCAGCATAAATCCTGTAAGAGCTGTTTGTTATTAAAAATTTCTAAAGGCAGCAATAATATTCATGGGCTCTTTCCACCAGGGTAATTAAGGTCTACTCTGATGAGAATTTTCTAAGTAATTTCCCAAAGCAATGTGGGGAGCTTATACTAACCGATACAAAAATACTCTGTAAAAATTCTGGAGCAAAGAAAAGTATTCATTATTTAAAAGGGGAGTGATAATTTATTTTCAGAGTTTACCTTCTATTAAAGTTCATGTGTAATTGTCTTTTTTGCTTAAACTTTGTTAAATTAACAAATTTAGTCAAGGCTTGGTCTTAGGCAGTGGCGGCGGCACTGGGGAGGAAGGTATTTTCTTGTACCATTGAAATGATGGTGCCTTTAATAGAGCACGATTGTAGGAGGCTGCCATTGCAGCTTACCAAGAGTTAGGCAGGTCATAGGATGGAAAAAACCTAAAAGTAATGGGCCCTATATTCTTCTCTTCAGATTATAGTCATATTATTCCTTGTCCTAACCTAAAGCAAAATTTTCCTTACCAGTGTAATACATGCTTCACCTCTCTAATATATTACATTAAAAAAAATTTAAAGAAAAAGTGTTAGTAGCTTTTATTTTCCTTAGGTTAGAACTAGTACCTACTAGGCAACACACAATATGTTTGTTTAGTTATATTAGGGGAACACTTTTATCGTAATAGCTTCGTTTGTTTGCTCATTTGTTTATTCATTCATCAGCTATTTTGGAATGCCTAGTCTGTGCCACGTCCCGTGCTGGTTACTGGGGCTCTAACAGTGAATGAGGCAAACATGGTCTCCAGATGTCCTGAGTATAGGAATCTGCAGAGAGAGTCCAATCACCAGTGATTTGAACCTGTGTATTGTGCACGTTGTTCAACATGGATATGGAGACAATTTTGATACCATCTCAGCATCCATGAATCGAATTGGAAAACACATTTTAGTGCAAATAGTTGAAGCTTCTATGAGGGATGTTGGCGTTTCGGTGCAAGCTATAGATGTCAGACAAAAACCTCACATACTAACACTGTATGCTTCTTCAGATTTGGGTCAGACAGGAAGCCTAAGGAAGACAGACAAAAATTTGTATCATAGCCTCTTAGAAGTCTAGGGTTTGAATCTGACAGTAGTTCAAGATTTTCTGCTTAATGTGATGGTCAATCACTGGGGCCCACACTGGAAAAGCAGCCCTATCATGCTTCCTGTCTTGGTTGAGGACACTTTTCATAATGGCATTAATTACAACAATGTCAGTGTACAGCTACAGGGGTTTTATATGGTGTATAGAACTCACAAATCAGTTATTCACTGGATCCTATGTAGTAGAGAAGGCAGGTGTTACCATGCCCTGTTCAGCAGATGGATAAACTAAGTTTTAGATGTTCAAGGGACTAGCCCAGCTAATGTTTTCTCTAATACACAGCCTCATGGAATAATCTCTTAAATACAGGACTAGAAAAATTCTGTGTTTTCAACATGAGTACTTACAGGCCTGAACTATGGTTTGAAAGTGGCATTATCAAACTGTAAACCATGCAGATAGAGGAAAGTTCAGCCCCCCTCCCCCGACAACCCTCTTCCTGCCTCCATTGTTCATCTAGGTTCTTACCCTAGAGTTCTTCCTTTCGGCCCTTGAAAAATCAGTTTAACTGCTAAAAGAGATATAAGCTACTGCCTTTTTCTTCTTCTTTTTGGGTGGAATGAGGAATTAGAATATGGAAAACTGGGCTGTTAAACTCTGAAATTACTCCTAATATTATTGTAATGAAATAAAAAATTATCCTGAGTGGGCTGCGTGTGGTGGCTCACACCTGTAATCCCAGCACTTTGGGAGGCCGAGGCAGGTGGATTGCCAGAGCTCAGGACTTCGTGACCTGCCTGGGCAACATGGTGAAACCTCGTCTCTACTAAAAAAATATAAAAAATTGGCCGGGCGCGGTGGCTCAAGCCTGTAATCCCAGCACTTTGGGAGGCCGAGGCGGGTGGATCACGAGGTCAAGAGATCGAGACCATCCTGGTCAACAAGGTGAAACCTCGCCTCTACTAATATATATAAAATTAGCTGGGCATGACGGCGTGTGTCTGTAGTCCCAGCTACTCAGGAAGCTAAGGCAAGAGAACTGCTTGAACCTGAGAGGTGGAGGTTGCAATGAGCTGAGATTGTGTCACTGTCCTCCAGCCTGGGTGACAGAGCGAGACTCTGTCTCAAAAAAAAAAAAATTATCCTGAGTGATGAGTGATAAGATTTCAAAAGTTTGTGACTGTTTAGGACAGAAACAGTATATCCACCTACATGCGAAATGCAAATGGAATTTTAGTGCCACCAGCCTAGTAACGTAAAACACTGTCACATCAGATCAGACCATTGTCCACCCAGTCCAGACCCTGCTTCTCTTGCAAGCGTAAGTAGGCCCTTGTGAAAAAGCAGTGTATCATGAGTAAGAGGAGAAATTCACAAGACAAAATACTCTACATGGAAAAATAGTAAGCACAGGTAATGGAGCTGAGCAGAGCAGTAAATAGAGAAGGTTTTTCTGATGGATTTTGAGAGTTAAGCCACATAGCTAAGTACAGTCTATTATGACCAAGCAAATACACAAGACTTTATATCGTTTTTTATATTCTTCCCGGAATTTTCTGTGCATGTATTGAAAGTTTGTTGTAATTACAGAGGCTTTTAGCTACTTTTTTCCCTTTTTGTGGCTTGAAATGGATGACATGGATCTTCACGATGAATCTAGGGCCAATCACTTGACTAGGAAATTGGAATTCAGGGGAGAATAGCAAACTGGATAAAGCTGCTTCTGTGCTTCTCCTTAGAGCTGCTGCTCCTGGCCCTGAAACAACAAAATCACAGAGGCAGCTGCTTCTGAGCCATGATATTAAACTGACAGGTTGTGACTAGGGACACCAGCTCCTTGTTTCAGCTGCTCCTAACATCTCTAAACGAAGCTATTTTAAGAACCTTTGCATTTGATCAGGGAGCATGTGGGTTGAAGCCTTATGTTTTCCACTTCAGTTTTAGATTCTTAGCAGATGCAGTTAGTAGTTCAAATGTTTAAAACTTATTATTGCATTTCCTTCCAATCAATGTAAAAATATTATATTCCCAAAGCTACCAGAGGTCTATTCGTGACTTGATTTATCTTGGGGCTGGTTCTATCTCAGATGACATCTTCAAATCTTTCTTCTTCAAACAAGAACAAAAATGGCTGGCAACTGTTTGAAGGGTGGGTATGGGTAGAAAAGTTCTTACGGATTCTTTGATTTGGGGGGCGGTCATAAAGGAACATATCTGCAGATGCAAACTGCAGTGCCTATCTCTGCCCTCAATGATTCTTGAGTTTGATGCTTTTTAATTTACTTTAATAGCTAACTTATATATCATTAATCTTAGAATGTTAGGTAACAATATTTACAGTGGCTTCATTCATAATTGCCAAAACCTGGGAACAACCCCAATGCCCTTCAATTGGTGAATGAATAATCAAACCGTAGTATATCCATACTATGAATTACTCAGCAATACCAATGAAACACACAACAATATGGAACCTCAATTGCATTATGCTAATTGAAAGCACTCAGACTCAAAAAGCTACATCCTGAATGAGTCCATTTATACAACACTGTGGGAAAAAAAAAAAATCCCCAAAACTATAGAGACAGAAAACACATCAGTGGTTGCCAGCAGCTGAGGCTGAGGGGAGGAACTGACTTCGAAGGGTGAGCAGGAACATCTTGGGTGATGGAACCGCTTTATGTCTTGACTGTAATGGTGGTTTTATTGCATGATCTTGTCAAAGTTTGCAGAATTGTACATTTTATAAGGGGTAATTTTACTATATGTAAAGCATACCTTAAACATCTGTGTGGCTCTATATTGAGATAATCCCACTGCAAACTTGAACCAGTGTATTCTGCTTTGGTGTTGTATGGAATTCTTGCAGAGTTTCATTGAAAAAAATTTTGTAGGATATTAAAACATACAAAGAAAAAAGAACCTTTAGAAAATGACTAATAAAGACTAACCACCTGGTTTTACAGATGAAGAATTGAGGCCTGAGAAAGTTAGTGGCAGAGAAATATGCCTTTTTTTTCAATAGACAGTTAAAAATGATCATCCTGTAGAACCCAGAAAACTCAACTCTGTTCTTGTATAATACTATAATACTGTCAAAATTGCATTGAAAAAGCCATGGGACCAAAAACTAGGCAATAAACTCCAAGTACCTGCTTTCCAAATGTCATGTTGCAAAATTGGCCAGAACCCGCTGGCTTCTGACAGATATACAGTTACAAGGGAATATGATAGACATTATCGCAAGACTACTATTTGTCAAAAACAACAGGCACCACAACCACATACTGTGCTGAACATGAGGTGTATCACAAAAATAGACCCAAGCCATGTCTGGAAGAGGTATACATTTGTTCATTTGCTTACTTAGTTATGTAACAAACAAACTAGTGCCAGACGCTGTCCCGGATCCTGTAATCCAATGTTGATCTCAGAATTGTAACACAGTAGCATCTAGATACAGAGCAATACCCAACCACTAGAATACAGTGAGGACTGTTTGAATTGAATACATGAATATCAAACCAAATCAAAGTCAGAACCAGAATGCATTAATGCCTACAGGCATAGATTTTCCCAGATGGCATCTTTGGCTTCTAATTACATTTCTGTGTGTTCCTTCACAAGTTACCCTCTTAAAGCCTCATGTTTCCATAAAATGCAGATAAGAATTACACCTGCCTTGGTAAGTAATAAGCATAGTTAGTGGTACATAAGTGCCCAGTAACGAGAGGCTATCATTATCATTAATACAGAAGACTCACTATGGTGCTATACACTGGGTCTAAAAAAATTTAAAAAATTAGTTCTGACGACGTGGTCAGTTCCTTCTGAAAGGCTGATAAACGCTGTAAGACCTAGTTAGAGTGCACACAAACACAAAACTTTGGATTCCCTGGACCAAGTTAAGGAGCCATGGGCTAGAAACATCATCTAGAAATAAAAGGAACTGACATTTGAATCATGTATTTTCTTTGGGACCCTAAGTTAAGAACCAGTGCCCTAGACTATACATCCACGGACAGGTATGAATTTAAAATGCCAAATTTCATGGTTTTGGCATTAAGAAAAATCTCAGCAAGTTGATTATTAAAAGTAAACCAGAAATTTTCTTGACCGATGTTAAAGAGGTAGAAACATTTTCCCTTCCCTGAGATTCTCTGGCCCTAAGCAAGTAACTTTTTTTTCTTTAATTCTCTTGTTCTCTTCCAGCATAAAATTTGAATCATGTAATGAAGGTTCCATACTCAAAACAGTGTTAATTTATGGTCTCACAGTCCAGAGGATTCTGAAGAGACAATGAAATTCCTAAACATGTGCAAATTATTCCAGAATGGGAAATGACTCTTCCTGTCTAGCAGTAATTATTTATGTAATACTACCTTGGGAGATGTTAACGGTAGAACATTCAATTACTCCTTTTAAAACAAGGAATTTCCAACGGGGTTTTATTTGTTCTTTCCTAATTTAAAAAGACAGCATTTATACTCACAAGACTGCAGGTTTTACTAGCCTATCGTTAAGTAGTTAGGTTAGTTTCAGAAAGACTGTACTGATGCATTAAATAGCTGCCAAATGTGCGGAAGGAAGGCTCCAATTCAAATCATGACACACTCGTGGATTCACCATTCTCAAAGTAAGCAAAGTGATCAGACGTTCTACCAACAAAGTGTCAAAAGAGGCTGTATGCTTACTGAAGGGAGAAAAACTTTACTGAAAACCCACATGCACTTTGTCATTTTCCCAGATGGCATCATAAAACTGCAATCATGACCTAAATAACCTAGTTTTCTCAGCACAGAATTCTATTATTATATTGCCAATCTACATCTGGATAGTTCATCTTTAAAAGGCAATTTCAGTTGAAACGAGAACTCAGAAGGTCCAGCTAGGTCTAGTGGAATTAATCTGTATATAAAACAAGGATTTTTTAAAACTGCACAGAAGAATATAAAGATTTTCACCTGTACCTGCAGCACTAAAACAGTAGTTCATTTTGAACTGAGAGCTATATATTTTACATCTCTTGGCTGCGTCGCAAAATCCACAAGTATTTATTCTTTCAGAGTTATATCAGATACACATTGGTGGCAAAATGCCAGTCACCAGTGTAATGGGGCTTTTGCATTTCTACCCTTCAACTGCTGACCAGAAAACATTTTTCTCAGAGTTTCCCTTCGCATCCCTCTGTTATCTTATTTGTTTTCTGCATATTTTAAAAAAGTAGCAATATGACCTCTGGCACCTTAAATTTTCCAGACATATGAAAACATACTACAAGGAGCAGAGCTTTAGGCTAGGAGTAGTACATCACAGTCGGATACCATGTGAGTGAATCAGATGGGGTAGAACTCATCTAAAGGATTCAAAAGGAAGCTTACTTTCACAGCAGGAAGGTGAGCAACATGCTTCAGGCCAGGTCAGGATGCACACTTCTGGATCCTACAGCCCTTACCAGGGACACACAGTTAGAGGAAATGATGCCCATACATGAAGGAAGATCTTTTTCAACTGAGAGATCATTCTCTCCAGCTCTCCACCTTTCTTTGGGTAAAGAATCAAAGTGGGGTTTCTTGGTGCAGTTTTCAAATGGGTGGCTCCAGGTCATCTGCCACCATTACCCCCATTTCTGCTGGAGTCCTTCTTGCCCCTGAGGCCATAATATAGCTTGCATAATCCTGAGATTTATAAATCTGGCTAGATGGGAGGATCCTTGGAACAGATCCAGATTAGGTTACGTGTAGAATCAGTCACCCCCAGGCTGGCCTGGAAGAGGACTGAGCTTTCAGCCTGAAATTATCGTCTGCAAGTGTAAATCCCTGGGGAGTATTCCACATCTGGAAGCCTGCACCTCTGCTTATAATGGTGTCCTAACTGTACTGACTTCTTGCTGCATCCTTTTGAGAAGTCAGCCTCTTCTGATTTACTATAGGGTATCTGTATCTGAATGTTCCATCAATCCTAGTCTACCGTTGACAGTGCTTTCATATTTTCTCCACATGCTATACACAGTACATATGGATATTTTATCTAATTGAAACCCCTAGGAGGTATACTCTGACTGCCTTGACTTCTAGACTTTCAGGCACAACTTTCTGTCCATACCGACGGACGATGGGAAGCTACGTGAATTGAATGACCTCTGAGATGATGTTTCTCAGTTTTGAGAAAAGGAAGCTCATTGATTAAAAAAAAAGTTTTTGTTTGATAAAAGGAGAACTTATAAGCTCCTCTTAAAAAACGACTTGCATCCCAGGAGGTTAAGGACCTGAGTCTGACGTATGCCATGTGGAGAAGGACAGTAACAACAGTAATAAGCATGGGCTTCTGAAAAGGGCACTGCTCTTCGGAAAAGTCTCCTGGGATCGCATCGGCTTGACCCAGCAGTTGTTTTTCATTTCTGCTTTGCAGACTCCCTTTGCGTAAGCGTGAATGACCCTCCCTCAGCCTATTAGCTCAGACTGTCATTAATCTGTAGGAAATACCTTGTCAAGTCTGCTTAAAGGGTGCATGAGAAGTGTTACGTTTTAGGGTAATCTTATAGCCCTTTAAGCATCCTGTTCAATGATTATTGAGCATTCCTGGAAGTCCCTTTTGGCCCAGAATTAGCATGTTAATCACAATCTTACTTGTAGGCTATGAAATTGTTGGATACAAAGTGTAATCGATCCAAAAGAAATGCCTTCCAGGGAAGTAAACTGAGTTGTGAAAAAGGTGTGTCTACAAAGATATTACTAGCCTAAATTCCTATTGCTCATGTCTTTCCTGAGTACTTATGAACTAAATGTTGCTACTCCCAAATCAGTATTAATGGTCAGTTTCAATTACAGGTTATTTCAACTTTAAGCTCTGGTAGGAGAATACATTATCTACTGAATCAGCCTTGTTGTAAACAGGCCAGAAAAGTCTGTATAGGCATAAATGTTTGTATGCTGTTAGAGGAAAGCGTATGACTTAAACAATACTTACTTGTGAATACCCTTTCCGAGACTAGGCTAGGATAACAGCAGCTGCACCCAAGTGTAGTAAAAGAAACAAGCTGTAAATGAAGATTCTTATATACATAAATCATGTCATGAGCAGAAACTTAAATAAAAGCAGATACTTTTACAAAAAGATTCGAATTAAAGCACAGGTCTTGGCTACTATAGGGAAAAGAAACTACAGAGGTAGAAGAATATGGGCATAAAGAAACAAAGACAGCAATGGCCAGATACTGAGCTAGGCAAGCTGTAAACGGCGATCCTCAGCCAGTCTTGGTGGTAAGGGAAGGTAACGGGGGTGACTGTTTTCATCCCTGCTTTTCCCGAGTTTCTCTCCCACCTGATGAAAGCTAACAAGCTGAGAGCATCAGTGCAAATCACCAAAGCAACGGGGTCAAATTCACTGCTACTCCTTCAAAACAGGAAAGGCGACCGGCTTAGCTTTTAGATTCCTGGGCATGCAAAGCAGGCCTTGGTCAGCCGGATCCGTACTGGGTTCTTCTCTGCCTCGGTCACTGTCTTAGGGTCTTGGGGACACAGGCCTATGCTCCAAGCCATTGTTGTTTAAACAGAGCTGTGAACTGCTAACAGTCTTATTTGGAAGTTTATAAAACGGTAACCACATGGCTACATCTTTCCGGAGTATCTCAAACAGAATGTGGTTCAAATTTCGTGTTAAAAGAAAGTGTAGGTCAGAGTTCCTGAATAAACAAAGACAACTGATGTAGTTAACAGGCTTTGTGTGACCACAGCCATGTCACCTTGGTCTTGCTTCTAGCTTCAGGCAGAGGTCGGGGTGAGCCATCCATCTAGATGTTTTGCCTGAGCAAGCTTCTTTGCAACCCCTACCCTGTAACTTGGCATGACAGGCAATGGGGCTGGGGGTGAGAGAGGGCCACTCTCATTGTAGCCCGTGTTCTGCAATCCAAACACATACAGACAGCAGCTGTCTTCATTTCAGAGAAATAAGAAGCCACCTCTCCTCCGTGGATGGCTAGAACCCCCAATTTGGTGACATGGCCTCTGGGTCTTTAAGCAAATAAGGCATGTAAGTGGATGCTTCTAGTAACTGAAAAACTCTGAGTGAATGCGGCTGATTAAACAAGCTGTCAGGAACCTTGGCAGACCCGTGCTCATGATTCTTATTAATAAGCGTTGATATTTACATAGAGCTCCGCTGTTCATTGATAATGCTGCCAACACACGGGGCACAGACTCTGTAGGATAACACAGACAGATCTAACTGAATGCAACAATTTGTTATTCGAAGAAACATGTTTATTGCAAGGCCAGTGAGGCGAAACCCAAAGGTCTTCTTGTTTGAATTTCCCAGGGGGCAGTTTGTAATACCCACTGGAAGGGACCATTCTATGGCTTCTAATAAAACCCAGTGCTGGCCGCCAGTATTCTCTCCTCCATCTCAGCTCTGGCCCTTTACCACCCACACCTCCTTTTTGCTCAACATGAAGGACGGTTGTTGTTACCTGCCCAATCCGTGCTTCCAACTTGCGTAGGAAAAACCTGATTCAAGTTTTGTGGAACCAACTCCTAAAGACGCTAGATCTTCAGTCACATAAGGGAGCTCACACCTAGACTAGATTTTGCAAATATTAAAATAGCTATCCCGTCACTGGTTGGCTTTCACGCCAATACTTCTGCGGCAGTGGAGTCATAATAACCTTCAGAATGGAGCAGCCTTGCCCAACCTCCTGCTGTGCTTAAGACTCTAGGTTCTGTACGTGTGTTTCTGGCTGATTCCCACTGTCCCATAGCTCTTGCTGCTATTCTGAGATGCTGCCTTTTCTGTGGTCTGAGTAGGCTTATTCAAAAAGCCGCTTATTCCGCTTATGTGGGGAGACTTCATATCATCAGCTTCCTGGCCTACAGTCACAGGGTGCATAGGAATATACAAAAGTGGGTGAAGGTATTTCACAAAGACTAGGCCCGTGCACCCATAGTCGGTCTGCTTCATTTTTACAGTACTTAGCCTCCCAAGCCTCAACCACACACTTTTTTCCTCCACTGGCACCTGTAGTACCATGAGCAGAGGGCATTACATTGCTTTTTCCTTTGAGCTGCTGTTGCCAATCTGCTTCGCCCTGGCAGAACTTGGTGGTAGATGGAAAGGCTATTTTTGAGGAGAGGGCTTAGCAACATTCCCTAAACAGAAAACCTCTCTCCTCTATACTTACAGCACTGCAAAACACTTTTACTATAATTTAGTCACTGATTTCAGAGAAAGGAGAAAGTAGGCTTTGCAAATTATTGTCTTTCATGGCCAAGTAAATTAACAAACCCAGAGGAGGCACAGTGTCCCCGGAGTCATGTATTTAGTCAAACACGGAGTAGCTGTTGAATGCAAAGCATGGCAGAGGACACAGAATGAAGCGTAGCATCATCCTTGCCTTCAAAGAATTACCGGCCGGGCACGGTGGCTCACGCCTATAATCCCAGCACTTTGAGAGGCCGAGGCGGGCGGATCACGAGGTCAAGAGATCAAGACCATCCTGGCCAACATGGTGAAACCCCGTCTCTACTAAAAATACAAAAAAATTTAGCTGGGCGTGGTGGCGCATGCCTGTAGTCCCAGCTACTCAGGAGGCTGAGGCAGGAGAATTGCCTGAACCCAGGAGGCGAAGGTTGCAGTGAGCCGAGATCGCGCCATTGCACTCCAGCCTGGGTAACATGAGTGAAACTCCATCTCAAAAAAAAAAAAAAAAAAAAAAAAAAGAAAAGAGAGATCTCACACCCGTGGAGAAGCAGAAATCTCATTGATGTGGAAATCAGATCTGTGAACATCTTAAGCTACTTTCATTTCTCTTTCCTTGTTATCCCCTTTCCAAGGATACTTAGTTATCATCCTAACACCCCAGTCCCTCCTGTGTTGGACTGGATCAGCCAGTGCATGTGTTACTTTGCAGGATATATTGATTTCCACCAAAACCTAGAATTCCAATGGAAGTCCTTCACTGAAAGCAAGGTTGTGAGAGTCTCTTCCGTTGCTCCCCTTCTGCCTTTTTCTTTGCTGCTTCTAACCCGATCTACTTTACCTGAGGCCACTCTTCCCTGCCTGCCCAGCTGGACTGCTCCGCCCACCAAATATGGAGGCCTCTTTGCACAAAAGTCTCTGGTTCCTGTCTGTGTCCTCAGTCAACGAAGTCAGGGCACTCCCTCTCCTCGTGGACAGTGGAAAGCTGCCATTTGAGCTGTAGTATTCACTGTCCCTCGGTAAAGGAAAGCAGGACAATACCTGTGCCTGGGATTCCCTCTCAGCCTTAGCATAATGCTGTCTCAGGTAGTAACTGGCTACCACCACTCAGGAGATGGTGATACATGCGTTTACTTTTCACCATAGTATAGTGAGAATTCCAGTATGTACCACCTAGCTCCAGAGGCCCCCAGATACAAAAGTGGCCAAGGTACTCCAAAATCTGACGGCTCCCATCCTGCATCCATGCAAGTGAGATGCCAGTGTCATCACACACTTTCTTCTCTGTTCTCCACATACTGGGCTAAAAAACTGACCACTAACACACAAAGAAGCTGAATCTTGGCCAACCACTCCACCAGGAATATAGGAATCAGGAAAAGCTGATCTTCCTCATGAACTTCCTGAAAGGATTCTCTTCAGTGCTCAGTGGCTCATGCCTGTAATCCCGGCACTGTGGGAGGCTGAGGCGGGTGGATCACGAGGTCAAGAGATTGAGACCATCCTGGCCATGGTGAAACCCATCTCTACTAAAAATACAAAAATTAGCCAGGTGTGGTGGCACGCGCCTGGGGTCCCAGCTACTGGGGAGGCTGAGGTGGAAGAATCGCTTGAACCCAGGAGGTGGAGGTTGCAGTGAGCCAAGATTGCACCACTGCGCTCCAGCCTGGCGACAGAGCAAGATTCTGTCTCAAAAAAAAAAAAAAAA